>NC_061804.1:13215557-13539648 GCF_021462225.1 Girardinichthys multiradiatus | reverse complement strand
GTCAGACTCCTTAACCTGTAAGGCAAATGTGTGAGCAGTATACTTTACATTTACAGATGAAAACAATTTTAGGTGGATTACATTAGGGTCCAAAATAACTGGTAAATTATTTAGTTAAAATAGAGACAGTAGCTAAATAAA
Source organism: Girardinichthys multiradiatus (assembly GCF_021462225.1). NCBI lineage: Eukaryota > Metazoa > Chordata > Actinopteri > Cyprinodontiformes > Goodeidae > Girardinichthys > Girardinichthys multiradiatus. The sequence goes on along the minus strand of NC_061804.1, from coordinate 13,539,507 downwards.
TCTTACAAAAACATAGTTTGTCTCAATGGGTCACCAGGATATTTTTTCAGGGTTTTTTTAAGTCTTCACACCCTTCATGTAGATTAACATACCATGATGATATGGTGGGGAGATAATTTAATATTCTGAATAAAGTCTGTATATGCAGGGGAGTATTTAAAATGTGTTGAAGACCAGAACTGGAAAATCTGGCCCTTATGAAGCACTGAAACAAAACACCTGATTTCAGCCATTTGTGGCTGTTGAGCCACAGATGTGCAGCTGTGAGATCTACTTTTTTAATGCATGTTTATCTGCACAAAGCCAACAAGTTCAATAAAAGACCTCCCCTTGAAGTAAAGCTTTTCTAGGCTACAGAAACTTGGCCCAGAGGACTCAATCATTCCACATTATGTCTCTAGATGCTCCAGTATAGATCTCAATAGACTAGCTCCGAGTTGGTGTTTTAGGTGTCCCTGCTCCAACACAACTAAAATTAGCTCCTCAGCATATCAAAATGTTGGCCTTGTAATGAGCTATTTATCTGATAGAGGTGTGCTGAATTAGGGAAACATTTAAATCTTGCAAGACAGGAGTTCTTTTTCAAATAGGAAAAAAATAATTAGGCCTTCCCTTCATTTGTGGAACATGTTCTGCAATATGTAACAAGAAGCAATACAGTTTAAGACTTTAAGCCATTCTTAGAGCCACTGTGGTACAAAATACAATCTTCTCTGTTGACCTCCACTGCTCCAGTTCTATGATTTTAAACCCTCAGTTACAAATATTACTCTGGAATCAGTATTAGAAATGCACTGTTCTGAGATTTTATGACCAATTTTATGACCACATTAGGTACAGGACAAGATTGTTTCTATTTACAATGCTCAAATATAATGCACAATCCTAGCTTCAATTCTTATTTTGTTTTCATTAAGTGAGTTCATTAAGTAAATTTAAATTACTTTGTGTCCCTAAAAAATGAGAGCAAAGTCAAGACTCAAGCTGGTACTGAATTGCACACATTAGCAAAATATATAATTTATTGAGGTTACTTTAAATAGCTTAATCTACTTGTTTGAAAATTCATGACTATCAAAAACAAAAGTTGATTTGAGATTTGCAGGTCTGCATTTTCACAATCCACCTAGTGTCTGTAATTTGTTTTGTTGCTAAATGGTGGTTATGTAGGATCCCCCATGCCCCCCCTGGGACATGGGGGATCCTACATAGCAATACAAGTTTGAAGTCTGGGTCAAGGTTAATCATTCCCCTAGACCAGCTTTTTTATCTATCTGCTCTTTCCCTCAAGTCATTGATTGAATAGAATAAAAAACAAAACACATTATTATCCATATCACCTAGAGAATGCTTATACCTGCAATAAAAAAATACCCAGGGCAAATTGATAGTTCTATTACCAAAAATATGTATTCCAGCATGTCATGGCGACAAGTTACAATTGCATTGGGCAGATTGGGAGATGGATGGACTGTCAGGGAAAAAGGATCACAAAATGAACAGACTAGTCAAAAGATAAAAAATACAGAAGAAAGTATGAGTAGAGGCCTCCCTTTAGACTGTTGTCTTTTTACTTCAGTTTGACTCTTTCAAATCTGTGGCATCTAACTTATCAGCTGATCTTTTACTTTAAAATTAAACATTTATTTTTTAAATCTTTTGACTTGACGTTATTTAGTTGGGTAAAAGTATTGCCAATATTTTTTTTTTTGTAAACTCTAATTTAAATGATATGCTGTTGGATGTATTTGGGAAGATCCACCCTAATGGTATGACCACACTGTATGTATTCTTTCTTTTATTTCCCACCAAACTTCTGCTGAGCTTTGATGCTAAATGTTTCCAGTGCTTCCTTAGCACCATTTATTTCTGTTTGGACCTCCGCAAGCACTGACACTGGTACTAAAAATTTGGTGCTATCTCAGCACCATCTCTAAGCTGGGGCAGAGGAAAAAACAGGTAATGTAGGGAGCTCGGGCTGGGCTAATGGAGACCAACAACCAATCAAAATGTTATGTGCGGTATTAAGAAAACGACTCTTAAGTAAAGTTTTCTTTTAGGCGTCCTACCAGCCATCAGCTGGTAGGACGCCCTTAAGTCTTTGTTTAACTAAATAAGCCAGTCAGCAAAGGTATCTGTGCATTGACCTATTGATATTACTTGCTTAAACACAGTGTGACGGTTCAGAATATGCTGGTACACAGCAGTAATAGAAAAGTTAACAAAGTACACTCTTCACATAGAAACAAAAGTTGCACATTTAAACTTGTTTTTTTAAAGGTTTTTGTAGTATTAGTGGCCTTTATTTGCAGTATTCAGATGGTAAATGGACACAGAAAGAAGAGGGAAGGACATGCTGCAAAGGTCCCACGGTCAGGAATTGAACCTCAGACGGCTGTGTCGAGGAATAACAGCCTCCGTATATAGGGCGCACGCTCTACTTCTACAACACACACCGCCCCTGCATGACCGCTTAATGTTATTTTTCTTATGACCATATTATCGTACTAGTTTAGGTGCAGCAATAACAAGCGACACTGTATAGTCTAAAGAGCCTTCCAAGGTGGGGAAGGACAAATTATTGGAGAAAAGTTCAGTTTTAAGTGACTTTAAAAAAAACTGAAATCTTCATGAAGAACCATGACCACAACAAAGTTCCACTATATTGGTTGGAATGCTTTGGATGGTAAAGTTCAAAAAGCTCTGCTTTACAAAAGAGTAGGCACAAGAAAAAGAAATGGAGAAAGAGGAGGCGGCACATTGGGAGATTTCCATTCTAGTTGGAGACTGATTTGACAGCTCAATGCTTTTTGGGATGATTCTCATCAGCAGGGGCTGACAAAGTACTTTTGTGTTGATGGTGCCAAACTGAGGCACGTTTGTTGCGAAAAACATATTTTAGAGCTTAATAAAATTGAGATGTTGACAGAACTGCCATTTGGAATAGATGCCAAACAAAATATTTATATTTATAAACCCACAATACTACAGTTGTTTCAGGTCATGACATTTTATCGCTGCAGTCTCTTATTTTAATGTGTTACTTTTTATTATTAACTTTTGATCACTGACTTAATTATCATTGAACTATTCACATAATGTAAAATATAGTATGATGAGTCACAACTGTGTGTTCTAGGAAAAGATTGTAACATGAAATGATAAACATTTGCGATAAAAGAGCAGTGTTTTTATTTTTAGGACATTTGGAAAGCAGCTAAATAAAGTTCAATAAAAATAAACTTCAGTCAGTGATATTTGTGTAGTCACTTGTGCAATTCTCTTATTAAATCTCTTGTTTCGCCAAGCTTGACAAAATGAAACTCTGTACTGACCATGTTGGGCCCTTTATTAATCCAGTGTGACATTTGGAAAAAAAGGATTTTAGTGAAAACAGGATTAGTTTTCTATTCTTCAGATGCCTTGTAGTCTGTCTTCCTCTGACTGTGGTTCCTTCTTCCTTTAGTTCGGAGAAGCCTCCCTGGACTAAACAGTGCTCTCTGGGAGAGAGCATTAAAATTTGTATAGAAACATAAGGCCGTTGCTTGACGTGCGATAAACTGAGTATTTTTACTAACTCTGTTGTTGGCTGAAACAGTGGGTACAGAAGTCAACTAAAATCATTCTCCACTGGCACACAGTAAGCATGCCTCAAGGCTAAAATAAATTAACACAATTGCCTTATTTAGTTTGCGTTTCAGAATTTATTGTTGGGTTGTTGGTATGTTTGAACTGGCAGCTGTTGGAGGCAGTGGACTTGGGATGCTTGAGGGATGGAGGTGGGGTGGGAATGTGTGGGGTGGATATATGTCAACCCTGCTTAGGAGGCTCACAGTCGATGGCAGCGGCAATTTGAAAGTCACACACATGATAAATACATTGTGAGAAGAATGTGAGCGAGAACAAACACAAAATCCCAAGGCAGGGACAATGCAATAAATCATATGAATAAATCCACCAGCTGACCGCTAGGGAGCACTAATAAACTGAACCCGACGTGGCCTCTCTCTCTCTGTTTTTTCTTTTGTATGGGCTCTCTCACTTGTTCTGTCATTTTTCTCCCTCTATGCTTCTTTACTGTTTTTGTCTTTGTCCCCTTGCTCAACTCTGCACACACACGTAGCACACACAAACAGTGTGTCTTGCCTGGTCCTGTTATGAATTAATCAGTGCTGGGGGAGCTCTGTATTTGAACATTCACCCTGAAAAGTTGGCTGAAATTTTTTTTTGTGAAGGTGCAGCTAAAAGTGGGGACACTGAGTAGATGTGTGTACTTTGCCAGAGAACTAAAATGGTTGCAATTCCTGTGTGGCGCTCACATTAACGTGTTTGGAAAAAGAGGTCAATAGGAAAATCAGAAGACTGGATTAAATTTGCAGTTTTTTTTAATTTTTTGCTCTTGAAGCTAGAACCATTTGAGTACATCCAAACTTACTTAAAATACCTTCCAGTAAGTAGAATTTAAACTCACATCTTCTCACCTGTATTCATTTTAATATATCAAAACATTGAGTTTCTGCATGAGGGTAACCAGTAAGCATTTCGTGTAGATACAGAGAGCCACTACTGGCATTACTGCATCTTCACTGTGTAAATGTTGCACATAATTTAGATTTTGATATTTCATAGAAATGTACCAAAACTCAAAACATTATTTCTCCACTGATCAGTAGCTGATGCAATAGCACTGAATGTAGGGCCAGCATGGCTAAACATTGGTGACTGAATACTGATGGCCAAAATGTTTTAAGTAGTGGCGCCAATGTTTTTTTGTGTGGCTTTCATGTGTTTTAATGAGAAATTACAACACTTCTTTATTTGTAAAGGCTTTAATTATCAAATTGGTCACATGTGTACGAAAAGTCAGTAATGATGATTATTCAGCATTCCTCTTAGTAGGTCTTTCTTACATGCTGGAAATCAACTCCTGGATCCAATCCTGACTAATAGTGAAGACCGTTTGCCTAATTGTTGCTTTGAATTGACTGCACTTTTCTTGGTTTCTGCTTATCCTCTATATTTTTATTACCAAGCATAAGCGTTTGAATTTGATTAAGATCTAATTAGCCTTTTGGTCAGGAGTTTAAAATGTCAAGATCCTCCTTGAGCTATATTCACCCTTTGGCTTTGTTTGACTGTGCCCGATTGTTAGACGTTGTTGTTCTTGGGTTGTTTTTTTTTTTTAAACCACCAAACTAATTCAGCTAATCATTATCTGGCCACTTGGAGGCACTCAGACAGAATTAAAATTTCCTTCCCAGATGATTTATGGTTATGGTTTATATGAAAATGTAACCCGTGTTTAGTCAGATGACTAACTTTTCCGTGGCCCAACCCCTTTCTGTTCAGCTTCCTTAAAGTCACGGGTCATAGGAAACTTCCGGGTCCGTCTTCATTGTGGCTGTGGCGTGCTCTGTTGGCGTGTCTCGAACAGATTGTAAAATCTGCGCTTTATACAAACTCGATGGCATGAACTGGCGGCGATTTATCTTCCAAACTCCATTGGTATGGTGCTGTAAATAGCCATTCGGCTGTGCATGAAGTTAAGTCACCCTCACTCCATTGAAAAGGTCGGGTTTTTTTTTTTTGGACAAGATTCTTCACCTGCATTCACAGATGGCGAGCTAGAATCATGGACTTGTATTGATGGACTTTGAATTGAGCTTTGTCACTCAATCTATTTTGTTATTGTGTTGTTATCTGCACCAGTCACTTTAATACATGCACCACAACTAAAACTGAGTTTGCTGCTTCTTGGTTTTTACCCCTCAGGCTCTTTCAAAGAACATTCTTCTGATGCTGCATTGGTAGCCCAGTCAAATTGCCTAGTCTTGATGCGTTACAAAAGAAAACATGGAATTAAGAGGCATCACAGAAAACTGAATTCCACACCCTTGATCCAATATACATGCAATATTCTGAAAGGGAGTGCATTAAAAGCAATGCATAGTTTCTGGATGTGAAAGAACATAATGTTCCAAAAATTTCCCTTCATTTCCTAACATTTAGAACCAGATCAATGTATATTTATTTTCCAATATGCTAGTATACTTTCCATATTGAATGTTAGAAAATAGCGTGACAGCAGCTTAACATTTGTTTCAGAACAGCATTACCTTAAAAATTGTTTCAGCTCTTTCTCCAAAAGAAGATGGGGAACTGAAGATGAAAAATATTCCTCTCTTACTACCAACAATAAAAAGAAAGGAACACCCACTGAGGGGCATGGATGAAGCACAAAAATGCTTTTTCACTCACTACATGATCATTTTTGCAGTGGTTATGTTTTGCTTTACTCCTTCCTTTCCTCGTCTGACCTCCCCAACCTGAAAGGTGTATCTGTTTGCTGCATCTGATCTTCCTTCTCGCTAGGGTTCCTTTGTCAGTGGTTGTTCTTGCCCACACTTTATTGAACCAAACTCCAGGCAGGTGAGGATGATTCCATAGATAAGCTATCAAATGCCTGCATCTCAGATAAACCATTAAGTCATGAAATATGTGTCTGGCTGTGATTCAGGATGATGGTACTGCCTCAGGAGTAGGTAAAAGCATATACATGGAAAGCAAAAACTCTAAGCTTTAACATTTTCATATAAAATGGACACATTTCCTCACAATCTTGATGCAATGTGAAATAATGGTTAATTTCATGTTTTCCACAGACACATAAAAGTTGAAGTAGGTGTAATATTTTGGATAATCATTTCATCTGAAACATGGGAATATACAAAAGAACTTTATTGTTTTTAAATTGAGATTTTGATTGCTTTAGCCATTTTATGATCTCTAGCAACCTTGGTGGGCCTGAATCAAACTTCTCAAACGCAAAGACAGTGCACAGACTAAGATTAAACCTTACTGGCACTGTTGAGCGCATTAAGTCTAGAAACAAGTCACATATTGTACTGAAGCATGTTTTATTCAGTGTTTGTTTAAAATATAGACTTGTTAGACCCTGCATAATGACCCCTCTCTGTTGTAGTCGGGTAAGCTGTTAATTAGTGAATGTTTGCTGGTTTTGTGGCTTTATTTTACAAAACCATCCGACTGGCCCACAATGTTAAATAATGTTTACATTGCTTCTGTAATTGTGTTTGGTGTTTTTCCCCTCTAATTTTTAAGGACACAAGTTGGTAACCAGAAAAAAGAAATTATACATTATACATTTACTATATAATTTCTGATGCACATTCAATGCTTTGTTTTCAAATGCACTTTATTTTGGTGTTTTTTTTGACAGAAAAGTAGTCTATAACTGGAACCACACTTATAATAACGAGCCTTTCTGTATGAGGAAAGGAAACTTCTCTTTGCTGAGCTGGCTATATGCAGAGGTGCCAAATGCAGTCCAGCCGGAGAGTATTCAAAGCGCTGCACGTTTTCCACATTTAGGTATGTTGCAGCCTCATTCCAGAAGGTATCAAATGATTCTCATGACAATGTAAAAGAAGTTTGAGATTGGTGTAAATTTATTACAAACAGAAAACTAAGAAATCTAATTATTTAAGTATTCATAGCTTGTGCTTAATAGTTTGTTGATACACCTTTGGCGGCAATTGCAGCCTGAAGTCTTTTTGAATATGACGCCACAAGCTTAGCACACCTATCTTCAGGCAGTTTTGCCCATTCTTCTTTGCAGTACATCTCAAGGTCCATCAGGTTGGATGGGAGACGTCTGTGCACAGCCATTTTCAGATCTCTTCAGAGATGTTCTATCGGAGTCAGGTCTCAACTCTTGCTGGTGTTGTGATTATGAATCTGAGAATATTACTTAATATTTCATATTAATAATTTAATGTTTTATCAAATAATATTTCGGTCTGTTAAGGGTTGTCCTGTGAATACCAGCCCAGTAAGGCGATGGTATTAGGACAAAATAGAAAGGTGTGAGACAAGCTCTGACATTATTGAGCAGCAAAAACTCTGCACACACATGGAATGAATTGACACATTTTTGTTAATAAATTCTTGTATTTTAAGAAATTAAGTCAACTCAAAGTCAAACATTTCAATCAACAAACTCTTTACTATGCTAAAACAATCCAACTAAACTACCAAGCAGAATTAAAGAATAACGAAGACTCATGGGCTATGTACAATATAAACAAGTTGATTAATGATGATTGAAAACCATGATCGAAAGAGTGATGCAATATTACCATGCAATGTTTATGTTTGAGAACCAAGGATTATCTTGAAGAATTTGGAAGTGATGGGAAGTTAGTCTTGGAACTAACTTAGACAACCATTCACAATGCAAGATCAGATAAAATATTATTTTAATACAATAATGTTTTAAGAATGATCTGCTGAATTAAACCAACCTTCTGGATGACTAATTCTCAACGGGGTCTCATTAGCTGCCTTTATTTATTAAAATAATATTTAAAGAAATATTAAAGGAAATGGCAGAATATTTAAGGGAATATTTTGGAAAAGAGCCAAATCTTTCAGGAGAAATGGGGCTTAATGGTGTTTACTTAGTTATCAAATTTAGTAAAATGATGTTAGGGACACATTATTTACTGGATTAAAAACTAAACCTTTCTGGGTAAATATTATTTGGCAGCAAGCACGTGTCCTTACTTGTTAGCAGTTGAAGCTAACAAAGAAGCTCCTAGCTTGGCACCAGAATCAAACACATACCTTTAAATATACCGTCAATAAAAGGGTTAAAATGCATAAGCGCGGACGGCACGTTATGATCAATCTTCTGTTTAAAATCGCCCTTCAAGTAAAGTTTGTCTTAACTTTAAAAACACACAAAGAACACAAAACTGAACACGTGTGCTGCAGATCGTCTGCTAGCACCAAGATAGCTGAGTTTCACACAAACAAAACCAAACTTCATAAAATGAAAATCGTTTAGATCATATTATCCTAAATATCTCTCTGCCAAACTCTAACCTCGTTTGAATTGTGTTGAGAAGTTGTCCGGGCGGTGACGACGTTTGAAGAAAGCTCAGTGAACAAAGGTTTAGCTTCTAGCTAACCTCCGTAGCTGTGGATGAAAGACTGCTTGTTCTGTCCGCCAACCAACTGCACATTACCGTAACGACGGTGATGCGGGTCCGTTGTCCTTCCTTCAGACTTGGCTAGTAGAGACCGTGTCTCTGCAGGGAACTCAGGAGTTCACAGTTTGCTTCTGCAGGCCTCAGAGAGAAAGTAAAGCAATGCTTATACCTTAATTTCCCTTTATGAATGAATACCAGATTCTTTCAACAGTAATTCATCAGTACTTAACTTGTGCATATGATCACGTGATCTTATGACACCCTTGAATCCAGTTTGAAGAGTTTGTCTTTTTGCCAGCAAAGAGACATTAGTGCGCTATTTTCCCCTATCCGGTCCCTCTGGGGGCTGTGTGGAAGAGACAGGATGTAGCAAGAGCGGTGCTTTTATGTGGGCAGTGATGTCACAGAAAGTCCACAGTTATCCCATTTCCTCCTTCTGAAGTTGTGCTGAAAGTCGGTTAAATTCAATTTATTTTGAAAGTTCCAGAAAAGTTTGTAACAGAGCTTTGATTTTGAAATCCACGGCTGTGGTTCCAACACCGGACTGGCTTGGCCAGCACATTCACAGAGGGTTCTAAAGCCACTCCTTTGAAATATTGGTCGTGTGCTTTAGGTTGTTGTTCGTTGAAAAATGAGCCGTTGTCCCAGTCTTATGTCAATAGTGCACTAGGGCAGCTTTTCATCCAGGATGTCTCTGTATATTGCTGCATTTTTCTTTCCCTCTGTCCTTAGTAATCTGCCAGTCCATGCTGCTGAAAAACATCCCTTTAGCATAATGCTGCCACCACCATGCTTCACTGTAGGGATGGTTTTGGCCTGGTAATGAGTGGTGCCTGGTTTCCTCCAAACATGACGACTGGCATTCAATTCAATTCAATTCAAAAATACTTTATTAATCCCAAAAGGAAATTAAATGTTGTTATAGCTCATATTATGAAGGTTTCCTCAAAGAGCCGTTGTAGATGCTGATGGCTGTGGGCAGGAAGGATCTCCTGTAGCGCTCCGTCTTACAGCAGATCTGAAGAAGCCTCTGACTGAAGACACTCTGTTGTTGTAGGACAGTCTCATGAAGAGGATGCTCAGGGTTCTCCATAATGTTCTTCATTTTATGAAGAATCCGTCTTTCCACAATGATCTCCAGAGGTTCTAGAGGAGTCCCCAGAACAGAGACAGCCTTTTTTATCACCTTGTTGAGCTTTTTTAAGTCCCTGGCTCTGATGCTGCTTCCCCAGCAGATGATGGCAGAAGAGATCACACTCTCCACAATACTTATAGAAGATATGCAGCATCTTGCTGCAAACACCAAAGGACCTAAGCTTCCTCAAGAAGTACAGTCTGCTCTGTCCCTTCTTGTAGATGGCTTCACAATTGCATCTCCACTCTAGTCTGTTGTCCAGGTGAACACAGGTATTTATACTCCTCCACCACCTCCACTTCTTCTCCCATAATAGAAATAGTGTTTGACTTATTCCTGTTTCTCTTAAAATCTACAATCATCTCCTTTGTTTTAGTCACGTTCAAAATGAGATGATTGTTTCCACACCATGCCACCATGCCACCATGCCACCACCTTCTTGTCCATCTCTGATCCACCCCACAACTGCAGAATCATCCGAGTATTTCTGCAGATGACAGGAGTCTGTCTTGTACTGGAAGTCTGAGGTGTACAGAGTGAAAAGGAATGGTGAGAGTACAGTCCCCTGTGGTGCTCCTGTGCTGCTGACTACCTGATTAGACTCACAACCCTTCAGTCTCACAAACTGTGGTCTGTTTGTCAGGTAGTCTTTGATCCAGGAGATTGTTGAGGCCTCCACCTGAGTCTTCTGGAGTTTCTGACAAAGCAAATCAGGTTGGATTGTATTAAATGCACTGGAGAAATCAAAGAACATGATCCTCACAGTGCTACTGGCTTTGTCCAGATGACAGTGGGTTTGTTGAAGCAAGTGTATGATGGCATCTTCAACTCCAACTCCACAGCGATAAGCAAACTGAAGGGGGTCCTGATGGTTTACTGTTTGCTTACTCAGGTGGGCCAACAGGAGTCTCTCTAGGACCTTCATGATGTGAGATGTCAGGGCAACAGGTCAATAGTCATTGAGGACTGATGGGTGTTTTCTCTTTGGTACCGGAACAAGACAGGAGGTCTTCCACAACACCGAAACCTTCTTCTGGGCCAGGCTTAGGTTGAATAGGTGCTGCAGAATACCACAGAGCTGCTCTGCACAGGCCTTCAGGACTCTAGGGCTGACATGATCTGGACCTGCAGCCTTATTCCTATTCAGTCTCTCCAGTTGTCTCTTCACCTGACTTCTTGAGACACACAGGTGGAAGGGGGAAGCAAAGGAAGTATCAGCATCTTCTGATATGGTTGAAGGCAAACATGTAGAAGCAGAAAGGTCTAGGGCTGTGGTGGAAGATAAAAAATGTGAGGTGTTACTGGACACACCAAAGAGCTTAATCTTGGTCTCATCAGACCAGAACATTTTGTTTCTTGTTGTCCTTAAGATGCCTTTTGGCAAACTCCAGACAGGCTGTCATGTGCCTTTTATATTAAGAAGTGGCTTTTGTCTGGCCACTCTACCATACAGGCCGGATTGGTGGATTGCTGCAAAGATGGATGTCGTTCTGGAAGGTTCTCATCTCTCCACAGAAGAATGCTGGAGCTCTGACAGAGAGACCGTGGGGTTCTTGGTCACCTCCCTGAGGTGAACTAAGGCCCTTCTCGCCCGATTGCTCAGGTTAGACAGCTGGCCAACTCAAGGAAGAGTCCAGGTGGTTCCAAGCTTCTTTCATTTACGAATGATGGAGGCCACTGTGTTAATTGGGACCTTCAAAGCAGCAGACATTTTTCTGTATCCTTCCCCAGATTTGTGCCTCAAAACAATCCTGTCTCAGACGTCTACAGACAATTCCTGTCAGCTGTGGGACCTTAAATATAAGGGCCCTTCCTAATCTCAATGATGATTACTGGAAACGCTATACACCTCAGCTCAATTTTGAGCTTCATGGCAAAGACTGTGAAAAGTTACATAAATGTGATTTCTTAGTTTTCTATTGGTAGTAAATTTGTAACAAAATAGTGTGCTGTGTGTAGAATTTTGAGGAAAGAGATAATTTTGATACCATTTGGAATAAGGTTGTACTATAACTAAATGTGGACAGTGCAGAGCTGTGAATACTTTCTGGATACAATGTACAGTATGTATTGTAGTGTAGTATATTTAGTGGCTGCTTTAGACTTTGAAGTTAAGACTGTTTAAAGAAACCAGTTCCTTGCAGTTCCCCTTTTGTTTGCTTGGTTTTTAACTGACTCATTTATGTTCAAAATATGCTCTTATCGAAGGACAGCTGTGTGAGAATTAAGCTGGCTGTGAGGAGTAGCTAATTTTTTAAGTAACCAGAGGGGAGTGAACATTTATTAGATAAATCCACAAAGTCGCTAAGTTGGCACAGCGGCCACCTGAAGCATGTTGGTATGGTGTGTTTACCGATCAGAAAAAAGGTTGGATTTTTAGTTTCTGGCCAGCTTTGACTAATCAGGGCCAGTCAAAAGTTAAATTGTTCGATATTTCTTCTTTAGTAATTTCTCTGTGCATCTCTTATATCACAGCTAGTTAACACTTTACTTTAGCCAAGCAGTTCTTAGCACTCCTTATCCCCACAATGCAGATGTCCCAAAAATATATACCAAAAAACATTGACTTCTATAAATGCCTTTTAGACATCTTTTGAGCATGGCCTTGCAGTTGTCTGTCCTTGTGCTTAGCTATTCTTTACTTATACACATCATTTATTGACAATTGAAATTCTGAATCTGTTTGATGAAACGTCACTATTAGCTGTAATTATGACCTAAAACAACAGTATTTGTGTTTATTTGTACATCTAAAATGGAGCCAAAATCCACAGTCCTTTGGTGAAAATAAGCTCTCTCAGATAAACCCATGTGTTCCTTAGGATTATGTTTCATTGCTGAGGAGAGGCAGAGCATTTTTGGCATTATCAGTCACAATCCCCAATGCCATTGCTGAGGATTACAGTTTCTTGTAATTTTAGCCAATGCTTAATCTTAGAAATCTTAAAACGGAAGAGTGAACCAAAATATTTCTTCTTTAATTTGACACAATTTAGTAAGCTTTTTAGTCCTGGTTTGTGGAGAAATTGCAAGAGAGGCCCTATACACCTGTATTTCCCATACCATAACCTATCTCCTTTTTTTTCCCACCTTCTTGTTTCTCTTGTGTAAATGTTGAAAGTAGGTCTGCCAGGGCTTTAGAAATGAGAAAAAAATAACATAATTCAGGAGAAAGCCTCACAACTCTAGGCTACAGGAACCACCCCCCCCCCCCCCCCCCCCTTTATTTCAGCAATCTGGATTCATGTGAATGTAGCTCAGAGCACATTTGCCCCCAAAACCCGAAAATAAGAGACAAACAGAAAGTTGAAAAACTGATGGCAAGTAGCCATAGAAAGAGAAAATTGTAAAAGAGGGATGGAAAGAAAAAAAAATATTGGTTTGACTGAATGAGGCTTAGCCTGGCTGTTGGACCAAAAACAGTTTAATCTCTTCTCCTGCCTGTAATATTTTCCTTCAAGCTTTCTCATGATTAATGAAAAAACTGCTGAAGACGCGGAGGTTTCTTCTATTTCTCTTTGTGTTCTTGAAGTGTATGGCCTCTTCCAGGTCAACAGAAAAGAATTAAATGGAAATGTGATGCTATACAGTGTTTGGGGTTCGTTGAAAGATGGAAGGCTGATGAACAGAGTTGAAAGAAAAAGTTGAAGCTGATGAATAATTGGTATTTTCGTAGCTACACTGATAATTATGTCTTGTAAACTATTTAAGCCTAGATTTCCATTTTATGCATAACAGATGTCTTATACCTTACAATAATTGATGTTGAATTCTAGACTTACTCAAAGTATTTGATTGTTTACTTTAAAACATTTGCCTCGAAGTGCCAAGAAGCTCATGTTCTTTGCTGCTGCTAATGTCCATCTGTGGTTTGGGGTCTCTGTGCAAGGATGTCCCTCTGTGATAGGATTTAAATAATTGTGCAAATGGTGAAGTTAGTTTATTAGCCTGTTTATTTTCCATCACCTCAAATAAATCTTTCTTTTTTTTCAAGTGTCCTGTTGTGGCATTTCATGCATACCATATAGAGAAGCTGGTTGCCTACGTGTGCCAGGGCAGGTTTGCTCTATGAAAAAGATATCCAAGACCGTATCCTAACTGCGTGATTGACTTTAATAGATCAATATTGGATTAAAGTAGGCAGGCCTCATTGATGTTGTGAGTGGGTGGGTGGGTGAGTGTCTGTGTAGAAATACGTGTCTGTGTTGAGTGGCTGTATGTGAGCGAGTTTGTCACCTGGATGTGCACAATTGTTTGGTGCGAGAACGGTAGAAGGCCTGCAACACACAGGCTGGGTGGAGTTGTTCCGAAAGGCCACAGCTGCCACAGGCAGACAGATACAAGCATCACCCAGGGCAGGCATACACCCCCTCACAGAGGTAAGTCATCACTGAAGTACAGGAGCAGCAGCCCCAGGCCAAAGAGGCACAGGGTGCAAATTCCCAACCCAGCCCCACCACCCTCTCCTGCTCCAGCAGGCCAAGCCTTAGACCTAGATGGCCACTGGGCCAGGGGCGCTGGGGTGGCAGCCCCCACCCAGCACACAGGCACCTACCCTACCGTAAGCCTAAGTGGGCCCCAAGCCACCTTGGGAACCAGCCTCTAACCTGCCATACCAGCCAATAAAAAGGAGAGCGGCCCACAACCCTACCCCACCTCAGTGTCCGCAGCTGGAGCATCCTTACCTCACTGTCAGCACCTCGATGTCAGAACCACAACCACTCCAGGGCAGCACCCAAATATTCAGTCCGCCTAGGGACATCGCCCTAATTATTGGAGACCAAACATAATGGAATTTCTTCCATTGGATTTTCTTACAGACATTTTCTCCATAGAAACAAAGTCTGATAAGAATTGGAAGAATAACAAAAGCTTAAATATAATAAAAAAAAAATGTTAAGTATAGTGTTCTTTGCAATGCTTAGGACTTCAAGAAGGTTGTGGCATTTATTTGTTTCCAAATCCACTTTTGTGATGTCACCAAGAAGCCAAAGTGAGGGCCATACTGGGACTGTGTACTCTACACATGCTGATAGGTTTTCACATACTTTTAGCCAAAAGCCATAAATAGGCAGTGTCCGAGATCATGTAGATAGTCATCAGGTAAATCTATGCAGTTTGGACATGTGTTTGTGAGAAACCCATTTGGAACATTCTTCGTCCCATGTAGTGCGTTCTATGAAGGATTGTTTTCCTTTTTTTGGTCATTCTAAAAGTGTAAAAGTGTGCAAAATGTATTCCAATAGTTAAAATCTGTATCAGTAGATCAGTAAATCAATGTCTCACTAATAGGAAATGAGATTGTTAAATCTACTTATTAAAGTTTCATGCACGTTCTTGAGTCATATTGGGGGTTGAAGTTTAAAGAAGCTAGTTATTATAGCGAGAGGAAGTTTTGCTTATTTGTTTAATCCTAAATTTAGACTGGATAATAGATTTTAGTAGATGATATTCAAATAACCTAGTTTTTATCAATGCCATATGAATCTTCTAAAACATGAAATGGTATGAAACCCCATAGACTGCAACACCACCAAACAAGAGGCATCACAACATGAAGGCCAAAGAGCTCTCCAAACAAGTCGGGGACAAAATTGTTGAGAAATACAGATCAGGGTGGGGTATCTCTCCATAGGACCATAAGAAGCCATGCACTCAATAGATCTGAAATCTATGGGAAAGTGGAAAGAAAAAAGCCCTTAGTGTTAAATAAAAAGGTACATTTGCCAAAAGGCATTTGGGCGACTCTCCAAATGTATGGAGGAATGTGCTCTGGGTAGAAGAGACAAAGAATTTAACTTTACAGTCACCAAGGAAAACACAATGTCAGGTACCAACCAATGCCATTTAAAAACACATACCATCACCCCAAGAACACCATCCTCACAGTGAAACCTGGTGGTGGTTGCATCATGCTGTGGGGATGTTTTTTAGTAGCAAGGACTGGGAAACTGGTCCGAGCTGAGTGCTCACAAAAAAGTGCTAAATGCAGGGATAATCTTGAGCAAAACTTGTGTCAGTCCTCTGTGATTTGAGAGTGAGATGGAGGTTCACCTTCTAGCAGGACAATGACCCAAAGCATACTGCTAAAGCAACACTCGAGTGGTTTAGGGTGAAACATTTAAATGTGTTGGAATGGCCTGGTCAAAGTCAGGACCTCAGTTGAGAACTGAGGCATGGACTTTGACTATTGAGAATATATGTCTAGAATCTGTGTTTACAAGCGAAAACCATCCATGCCATGAGGAATGGGCAAATATCCCTGTGGCAAGATGTGGCAATCTCATAGAGACTTATCCAAAGCAACTTGCAGCCGTAATCGCTCAGGGGCTCAGCAAAGTACTGACTCTAGGGGGATTGAACTGCACACTGGAGTTTTCTGTTTTGTCCTATTTGTTGTTTACCTCATAACAAAAACAATGTCTGTCATAGTTATACTATGTTTTGTAAATTAAATGGTGCAAACTCTCAAACAATTCAGTTTAATTCTTGGTTGTGAGGCAACGAAACATAAAAAATGCCAATGGGGGTGAACAACTTACACCACTAAAAGAAAATTGTCTTAACCCACATTTACATGTTAACTTTGACAGGCCTAGTTGCAAAGTTTTTTTAGCATTCACGTTACCAGGTTTTCCATTCACGAACTCATGACTTTGTTAAAGTATTACCTGTAGTGTACCTCTTTTCACTGCACAATTACTTTCTGGGTACATAGTATACAAAAAACACCAAATAAAAGTCCTGAACTGAGCATGCTAAGTAAACTTAGCTAATACTTGGTTGACTACTGATGGCTAAAAGAAATTGCAAGCCCCAAATTAAGCAAGGTCAGAAATAGCTATAAGTCTGAACATGAGCATATTCATACATACAAGGGCTAAATCTTGCAAAATTGACAATTATTGAAAACATTGTCTTACTTGCAAGTGACACATTCGCATCATCCCACTGTGTCTCCTTTATTCTCTTTTCCGCATCCGACTCTTGATGCCTTTTCGAGGCCATGTTTAAACACAGGTGTGAAGCATAATCGAACAGACCACTGTGAGCTGGGGAGGGGGGCACCATGGGAGAGACTGGAAGTCTTTTTTTTCAACAAATATTTTTTGTATCGCTTATAAAACATGTTTTACTCATTTTATTTCAAATATTATGATTACTATAGTTAGGATTTGTTTTCATGAGCATGATTTGTTTGGTAAATATTTTAATATGACAAAATCTAAGCTTTTGAACCGCGGGTTGCCGGGGCAGCAGACTCAGTAGAGACACCCAGACTTCCTTCTCCCCAGACACCTTCTCCAGCTCCTCCGGTGGGAGCACAAGGCGTTCCCAGGCCAGCCGAGAGACATAGTCCCTCCACCGTGTCCTGGGCTGTCCCCTGGGCCTCCTCTCAGTGAGACGTGCCTGGAACATCTCCCGAGGAAGGCGTCCAGGAGGCATCCGGTATAGATGCCCGAGCCACCTCAACTGCATCCTCTCGATGTGGAGGAGCAGTGGCTCTACTTGGAGCTCCCAGATGGCCGAGCTCCTCGCCCTATCTCTAAAGGAGTGCCCAGCCACCCTACGGAGGAAGCTCATTTCAGCCGCTTGTATCCGGGATCTCGTTCCTTCCATCATGAACCAAAGTTCATGGCAATATGTGAGGGTAGAAACGTAGACCGACCGGCAAATCAAGAGCTTCACTTTTCGGCTGAGCTCTCTCTTCACCACAACAGACCGGCACAGAGTCCCCATTATTGTGGCAGCCACACCGATCCGTCTGTCGATCTCCTGTTCCATTCCTCCCTCACTCGTGAACAAGACCCCGAGATACTTGAACTCCTCCACTTGAGGCAGGAACTCCCCTCCAACCTGAAGAGGACAAGACACTCCTGTCCGGTTGAGAACCATGGCCTCGGACTTGGAGGAGCTGATCTTCATCCCAGCCGCTTCACACTCGACTACGAACCGCCCCGGTGCATGCTGTAGGTCTTGGCTACAGGGGGGCCGAAGGACCACATCATCTGCAAAAAGAAGAGACGAAATCCACTTGTTCCCCAACCAGACCCCTTCCAGCACCTTGGCTGTGCCAAGATCTGTATTTAATAAATGAAATTGGTCAGTAGCTAGATGGGAATGTGGGATCTTTATTTGGCTGGAGGATAAGATTTATGTTGGCACAATGTGTTTGGAGTATCAACAGTCTTTCCCATGATTCTGTTGGCCAGAACATAGCATCTCTGTTTTATTAGGCTCATCTAATATTTGCTAATATTTGAATTTTCTAAGAAACTGAATTTTGGGTAATCATTACCTGTAAGCCATAACCGTTGTAAGTAATCTGAATTACAAGCTTCCCTTTTTGAAATAAATTACTAAACATTTTCTTACATTCTAATTTATTCACTTGTATGGACTTTTGTATGCAATTAATGCATTTCCAAGAATGCTGATGCATTTTTCTGTGCAGAGCCTCCCCACTTGTGAAATCATATAACTTTTTCCATGACTAAAATGTTTTCCACCGCTACCAAAGTGACATTTACTTCCTAGAGTGATTTATGGTGCTTCCTGCTGTCATTTCCTGATGCATTTGTAGGAATCAATAATAGACTAAATGACTGACGGTCGACATTTTCATGCAGTGTAGTGAACCGTCAGAAGCTCTGGCCTTTTTTTCTTCTATCAAGGGTGATGCCCCATCGACAGCTGTTTTCCAGACCTTATTATACGTGGTGATTTGACATTTCCTCTTAAAAGGCCACAGATAGATCTTGTTTTTGGAGACTGGGTTCAGAAAGACTCCACTATCCAGGGAGTAATGAGCCTTGCTGTACAAGAAAATCAGTCTTCTTTGGTTATATTTAGTATTGCTAAATACAGTATTTATCGTAATATCAAACAGTTGCATGATTTAACAGTTCACAAGTGTTGAGGTGAAAACATACTGCCTCTGCTGCTCTGTTTCTTCTAATTGTTAAATGTTAGTTCTCTTTTTATGTCTGTCGTGGAAAATATATTATTTTCTGAGTTTTCCCCAAGTTTCACAAGATTTCGCATAATCTGACCTTCAATAAGCAGATTATAAAATAAATGCTTGACAGTAATCAGTAAGTGAATGCATTTTTTTTATCATTTAACTTTTTATTACCATTTTTCAAAACTCCTTACATACAGAACTAATATGAACAATTCACATTCAACATTACTCAAAACAAAAACAAGAAAAAAAAACTTTTTCTTGGGAGCTATTCTTCTAATAATCTTCTTGTCCAGTCCTGCTTGTCAAGTTCTTTTATGGAGCTAAATTGGGGCCATAATATTTGTTCAAATGAAAAAAATTTAAACCTGAAAAATAAAAGTTTGTTCAAAAGAAAAACATTTGAACGTGAAAAAATATTTTGAACCTCCCCCCAAAAAATTTGAAAACTGGAAAAAAAGTTTTGCAACTGAAAAAAAACCAGATGTGAAACTGGAAAAATAAAAGTTCAAAACTACTTTTCAGATTCAAATTTTTTTTTCGAACTTGCAGATTTTTTTTTCGGCTTCAAACTTTTGGCCCTGTTTTGGCATGGGGGGCGGGGCCTCAGATCACAGGGGTGCGGAATCATGACTGACAGCTCAACACAGCGGTTGAACAACATATTCCCAGCTGTTGCATTCAGGGACCGTGGGAACTGGAATTATCTGTAATACATCATCGATATTCTATATATATGTGATTGGTTTTGAAAGATAACATGCTTCACCGATAGAAGCAGCTTACGTGAATACACGACGCACATCTCAGAGGAGAAAATATGATCTTGACAGATTTGCACAGCATTTTAAGTCCATGTTGGAGATTTTCCATGCTCTCAACATAAAGCAAAAGAACCGCCAAACTAAACGGCGGTATGAAACCAGATGTAAAACGAGCAGGTATTTTCCAAATGTCCTTGCATAATTAAGCCTGGACTTGTTTTCTCATGGACTGGACTGGGGTTTTTGATATTTCAGGTCTTTTATTGTCTTAATACGGATGATTTTGGCATACAGCTCATGAAAACCCAAAAATCCTATCTCACAAAATTAGCATATTTCATCCGACCAATAAAAGAAAAGTGTTTTTAATACAAAAAACGTCAACCTTCAAATAATCATGTACAGTTATGCACTCAATACTTGGTCGGGAATCCTTTGGCAGAAATGGCTGCTTCAATGCGGCGTGGCATGGAGGCAATCAGCCTGTGGCACTGCTGAGGTCTTATGGAGTCCCAGGATGCTTCGATAGCGGCCTTTAGCTCATCCAGAGTGTTGGGTCTTGAGTCTCTCAACGTTCTCTTCACAATATCCCACAGATTCTCTATGGGGTTCAGGTCAGGAGAGTTGGCAGGCCAATTGAGCACAATGATACCATGGTCAGTAAACCATTTACCAGTGGTTTTGGCACTGTGAGCAGGTGCCAGGTCGTGCTGAAAAATGAAATCTTCATCTCCATAAAGCTTTTCAGCAGATGGAAGCATGAAGTGCTCCAAAATCTCCTGATAGCTAGCTGCATTGACCCTGCCCTTGATAAAACACAGTGGACCAACACCAGCAGCTGACACGGCACCCCAGACCATCACTGACTGTGGGTACTTGACACTGGACTTCTGGCATTTTGGCATTTCCTTCTCCCCAGTCTTCCTCCAGACTCTGGCACCTTGATTTCCGAATGACATGCAGAATTTGCTTTCATCTGAAAAAAGTACTTTGGACCACTGAGCAACAGTCCAGTGCTGCTTCTCTGTAGCCCGGGTCAGGCGCTTCTGCTGCTGTTTCTGGTTCAAAAGTGGCTTGACCTGGGGAATGCGGCACCTGTAGCCCATTTCCTGCACACGCCTGTGCACGGTGGCTCTGGATGTTTCTACTCCAGACTCAGTCCACTGCTTCCGCAGGTCCCCCAAGGTCTGGAATCGGCCCTTCTCCACAATCTTCCTCAGGGTCCGGTCACCTCTTCTCGTTGTGCAGCGTTTTCTGCCACACTTTTTCCTTCCCACAGACTTCCCACTGAGGTGCCTTGATACAGCACTCTGGGAACAGCCTATTTGTTCAGAAATTTCTTTCTGTGTCTTACCCTCTTGCTTGAGGGTGTCAATAGTGGCCTTCTGGACAGCAGTCAGGTTGGCAGTCTTACCCATGATTGGGGTTTTGAGTGATGAACCAGGCTGGGAGTTTTAAAGGCCTCAGGAATCTTTTGCAGGTGTTTAGAGTTAACTCGTTGATTCAGATGATTAGGTTCATAGCTCGTTTAGAGACCCTTTTAATGATATGCTAATTTTGTATCACTGTGCTCTATTGGCCTGCCAACTCTCCTGACCTGAACCCCATAGAGAATCTGTGGGATATTGTGAAGAGAACGTTGAGAGACTCAAGACACAACACTCTGGATGAGCTAAAGGCCGCTATCGAAGCATCCTGGGCCTCCATAAGACCTCAGCAGTGCCACAGGCTGATTGCCTCCATGCCACGCCGCATTGAATCAGTCATTTCTGCAAAAGGATTCCCGACCAAGTATTGAGTGCATAACTGTACATGATTATTTGAAGGTTGACGTTTTTTGTATTAAAAACACTTTTCTTTTATTGGTCGGATGAAATATGCTAATTTTGTGAGATAGGAATTTTGGGTTTTCATGAGCTGTATGCCAAAATCATCCGTATTAAGACAATAAAAGACCTGAAATATTTCAGTTAGTGTGCAATGAATCTAAAATATATGAATGTTAAATTTTCATCATTACATTATGGAAAATAATGAACTTTATCACAATATGCTAATATTATGAGAAGGACCTGTATATATATATAGTTTTTAATAAGTGCCACTGGTTTGTTTTAGTGGCCGGGCTTTTTTTTCTGATCTCCGCTCTTCATTGTCAGGTCAGCTGGACGCCCTGCAGCCCATGTTCATGTGTTACAGATCAGCTGTTCGCCAGCGCACAGCAGAGCTGATCTGCCTGACTGAAGAAGAGGAGAGGTTTGTCCGAGCTACCGCACCCTGTTGGCGGTCAGACCTCTCGGAGTTCCTCCTGTCCTTGGTCCCCAGAAGCGATCACACTCTATCTAACACTGACTCTTAAAGGAACGACTCTCAAACAGTTTCTAACTTTCAGCTCCTTTAATCTAAATTAGATAGAGAAATGATTACAGAGATCAGTGCTGAGGCTCCCGTCTCGGACCGTCGCCGTTTGTGAAAGGATGACGAAGAGCCCCGAAAGAATGTCACATGTAGTTTTATATCTGGCACTCTGATGCAGTGGATGTTCCCTCCCTCAGTGTTTATCAGTAGACTATGTGTCACCATTGTGGTGTCTATCTGTCCATCCTTAATCTAAGTGTGCTGCTGCATTCTAATCAAACCAGTTACAGCCTGCTCCACCATCAAACCCAGTGCCCCAGCCACAGATCATTCATGACAAACCTTGGGCCATTTATCCTTGTAATGTGTGTCGATGAGCATTATTGTCCTATTCTAACAAAAAGGAAACATTAGAACTTATGCTGTACATCATTATGGTATACAGCATAGTGGGAAAAACATCTATGAGTCATATAAATAAAGGTTATCCTTAACAGGTTGATACGGCATAGTTTAGGGCACAATGGTCCAGAAAAATATCAGCGCCCCAGAAACTGTCTCCTCTTGTGTACTTGATGTCACGCTCACCCTGCATCTGTGCAGGGCGGTGGGCTGGTGGTTCAGCTCGTGGGACGGTGGATCACAGGCTGAAGTGAAGCATCGGCCCAGCGACCTGCATCTGTGAAAGGCGGTTATTAAAAACTAAACATTCACAAAATAAGAAATGCCTAAGCCAGCGGTCCACCGGGGATTTCCCCGGTTGCCCCGTATGCCAGTTTGCCCCTGGCTGTGAGTCACTTCACTAAATGGAGACCAGACACGTTTAAATCAAAAATGCACCAGAAACCGAAACCCCAGTCCAGTCCATGTGAAAACAAGACCAGGCTTAATTATACAAGTGTTAGGTTTAAATCCCAACACTCATTACAACATCTGCACAAAGAAAGACACAGAGAAGTTAGTTTGTTTTAACTTGCAAGGAGAGTGTCCTGGAGACTGTCTCAGTTACAATCCTCCAACCACACTCTGAAGACAGTCTCCGCTCTTCATGCTTTTATTAGAAAAGGAACGCCCTAGTTACATGAGATTTCAACTGCTGAGGGAGTTTATCTTTATGTGAAAACAGACTGTTCTCACATCCTGTGCTCATGTTGCAACATCATATTCCTCTATGCATATAAGGAGATAACAACCATTCTCAATCAGTAATATAAACAGCACATCTAGATAGTAAATGAGTAATGTAGAATGAAAACTGAATAATGTATGTACATTTATCTAACAACAAGGATATTCGGAAAATACCGGCTTGTTTTGCATCTGGTTTCATATCGCCGTTTAGTCTGGCGGTTCTTTTGCTTTATGTTGAGAGCATGGGAAATCTCCAACACGGACTTAAAATGCTGTGCAAATCTGTCAAGATCATATTTTCTCCTCTGAGATGCGCGTCGTGTATTCACGTAAGCTGCTTCTATCGGTGAAGCATGTTATCTTTCAAAACCAATCACATATATATAGAATATCGATGATGTATTACAGATAATTCCAGTTCCCACGGTCCCTGAATGCAACAGATGGGTATATTTTCTTCAGCTGCCTTGTTGAGCTGTCAGTCATGATTCCGCACCCCGTGATCTGAGGCCCCGACCCCACGCCAAAACAGGGCCAAAAGTTTGAAGCTGAAAATAAAAATCTGCAAGTTCGAAAAAAAAACTTGAATCTGAAAAGTAGTTTTGAACTTTTATTTTTCCAGTTTCACAGCTGTTTTTTGTTCAGTTGCAAAACTTTTTTCAGTTTTCAAATTTTTTTTGGCGGAGGTTCAAAATAATTCTTCAGGTTCAAATGTTTTTTTTTTAACAAACTTTTTTTTTTCAGGTTTGAATTTTTTTCTTTTGAATAAACTTTTATTTTTCAGGTTTAAATTTTTTTCGTTTGAACAAACGTTTATGGCCCCAATTTCGCTCCATATTCTTTTCCTATCCTTGGTTGCTGGTTTTAAATAATGTCCATTTCATCCACTTTTCTTCTATTTGTGTTTGTTGTAGTCTTAGGCGATGTGTCAATTTTTCCATTGTATAGATTTCTTCTATTATCTCTCTCCATTGTTCGTGGCAAGGGGGATCCACCTTTCCCCATTTCCTCATAACAGCTTTCTTGCCTGCTATTAACATTATCTTGATCAAATACCTATTCTTTACTCTTACCTTTTTTGTAATATTCTTAAAATTACAGAGATATAGTAACATGCTACTCATAGGGATATTGTCAAAATGAGGTGAGATCCTTCCATGTATCCATGCAGAAATTAATTAGACATTCATAATTAAATCAATGAAAAATGATTTGGAGTATGTTTTAAATCTTTCTTTTGCAGAAGTGTATCACTATGATTGAGTTTAACAACAATCACATATGATGAAATGAGAGCTTAATCTTTAGAGTATCAAATAAATAAGGATCATATTACATGGATAAGATGTCAGGTCTTATCTTTTTCAGAAGTCTTAACTGTCTGATTATACTTGTAGTTTTCTACTTCTGAAAAACATAAAAGAAATATGTATGATTTTCTATTTTTCTACAATTATTAAATGTAATGAAGAGGGATAATGTTAATCAATTGTGATGTATGAATAAAAAGAATGAATTGATTTTTTTTTTTTAGCTGTAACTGGTGTGAGAGCAAGAAGCAGAGAAATACTCTGTTAAACTGTCTATGGAGGCTGGGAGACAGCACCAAAAAGTAACGGTGACCACGTAACTTAATGATGGAAAAGCTTGCCCAGCGACAGGGGATGAGCAGTGAGGCTATCTGAAACATAAAAACTGTGCCAAAGAAAGAAACGGAGTTGTTTCCTCGCAGAAGACCAGCGAAAAAGATCGGATGGAGAAAGAAGCTACAGATGAATCAGAAGACCGGAGCCGCAGCCCCACTGACAAATTCTGGATTATAAAGAGGATCAACCCGTGTGCCCTGAGAAGAGCTGCAAGTCAAAATTGAGAATCTGAATTTCATCTGTTGCATTTTTACCAAGACAACTGAAGTGAACGTGGTCAGTGAACAACTGATTGCTCTAAGTTTCAGGCTACTGGAAATCCTGAACCGACCTCAATTACACCTCAAAGATTTCCTTCAACTATTCAACCTCTGGAAGCTACCGACTTTTGAAACAGTCAGTCATTTTCTACCGCTTATTCCATAGTGGGTCACGGGGGAGCTGGTGCCTATCTCCAGCAGTGTATGGGCGAGAGGTGGGGTACACCCTGGACAGGTCGCCAGTCCATTGCAGGGCAACACACAAACAACCATGCACACACTCATTCATACACCTAAGGGCAATTTAGAGTGACCAATTAATCTAACAGGCATGTCTTTGGACTGTGGGAGGAAGCCGGAGTACCCGGTGAGAACCCACACATGCACGGGGAGAACATGCCAACTCCGTGCAGAAAGACCCCCGGCCGGGAATCGAACCCAGGACCTTCTTGCTGCAAGGCAACAATGCTACCAACTGCGTCGCCTTGCACTTTTAAAACATATGCCAACAAAGTTTGTTTTTTAAATTTTTAAATTTTTTTCCAACTTGACCATCGAAACCCCGTGCATCACTGCCTGTCCACTTAGAGGAAGAGATCTGAAGATTTGCCCTTCACCCAAGAAGAAAATCACTCGTTGCCTACTGAAGAAATCGTTCCATTCGGATCCATGGTGAGCCTCCGTCTCCAAAGCCTCTTCAGCCTTACCAGTTTCAGCATTAGGGAAAGATAGGTTAGGTTGATTGATTTCTTTCCAATTATTAAGTTTTGCTGATTTTCAAGCTGTTATTGACCCCTGCAAAAGCATTACTAATTAAAGAAAGCATATAAAATTCTAGTCAATTATTTGGGTCACTTTATTTTTGCGTTTTTTGTTGGTGGTAAAAAGTCTTGTTGCCTGGTTCCAAATGATGTTAGGAGGTTTTTATAGGTTGCCTTAAGCCAAACTTGTTAAAACAATGCCCTTGGGGCTCATGCCGAGCCACTAAAATCAACCTAACCCCTATACCAACTGCGAGTTTTAAAATAGGGAATGAGCAGCCGTTAACAGAAGTGACTGTCGAGGAGTGGATGACTGCTGTGGGCAACTCGGTCGTCCAGACCACCAGTTAAAGAACGGCGAGACTTTTGGATGCAACCTGTTAGAGGTTAGGCGTGTCATTTCCCGACACCAGCTTAAACAGATTTTCCAGTAAACCTGCTTAGTAAGATCTTTCATGTTTAGGGAAGTCTGGACCCGTTGGATGGAGAGCTGGATTGATGCCAAAGATGCCAAGCGAGTAAGTGCAGCCTGGTAACGATCAATTGGAGGTTTAGCTTGGTTCATAGCTTTATTGTAAAGATGACAGTCTGTGTCACAAGTCTGCTATGAAACTTAATATGAAGACAGACTGAGCCTGGCATGGAGCGACATTTGACAAATTCTTACCAGAGTAAAGTTGAACACCCATCACTTCTACATTCTGCAAAACCAAAAAGATGCCATCTAAAAGCTTTTTCTAGATTAGTGCTGGTTTGTGCAGCTAGAAGTTTGTTTTAGTGTAGATAGAATTTTTAAGTATTTCTAGATAAAATAGATATAGAGAACATTTATAGATGGGTCAACAAAGGTCAACCTGATCAGTTCATTACCTAAATGAAAATAAAATTGTGCGAGTTGTTTGTACTGCAAAACATTTATGCCACTATAAATTTTAAGATATTAAAGTTAGATTAAAGAACAAAAAACATGACGAGCCTTTTTTCCGTGACCATTCAGGGAATTTTGTGTATTTTGTAATTCAAAATTCACAGCCCATGTAAATTATGGTGGCACAAATACATTTGTGTATATACATGTGTTTAAGGGCTAAATATGTGGATTTTGCGTGATGTCCCCCTTTTAAAAGTGATCATACTGAGACGTTTCTGCAGTTTTTACAATGTTTGACAAAGGCAAAAAAACAGAGCAGAAACAATAAAAAACAAAATAAATTCCCTGCCTCTAAATCTGAATTAATAAACTTCCTGGTCCCCAAATGACAAGGCAACTCCATAGCAACAGAGAGCCTCTGCCTTAAACAGTAGTTTAAGTCAGGGCCTCCACCAGCACACACCTTAGCACCTCTATAGCACTCTTCCCTTTTTCAATGAAAGTGTTAAACCTGACTGTGTGATTATTTAGCAGTAATTCTTTTGTGGAACTTCTCTGCTTCTTGTGGTCAAAACGGAAGGTGAATTTTCCCTATGTGCAATGAAGCACTTTCAGCCTACATGGATACAGTTGGAAATCATAGAAGGACCATGTGCACAAACAGCTTCTTAACATTGTTGTTCTCATGCCTCTGTTGTATTGTTTCAGCTAAAAGGATCATGGCAAATCTCAGTTTGGATCTGTCATGCATTATATCCCGTTGTCTTGCAGAGTGAAGAACAAACTCCTTGTCCCGACAGCTAAGAAAACGTATAAAGACGGCTCTGTGCTGATTCAGCTTTATTGACCCCGACGTGCGGTGAACTCTCTCTAATATAAAAGACTTATTAGGCCACAGGTTCAGCCATTGTGGTAGCATGTCGCACACAAAGTCCTTAAAGGGGCGTCAGCCTTCCACTTCCTCTTTAAGGCCAAACGCTGGAATATTTTCCATTCTTCCTAGTTTTTAGTTTTCACTTCCAGTTGTGCAAGTCAATACTGCATCAATTCTGCCCACGTTAAACTTCTACAAAACTCAGTTTCTTTAATCTGTTTTTCATTTGCTAAAACATCCCTTCTAGTAATCCTGGGTTGTTCTCCAGCATTGCAATGGAGTTCACCATGTTTCCCAGGCAGTTAACAATCCCATTCAACTTTGGGGAACTCTGTGTGCTTTTTGCTCAGTTTGCACTTCAGCTAGATTAGCCATGTCTGGTATGGTAGCCTTAGCTTCTGACACCATTTTGATGTTTCGTGCACTCATTTTGCACAATTTGCTGAAGATCTTGGTCTCAAATGTTGGTAAGATTATTATGTTGGGTTGAGGTAATTTTGTGTGTGAAGCTGCAGGATTGTTCCAACTACCTGCCCTCTTTGTCTGGTTCATGTGGGTTTTTTTTGTGTTTGTTTTTGTTTTTTCAACAAGCCCAAGTCTATTAAAGAGGTTACGTTTGAGAGACATCTAATAAAAGTAGTAGATTGTTCAGGGGACATGAGTTTGAGTTGAGGGTAGAGTTTTTAGTGCCTGGGTTTAAGTCAAGTTTTAAGTTTTTGTGATTTACTGTAAGTGTAACTTGAGTGGAAGTAGCAGACTCGAGTCCCTATTTCCGGCTAAGGGTGGCCAACTAACTATAATTTGAAAAATTGGTGCAATCATAAAAAAATAATAATCATAAAATTTTAATCATTCAAGGCCTGGATGTTTCCTCAAGACATCAAAATCATTCCAGGAATAGATGACTCAAACATTTCACATCAACTAAGTAGTAGATACACTATTATTAAATTCTGTTGTGGAGATAATACTTTCCGAAGTTAATGCAAACATTTAAATGCAATACATAATCCTTTTGTGAGATTAAACTGTGAAAGGCCAAATTATCCTTTTGTCATAAAACATTAATTTCCCAGAGCACTTATGAAACCACATTCTTTAATGAGATAAGACCAAGAACAATCTTACTCAGACTGATGAAAATAAAGTAATATAAAGGTTAGGACCAGCTCACGATTTTAGGTGTGCAACACTTTCTAAGAATAATAAAGGCATTGTGTACAGAGGATGTGACAGAATAAAGAAAACTAATTTTAAAGTTTACAGGAATTAACATCTGGTATAGATTAAAATATTGATGATTATAGCTCAGGGGTTTAGCAGCTCAAAACATACAGCAAAGCTACCTTTGCTTTTTAGAAGGTAAAAAAAGACCACTGATGAAGACACAGATCATGTCGAAACATTAGTCTCCATGATATTATTTTACAATAAAGCTGAAAAAAAGGGCTGATTCAGCCACTACTCACTGGAAGAGGTGCAGAGTGTGTAATTTTATATATATACACTGCTCAAAAAAATAAAGGGAACACTTAAACAACACAATATAACTCCAAGAAAAATAAAACTTCTGTGAAATCAAACTGTCCACTTAGGAAGCAACACTGATTGACAATCAATTTCACATCATGTTGTACAAATGGAATAGACAACAGGGGGAAATCTTTGGTGATTAGCAAGACACACTCAATAAAGGAGTGGTTCTGCAGGTGGGGACCACAGACCACTTCTCAGTACTTATGCTTTCTGGCTGATGTTTTAGTCACTTTTGAATGATGGTGGTGCTTTCACACTTGTGGTAGCATGAGACGGACTCTACAACCCACACAAGTGGCTCAGGTAGTGCAGCTCATCCAGGATGGCACATCAATGCGAGCTGTGGCAAGAAGGTTTGCTGTGTCTGTCAGCGTAGTGTCCAGAGCCTGGAGGTGCTACCAGGAGACAGACCAGTACACCAGGAGATGTGGAGGAGGCCGTAGGAGGGCAACAACTCGACAGCAGCACCTCTGCCTCCGCCTTTGTGCAAGGAGGAACAGGAGGAGCACTGCCAGAGCCCTGCAAAATGACCTCCAGCAGGCCACAAATGTGCATGTGTCTGCACAAATGGTAAGAAAACGACTCCATGAGGATGGTACGAGGGCCCGACGTCCACAAATGGGGGTTGTTCTCACAGCCCAACACCGTGCAGGACGCTTGGCATTTGCCAGAGAACACCAGGATTGGCAAATTTGCCACTGGCGCTCTGTGCTCTTCACAGATGAAAGCAGGTTCACACTGAGCACATATGACAGATGTGACAGAGTCTGGACACACCTTGGAGAGCGATCTGCTGCCTGCAACATCCTTCAGCATGACAGGTTTGGTCGTGGGTCAGTAATGGTGTGGGGTGGCATTTCTTTGGAGGGCAGCACGGCCCTCCATGTTCTCGCCAGAGGTAGCCTGACTGCCATTAGGTACCGAGATGAGATCCTCAGACCCCTTGTGAGACCATATGCTGGTGCGGTTGGCCCTGGGTTCCTCCTAATGCAGGGCAATGTTAGACCTCATGTAGCTGGAGTGTGTTAGCAGTTCCTGCAAGATGAAGACATTGAAGCTATGGACTGGCCCGCCCGTTCCCCAGACCTGAATCCGATTGAGCACATCTGGGACATTATGTCTCGCTCCATCCACCAACGTCACGTTGCACCACAGACTGTCCAGGAGTTGGCGGATGCTTTAGTCCAGGTCTGGGAGGAGATCCCTCAGGAGACCATCCGCTGTCTCATCAGGAGCATGCCCAGGCGTTGTAGGGAGGTCATACAGGCACATGGAGGCCACACACAAAACTGAGCCTCATTTTGACTTGTTTTAAGGACATTACATCAAAGTTGGATCAGCCTGTAGTGTGTTTTTCCACTTTAATTTTGTGTGTGACTCCAAATCCAGGCCTCAATTGGTTAATAAATTTGATTTCCATTGATGATTTTTGTCTGATTTTGTTGTCAGCACATTCAACTTTGTACAGAACAAAGTATTCAATGAGAATATTTCATTCATTCAGACCTAGGATGTGTTATTTGAGTGTTCCCTTTATTTTTATTGAGCAGTGTATATATGCCAAAAGTGGTGATTGCAGCCCTTCCATTTCTTCCAGCAATGTGACCAGAATAGCCTACATTATGTTAGAAAACTATGCTGTGTTTGTGTTATCTCCATTTTAAGTGTTCCTATAACACCATGTTTTGCAGTAAAAAGTTACTTCAAGCTCATGCTACAAATGGTGGTTGGAATGAAGTCAAAATACTGATTTACAAATCGGACAAATCAGAGCTGTTTTTGGTTTAATATCTGTGGACATACAGTAAGTAGAGATTTTATACAGATAAATTCTTCATAAACATTCACAGTCAACTTGTTGATGTGTTGACTTCGTCCTTGCTGTGGCATAAACAGTTTTGTCTGGTTTCTTCAGCTTTTGGTTGTTCATTTTCTTAAATCAAAGATTCAAATTGTTTCCTAATCCCGGGACAAAAAGTGAGTTTTTGGGAAGAAATCCATCCGTCTCACATTGTGACTCTCAGAGCTTATACAAGTTTACTGCATTGATGGTCTATGTAGCAAAACCTACATCCTTTTTCTGTGTCTTCAACATGCAGGCACACATTCATTCAACATTTTCCTGTTCAAAATGTAATTTTCATAAGAAGGTAATGTCTTTGCTGTTCACAGCAGTGGCAATGTAGAGGGCTGTGCATCTTGAACACGGGCTACAATCATGCATATATGGAAGTGCATATCTGGTTTTAATATGTGGCTCAGAAGGCATTTTGTGTCAGGAAAGGCATTTTATAATTGCTTACTTTGGAAAACAATTTAAGTGCAAATTGTTTTTTTTAATACCTTTTCTTGTTTTTCTCTATGCAGACTTTGTGAAAAAAGTTTTTTTTGTAAAATTGTGTAAAATATTTATATATTTGGCCTTTTAGATCTGAATGTAAGTGGGAGGCAGACTCCTCCACATTTGCACTCTTTTTGCCTTAGGTGAGAATCTGAGTCATGCCGTCGGTACAGTTTAAAGTTCTGTGACATATTTTGCAAATTGCATTTGTCAAATGGTATCTTATGAAATTCAAAGTCACCAAACATTTAGCTACTCCTCTGCCATGATTATCTGTGACTCATCCCATACCATGGATTCAAGGCTGGAAACCTGAGACTTGGTGAGAATTTTCTACTAAGAGCAAGGAGATTAGGAGTTGACAAATCGCATTAAATGTTAAATTACAGATTACATACCTTCTAAAACACCAACTAAATGTTTCTTATAATTAAATAAATGCATATTTTAGGAAATTAGCATCACAATTTAATTGTTAAGATATATATTGCCACATAAATTGCCGTTTTGAATTCATTGAAGTCATTGTTTCTTAGTTGTAGAGCCAGGGTGTACTTTTCCTCTGTTGAAGAGTCTCTTTTGTTAAAATGTTAAAATCCAGTAGCTGGATTAATATATTGCACAAAATGTAATTAGATTATAGAGCCGTACATTTTCTTGCTAGGGAAATTGGAACATAATAAACATCAAAGTACAGCAACTTTATTGCCAAGCAAAGAAAACAGCATAGTTGTAAAAGAAAGACAAAAATCCAATTTCTCATGATACTCAAATATCCACATGTACAAATGTAGTTTAAAGCAATCAAGAGAGGAAGATGGATTTGAAGTTTGATTTGGGACACTAGTACTTGTTTGTACAGTTCACTGAGCTTCTTTGTAGGTTAAAGTTTTTTATTAGTGTTTTTGCTCCACTAGAAGAAGGCATGTTTTCAGCCTCGAAAAGGTATATGAAATCGTTGTTTCAACTCTCTTATTCAAATTGAGTATTTCCAGCTTTACTAAATGTATATGTTTTAACACCGTCTCACCAGTCTCACATTTCCAGTCAGACCAGCTATATTCACATTTTGCTTGTGTAGACAACACTCCAGTTCACACATTGTCTGTCAGTAGCTCATAAACAATTCAGCTTGAAAGGTGCTGTCTTGTTGGTACAGCATATTGCTGGATGCAAAATGTCACAAACAAAGCTATACCAAACCAAATATTATGAAGAATACATTTTTATACAATTGAGTGAACTACTGATGCATGGCAGACTGTGTTAGACAGATCAATAAAGTGAACATCAAATTTTATTTTATTAGGACTTAAACCAGCAGAAATTGACTTATACCTATTCCTGGTCAAAATCTTAAAATCAGGAAAATAAAGTTACTGTTATTTAGATTTAATCCTGCTGGATGGTAACCAGACCTTAAACTCAGAAAGGTTCAAAATGGAAATGGAAAAGGAAAAAGGAGAGCAAAACAACTAGATTACCAAGAAACTCCCAAAAGATAATTGTCAAAAAGGACTCTGTAGTGAAAAGCCCTTTTGCACTTGTGCTTACACTTTCTGCTGTTGTGCTCTTTAGAAGAAAACAAGTCTAACAAGCTGACATTAGTAAGTTAGTCTGGTTGAATGACCAGCCAGCAGTAAGCAACTTAATTAACATTTCACTTGTAGCATGGTAACTGTAGTTTTAAAACCACATTACCTAAATAAGAGTGATAGATGGCACTTCTTTAGTTTGGACTTGACAGTTCATGTTAGACCAGCAATAATTCCATTGACTGTTGTGTTTTAATAAGTATGATCCAGAAGAAGTCTTCATTTCTTTTTTTCCCCCAAATTGAATTACAATAAGTAGTTAAAGGTTATTTTTTTTCACTATCTTGCCATGGGGATTTTAGGAGTTGGGCTTTTTCTACACTACAGCCATTTACTGGTTTGAAATATTGCTCACTGTGCTGCGAGAAGTTCTTGTAAAAAATAATCTTTTATCTCATTGCATTGTTTTTGAAAGTCTATTATTAAATTTTAGGGTTTATTTGCTTTGAATTCCCTTGTTAATTATAAGTAAGTGTGTTGAATGAATCACAATCATAAATAATAATTATACTGCAAGAGTAAATTAAACAGGAGTAGAAACAAAGTCAATAAAAGGTAATTGCACTTCTCTGTATCAAATGTTTATTTGTCTTAAGCAACAGTGTCAAACTCAGGTCCTTGAGAGCCTGTGTTCTGCAGCTTTTAGCAACATTGCAGAAAAGTGACTGTGGCAACTTAGGAAGAGTAGTCATCTTGCAATCAGAAGGTTTGTGGGTTCGATTCCATATATGTCCCTGGGCAAGTCACTTAACCTCAAGTTCCCTACCGATCTACGTATCAATGTATGAATGTGTGAGCGTTGGTGAATGCGATAGGGTGAATGTGGCTCTAGTGTAAAGCGCTTTGAGTGATCTGTATGACTGGAATGGCACTATATAAGTTCAGTCCATTTACCATTTAGAAGTATTTCTGGTCCAACACACAAGAATCAAATGGGTGAATTACCTACTCATAATGCAATTAGGCAGTGGCCCTTGAGGACTGAAGTCTGGCACCTGGGGTTTAAAGGGACTTGCAAGATGAGTTTTACATTGAAGCAGACTTGGCCCTGTGACTCAAAACCAACGTCAAGGTTTGCACACACAGAATTTTGCCTGATATCAACTCCCTGCCAAAATCATCTGTGTGGAGGTTAATCCATCTATCTTTCTCCATTTATCTGAGCTTTCATGGCCAGCTATGAAGCAAAGAAACATGAACACAATGTAGGCCAAGTAAAATATTAGATATATGATGAAAATTGGAGAGATTAGGGAGATCTTAAAGGTCACCTTTTAGTTTTCTTTCTTTAAAGAAGATGAGGGATTTTATATTGTGAGGAAGTGGATGGGATTTGGACACAGACCATCGCAGTTCTTGTATTTTTTTCCCGAAAACATATGCTTAAAATGCAAGGAGAAAGGAGCTACACTTCTGCCATAACTTCAAGAGAACTGCAACTTTTGATTGGTGTCCAAATATATACAGTAGAAATGTTCAGTGTTGCAGCAATGTGCCAATTAAGGATAAGCTTGTGGGGTAAGCCAGCAATAACAATAAGGAACACAGCTTATTCAACCAACCAATGAGTGGAATGTGCTTTGAAGGCTTCATATGGGACAGTACACATATCACTCGAGCCATTTTGACCAAATCTTTCTATTCAACATATAAATGACCTGACTGCCCTACTCACCTGCAGTATAAAAATTACCATTAAATGTGATTGTAATTAGAAGCCTTTGGGCCTGATCTTCAAAAGATTTGCGTGTACCAAACTGCACACAAACCTCTTTGTGTCAGCAAAGCTGATCTACAAACGAGGTGGTAATCGAATTGTTTGCAAAATCAGCGGAACTGTGGGCGCAAACGTTTTAGCGTGTCTGCCTTCATAAATATGCAAAACATATGATAATGACCTAAATGCACAAATTCATGGGAGGAGGATATGCAAATGTCCTCCCTTACGACCCGCAATGCGATTTTCAAAGCCTGAAACAGTTTGCGGGTGCAATTTATGCATGTGGATTTAACACGTTTGAAATGCAGGTGCTAACTGGGATGCAAAATTGTCTGCTGTCACTTTGGCCAGAAGGAGGCATAGCTAGAATGACAGATTACAGACAGATTGTAAGGAAGATTAAATCCTTCAATTGCAAACTGGATGCTAAAATCACTTCTTAGCAGGTGAAAAATCACCATTTAAAGGTGCCAACTCCTGCACACAGTTTTATGTTGCTAATATTACGTTCAGGCTTAAATATTGTGGCTGTTTATGATAAACTCCGAACTCTTCAAACATATACTCTCAAAAAACAACAGAACCCGGTCTCGGAAAACATTTAAAAGATCAATGGAGACAAATTAATTAACAGACATATTTGTCTTTTACATTGTTAATATTGCCCACTTATTGCAAGTGCAATGTATTTATAGTACACGCAAAGTAACACCTGCTATTTAGGATATTTGAAGATCAGGCCCTTTGTGTTTGTAGTATAAGCACATTTCCAACATTGCTATAATAATTTAATAGGTTGTTGTGATTATGTATCTGAAAATATTATTTAATATTAATATTTTATCAAATAATATTTCGGTCTGTTAAGGGTTTTCCTGTGAATACCAGCCCAGTAAGGCGATGGTATTAGGACAAAATAGAAAGGTGTGAGACGAGCTCTGACATTATTGAACAGCATAAACTCTGCACACACATGGAATGATTTCACACAATTTCTTAAAATACAAGAATTTATTAATAAAAATAAGTCAACACAAAGTCAAACATATTTCAATCAACAAACTCTTTACTATGCTAAAAACAATCCAACTAAACTACCAAGCAGAATTAAAGAATAACTAAGACTAATGAGTTATGTACAATATAAACAAATTATGATTAAAGATGATTGAAAATCATGACTGAAGGAGTGATGCAACATTACCATGCAATGTTTACGTTTGAGAACCAAGGATTATCTTGAAGAACCTGGAAGTGAAGTTAAGTCAGACTTGGAACTAACTTAGGCAATAATCAGCATACCTTTAGACAACCATTCACAACGCAAGATCAGATAAAATATTATTTTATTAAAATGTTTTAAAGAATGATCTGCTGAATAAAACCAACCTTCTGGATGACTAATTCTCAGCGGTGTCTCATTAGCTGCCTTTATTTATTAAAATATTTAAAGAAATATTATTAAGGAAATAGTCAAATATTTAAGGAGGTATTTTGGAAAAGAACCAAATCTTTTGGAGAAATGGACCTAAGTATGCAAGCACGTGTTCTTACCTGTTAGCAGTTGAGATAACAAAAGAAGCTAATAGCTTAGCACCAGAATCAAACAAACACCTTTAAAATATCGTCAATAAAAGGGTTAAAATGCATAAGCGCGGACGGCGCGTTATGATCAATCTTCTGTTTAAAATCACCCTTTAAATAAAGTTTGTCTTAACTTTGAAGACACAAACAGAACACAAACCTGAGCACATGTGCTGCAGATAGCCTGCTATTACTAAGATAGCAGTTTCACACAAACAAAACCAAACTTCAGAAAATGAAAACATCCAGATCATTTCATCCTAAATATCTCTCCGTTACTCTGCCCAAACACCTAACCTCGTATGAATCATGCTGAGGAGTTGTCCGGGCGATGACGAAGTTTGAAGAAAGCTCTAAACAAAGGGTTAGCTTCCAGCTAACCTCCGGAGCAGTGGCTGGGGCCCGTTCTGTCCGCTGACCACACTGCACGTTACCATGGGGATTTGGCTGTTGTCCTGTCAGAAGGGGAAAACTGCTCCACTCGGCTTTGTAGAGACAGCGTCTCTGCAGGGGAATTCTCTGGAACACCGTTTGTTTCTGCAGGCCTCAGAGAGAAAATCAAGCCAGGCTTGTACCTTAATTCCCGTTCATGAATGAATCTACCGGATACACAGACAGTGATTCATTTGTACAGGTCCTTCTCAAAATATTAGCATATTGTGATAAAGTTCATTATTTTCCATAATGTCATGATGAAAATTTAACATTCATATATTTTAGATTATTTGCACACTAACTGAAATATTTCAAGTCTTTTATTGTCTTAATACGGATGATTTTGGCATACAGCTCATGAAAACCCAAAATTCCTATCTCACAAAATTAGCATATCATTAAAAGGGTCTCTAAACGAGCTATGAACCTAATCATCTGAATCAACGAGTTAACTCTAAACACCTGCAAAAGATTCCTGAGGCCTTTAAAACTCCCACCCTGGTTCATCACTCAAAACCCCAATCATGGGTAAGACTGCCGACCTGACTGCTGTCCAGAAGGCCACTATTGACACCCTCAAGCAAGAAGGTAAGACACAGAAAGACATTTCTGAACGAATAGGCTGTTCCCAGAGTGCTGTATCAAGGCACCTCAGTGGGAAGTCTGTGGGAAGGAAAAAGTGTGGCAGAAAACGCTGCACAACGAGAAAAGGTGACCGGACCCTGAGGAAGATTGTGGAGAAGGGCCGATTCCAGACCTTGGGGGACCTGCGGAAGCAGTGGACTGAGTCTGGAGTAGAAACATCCAGAGCCACCGTGCACAGGCGTGTGCAGGAAATGGGCTACAGGTGCCGCATTCCCCAGACCTGGGCTACAGAGAAGCAGCATTGGACTGTTGCTCAGTGGTCCAAAGTACTTTTTTCGGATGAAAGCAAATTCTGCATGTCATTCGGAAATCAAGGTGCCAGAGTCTGGAGGAAGACTGGGGAGAAGGAAATGCCAAAATGCCAGAAGTCCAGTGTCAAGTACCCACAGTCAGTGATGGTCTGGGGTGCCGTGTCAGCTGCTGGTGTTGGTACACTGTGTTTTATCAAGGGCAGGGTCAATGCAGCTAGCTATCAGGAGATTTTGGAGCACTTCATGCTTCCATCTTCTGAAAAGCTTTATGGAGATGAAGATTTCATTTTTCAGCACGACCTGGCACCTGCTCACAGTGCCAAAACCACTGGTAAATGGTTTCCTGACCATGGTATCACTGTGCTCAATTGGCCTGCCAACTCTCCTGACCTGAACCCCATAGAGAATCTGTGGGATATTGTGAAGAGAATGTTGAGAGACTCAAGACCCAACACTCTGGATGAGCTAAAGGCCGCTATCGAAGCATCCTGGGCCTCCATAAGACCTCAGCAGTGCCACAGGCTGATTGCCTCCATGCCACACCGCATTGAAGCAGTCATTTCTGCCAAAGGATTCCCGACCAAGTATTGAGTGCATAACTGTACATGATTATTTGAAGGTTGACGTTTTTTGTATTAAAAACACTTTTCTTTTATTGGTCGGATGAAATATGCTAATTTTGTGAGATAGGAATTTTGGGTTTTCATGAGCTGTATGCCACAATCATCCGTATTAAGACAATAAAAGACCTGAAATATTTCAGTTAGTGTGCAATGAATCTAAAATATATGAATGTTAAATTTTCATCATGACATTATGGAAAATAATGAACTTTATCACAATATGCTAATATTTTGAGAAGGA
Organism: Girardinichthys multiradiatus; assembly: GCF_021462225.1. Classification (NCBI taxonomy): domain Eukaryota; kingdom Metazoa; phylum Chordata; class Actinopteri; order Cyprinodontiformes; family Goodeidae; genus Girardinichthys; species Girardinichthys multiradiatus. Next base: position 13,500,757 of record NC_061804.1, on the reverse strand, counting down.
CCAGTACTTATCTTAGTGCATATGATCGATGATCGTATGACACTCTTGGATCCAGTTGAAGAGTTTGTTTGCCAGCAAAGAGACAAGAGCATACTGGGTCTCTCTGTCCAGGTCCCTGTGTGACCCGCGTAGAAGAGGCAGGATGTAGCAAGAACGTTGCTTTTATTTGGACAGTGACGTCACAGGACGTCCGCAGTTACCCCGTTTCCTGGCTGTGCCAGAAGTAGGTTAAATGCAATTTATTTTGAAAGTTCCAGAAAAGTTTGTACAGGAGTTTTAATATTGAAATCCATGGCTGTGGTCCCAACAAGGTCAAAATAAGCCTTTATCTCTAGAAAAGTAGCTGTATCCTGGGAAAATGTCCTCAAAAAAGCACTACTCCCAAAAAACAAACAGTTGTTGGGACCCACAGCCATGGATTTCAACATTAAGCTCCGGTACGGACTTTTCTGGAACTTTCAAAATAAAGTGCATTAACTTTCTTCCGGCACAGCCAGGAAACGGGATAACTGTGGACTTCCTGTGACGCCGCTACCCAAATAATAGCACAGCTGTTGCTACATCCGCCCTTTTTCCACACGGCCTTCGAGAAGGACCGGTCAGGGGAGGCCCAGCGCGCTGATGTCTTTTGCTGGCAAAAAGACATAAACTCTTCAACTGGATCCAAGGATCATCGATCATATGCAAAGATAAGTACGGATGAAATACTGTCTGTGTATCCGGTATTTTCATTCATGAACGGGGGTAATTAAGGTACAAGCATTGCTTGACTGTCTCTCCGAGCCCCCGCAGACGCAAACGATGTTCAAGAGAAGCCCCTGCAAAGACGCAGTCTCCCAGCCTGGAATGAAGACAGCAGAGACCGCAGCGGACAGAACGAGCCGCCCAGCTACAGTTCCGGAGCTAACCCTTTTGTTCACAGAGCGAACACACCTTCAACCCCCGAGAGGTTAGCTGAAAGCTAACCGCTTGTTGACTGTGGACATTTCTTCAAGCTTCGCCCCTTGGACAACGTTTCCTCACCATGGTTCATGAGGTTAGGTGTTTTGGGCAGAGACAGATTTAGGATGAAATGATCTAAACGTTTTTCATTTTATGAAGTTTGTGTGAAACTCGGCTATCTTAGTGCTAGCAGGTTATCTGTAGCACACGTGCCGGTTTGTGTTCTTTGTATGTTTTAAGGTTAAGATAAACTTTATTTAAAGGGTGATTTTAAACAGAACATTGCTCATAACGCGCCGTCCGCGCTTATGCATTTTAACACTTTTATTAACCCTGGTATTTTAAAGGTATGTGTTGATTCTGGTGCTAAGCTATCCGCTTCTTTGTTAGCTTAACTGCTAACCGGTAAGAACACGTGCTTGCTACTAAAGAGTATTCAACAGAAAGGTTGTTGGTTTTCAAGCTAGTAAATAATAGTTCCTAAACATCATTTACTAAATTTGATAACTAAGTAAACACCATTAAGCCCCATTTCTCCAGAAAGATTTGGCTCTTTTCCAAAATACTCCCTTAATAATACAGGTCCTTCTCAAAATATTAGCATATTGTGATAAAGTTAATTATTTTCCATAATGTCATGATTAAAATTTTACATTCATATATTTTAGATTAATTGCACACTAACTGAAATATTTCAGGTCTTTTATTGTCTTAATACGGATGATTGTGGCATACAGCTCATGAAAACCCAAAATTCCTATCTCACAAAATTAGCATATCATTAAAAGGGTCTCTAAACGAGCTATGAACCTAATCATCTGAATCAACGAGTTAACTCTAAACACCTGCAAAAGATTCCTGAGGCCTTTAAAACTCCCAGCCTGGTTCATCACTCAAAACCTCAATCATGGGTAAGACTGCTGTCCAGAAGGCCACTATTGACACCCTCAAGCAAGAGGGTAAGACACAGAAAGAAATTTCTGAACAAATAGGCTGTTCCCAGAGTGCTGTATCAAGGCACCTCAGTGGGAAGTCTGTGGGAAGGAAAACGTGTGGCAGAAAACACTGCACAACGAGAAGAGGTGACCGGACCCTGAGGAAGATTGTGGAAAAGGGCCGATTCCAGACCTTGGGGGACCTGCGGAAGCAGTGGACTGAGTCTGGAGTAGAAACATCCAGAGCCACCGTGCACAGGCATGTGCAGGAAATGGGCTACAGGTGCCGCATTCCCCAGGTCAAGCCACTTTTCAACCAGAAACAGCGGCAGAAGCGCCTGACAGAGAAGCAGCACTGTACTGTTGCTCAGTGGTCCAAAGTACTTTTTTCAGATGAAAGCAAATTCTGCATGTCATTCGGAAATCAAGGTGCCAGAGTCTGGAGGAAGACTGGGGAGAAGGAAATGCCAAAATGCCAGAAGTCCAGTGTCAAGTACCCAGAAGCAGTCATTTCTGCAAAAGGATTCCCGACCAAGTATTGAGTGCATAACTGTACATGATTATTTGAAGGTTGACGTTTTTTGTATTAAAAACACTTTTCTTTTATTGGTCGGATGAAATATGCTAATTTTGTGAGATAGGAATTTTGGGTTTTCATGAGCTGTATGCCACAATCATCCGTATTAAGACAATAAAAGACCTGAAATATTTCAGTTAGTGTGCAATGAATCTAAAATATATGAATGTTAAATTTTCATCATGACATTATGGAAAATAATGAACTTTATCACAATATGCTAATATTTTGAGAAGGACCTGTATAATGGATAGCTTGAAGCTATTCACAGGTGCATCGACTACTGCATGTACACTATTTATATTGTGAGACAGTGAAGGAGTGTGACTAGCATTTTTATATAAACTCTCCATGATATTTTCATTTCTTGGTTCAAAATCGAGCCGATCTTTATCTGTGTTGGACCCAGACTGACGTTAGTATTGGATCTGATATCAGGCTGCGGCAAGTAACCCATCCACTGATCTAGAACCCTTAATCCTGTGCTGCAGGACAGCATATTTTGACAGATTTTACTGTGGAAGCCTAAGCCTTCATCAAATAAATGCTTGCACACTTAAATAATAAAATAAGCACAATTTCATAAAATGTATGTAAAAAAGAGTCATGTAAATCAACAAATGTTTTTGTTTAGATGTGCCAGATTACTTCAGGCCGTCTACCGTCGGTGGACAGTCTGCTGGCTGCAGATTAGGGGCTTGTTTAGTGCTTTAGATAAAGTACATCTGTTATGTAATTTTTGAAGCACTAAAGGTTGTTAACATTAATGGATTACCTTGATGAGAACTCTGCAGAGAAGAGACTGAGTTTCGGCAGAAAGCCTCCCAGTAGGTTTCCTTGTTTTAACATTTTCATCTTTAAACCTTTAAACCTCAGCCACGGTGCATGTAGGGTTTAGAAATGTGGCAGTCTGTTGGAGGGCTTTTATTCAACCTATGAAAATATACTGTCTTAAAAATGCCCCAAGAGACTGTAGTTATAGCGGCACTAATATAAAAGTTTTGAAAAACAGTTTACGCAATTACACCATTATATATTCTTGACTTTGTTTCACTAAAGCAAACATTTCATATTTTATTGAGCTGTTTATTATGGTTTCTCTTAATCTTAAATATTGACATGTGAATCCTTAGAAATATCTTTGCAATCTTTCCAGACTGATATCTGTTGAATTTCTCAAGACAATGTGTTCTTTTTTAGCTCTTCAATCTAATGTTATCCAACAGGTTACTGTTGATATGATTGCTTGACTCTACAGCTTAGGCAGTAATCAGACCTGGATGTGGCTAGTGACACTGAACCAAAAAATGTGGTTAATCACATCGTATCAGAATTAACAGTGGGGACCAGGTTGGTTTTAGATAACTTTTTTGTAATTTTGTATTTACTCATGGTATCTCTAGTTTTAAAATTTGATCGGAGCAGTACTACTATTGGCCGCATGTCAGAAACAGATCTAAGGATGGCTACATAAGAGTTAAATTGTCCCTCTTGACCGTCTACTGTCAGCATCATCCTGCAATTCTTGTACATGTTACAGCTCTGTTTTCCAAATACTTGCTGAGTGAGAGAGTTAAACTAGATGCAGAGTTGCTACTGCACAGGTTTAATGATGTTTATACTCAAGGTGATTTTTTTATTTTATTTTATTTTTATCCATGATTTCTCTTCTCTGGTATATTTAAAATCCAGCATGGTCTCTTCATCCAGTGACACACTTTCAAGGTATTTTCTCAATATTTTATTGTCCTATACCCTCACCTATCTGTTTATCGGATCACCACTAATTATTCATCATTCTTTTCATTTGGCCCAGTATTGTCCTTCTCTTTAGATGTGGGGTAGGCGAAACCATAATCCTGCCTAGGGTACCATATTGTCTCGGGTCAGCGCTGGTCATTCCCCGACTAACACCCCCACTCCTTGGAGTGGGCGTTACCCTCTCATTTACTCACTCTGATTGCGATTCTTATTATGTATCATAACTGTTTCCATCACGTGATCTGCCTTTAGGTTTCAGTGAGTGTCATTTTACTCCCTGTTGTTTTCCTCTAAGTTCCACACACCTTTTGAGTAGGTGGAAAGAAATGCAAATGCAGAGAAGAAAGCCAGTACAAAGAAATGAACAGGAGGTAACAAAACAAAGGAAATTAGTCTACCTAATGATGTCTACTGGTGTCAAAACCCACTGAACTCCAATGCAGCATGTCCTCATATACATGCATGTGCCAGCTATTCTTTCCCTCCTATTAGAGCCCTCTTAATGAATCATGACAACATGTAATGAAGTAATTTTCAGGCAGATATGGTGTGCTGTCCTGCTGTGCTGTCAACTTCAACACAAAACCTGATGTCACTTATTTATAGTGGGAGCCAGATGCAGCTGCCAAACTTAAAAAAATTAAAGACAAAGTTAATGTGTGTACACACAATTTTCTCTTTGACCCATCTGTCAAGCAGAGAGACTAATAAACTGTCATTGGAAATGAAAAGACATAAGATAACAGTTTAACAAATTATACGCAGCTGCCAGTGATAGTGTACCGTTTACTCAACATACCTAACCCTGCAAAAAAAGAAAATGAGTCTTTCAATATTATTACTGATGTATTCCAATTTGGATCTGTAATCAGTGCTCCAAAAGGTGCCCATCAACTGTTAATAAAACAATTATAATGCTGTCATGACACAGGAAGAATGCACTTTGTATTCCTGCCACTTAGTATTTGCTGTCAACAACTTAATCAGCAGCTACGTGTTGATGCAGTCTGCATTTTAACAAATTCAAACAAGATGAGTAACCTGATTTGGTACAATGTGACAACAGAATTCAGTCTAATTTTCAAGGCTTTAAATACCTGTCAGGGTTATTTGTTGGCAGATGACGGCTTCACTTTCTGACAGATGAAGGGGTTGTCCAATTAAGTCAGCTCTGTTTGCTGTGATACACCAAAAAGCAGCAGAGGTCTGATTGATGAAGTGATTGTTATCCAGTTTGTTTTGTTTTGGTCCATTTCCATAGTGATGTAAATATAATAAACCACCACCATATTTCTTATCAAAATAAAATCTGTCTTGCAAAGTTGCTGACAACTTTTGACTTTGGTGAATCAAGTATAGGCCATTATAAAGAATAAATGGGCATGGGGCACTTAGCATTATCAAGGTACAGATATATGTCATGTTACTTAGACACATAGACCATAAAAACTAACACACAAAAAACACTGGGGTTGCAGAAGACAAAAACAAAGAACATTTTCTGTTGTATGCATTCTTTATAAGTTTGTTTAATGTAGGTGGAAAAAAAATCAAGTATATACTGGTTAAATGTTGAAAAGAAAAATAATGTAAAGAATAATCTGGGAAAAAAACATTTTCCTCCTGCAAATCTGAACGTACAGTATTGCAGTTCAGTTTATTGAATGATAATAATTACGTAAACTGCTTGTATTTACAACTCTTAATATTTTCTTTCAATGAATACTATATATTTAGGCACTCTTGAACTGTGGGACTATTAAAGCTTTTAATAAGTCTGGGCTGCAATTGATATTTGCAACTTCTTAATGTTTTAACCCAAACTGTATAACTCTACAACGAACAGATATTCTTTATTTTGTTTGTTAAAAAATACAAGGGATTAGTATTTGTGAAACTTTTATTCTGTTTTTTTAAAGAACAAAATAGGATTCCTAGTTTTCCAGATGTATACTATACTTTCAGAGTCACCCTAATGTGATATACTGTCTTGTGAGCTTGATCATTACAGCCCTATCTTTGCACTATGTGCTTTTTGAAAGGTGTCATTTTTGCTGAACTGCAACAAACATGATTAAAGGAAATTATCAGACTCCTTTTTGATACCAGTACCTTTAAAACTAAATGGTAGCTGTCATGCTTTTGAAGGAGAGAAAGTAAAAATCTATTGCAGTTAGTTTGCTCAGTATCTTTAAAATACAGTCATTTAACCTCTTAGAGCACTTTAGCTCATGTAATATCTCTCCTTATCTTTCTTTTACTGAAGTGGTATAATACTCAGGGGTAGATTTCAAGCCTGGTTTATGCTGAAGAAAGACCTCCTGAAAATTGTAGATTGTAATGATCGTGACAATGAAATTGACCATTGTTTTCTTAGCTGCTTCACATTCAACAACAGTAAAAACAGGCTAGGTGGATTTTTTTAAAGGTTTTCTTTTATGTTGTTTGTGTAGCTTTTTTTGGACAGTTTCCTACAAAATTGTATCTTAAAATGTTGTTCTCCTCTATAAATCTAGAATAGAATAATCTGACAAAATTGGTTTTCTATAGTTTCTTTTTCTCAGACATTCTGTTATCTTCTGGTCTTGAAAATACCTTAGGAATAGCAGCAACATCTCAAGTTTGCTCATTTTTCCACATTTTATTAACGTATACGGCTTCAAATTTATTGCTAAACATAGGACATTCTTTTAACCATCCAAGTGCTGCCAAGTGTTATGAAACTGTTCCGTTTTTAAAGACTGTAGTGTATTTCACAGTTCACTTTATATTTGAAATTGTCCTTTTGTCCCTCACATGACAGCCCTCATACAAATATCCAATTAATTAGACCTAAAAAGCACACGAAGTTTGTAGTTATCATTGTAGATATTCAAAGCCTGTTTGTTTTACCCCGCTCAAGTAGACTCTTTAAGGACATCTAAGTGCTGCACCTCTGTGCGCCTTTAATACAGTTGTTTTTACCGACCCCATTAGAGGGCACCATTTTCCATGCCTCATCTTCTCAGCTGTTTGCTCTTTTGATGTTGTGACTTGTTCCTCTGTCAGAAGTTGGGAGAATTGTAATTGCATTTTACTGATTACAGAACCAGTAAAATGCTTTTGAAAATGTATTTGTACCAGCTCTGTCACCCTTAGCTGGTGCTTCGTGAACAGTAACCAGTAACAACTATGAAACAGATTGTTTGTCATTTAATGAAAGTGATGGGTGGTGAGTTCATTTCCACACCTTGCCTGACTGTTTGTTTTTTTTTTTATAAAAATTTTTTTACAAACTTAAATTTGTCTGGAATATATTTTGGTGTAATAGGGGCTGAATACATTTTCATACAACTCTTCACATTGACTTATATATCTTACATTTCACAATTATGCACTATTGCTTGTTGATGTCATATTAACTTTATATAAAAAGGTTTGCATCATGACAAACAAAATAAAAAAAAGTTTTGGTATTAATGCCTTTGATATTTGTCCTGTTTCTTTCAGTAGCAATTGATGCAGTCAGATTTGTTATTTTGGGTTTTAAATATTTGACTTTACCTCAAGCATCTTTGTGTTTAGTTTTATTCAAGTACTATGTTGATACATATCGGTTTATTGTTTGTAATTTTGTTTGTTCAATCAATAAATTGGGAATAAATTACTAATTAATTTGCACCGTGTTATAGTTTCAAGCTTTTCATAATTCGGTCCTGTCAGTTTCTGCTAATTTCTTGTCTCTAAATTATAAGGCAGGGCTACACGTCAGAAAATGTCATGCTGCAAACATATCAAAGAAAATGCTCTGTTGGTTAGGATCTGTAACATCACCACATTGTTATAAAGATCATTTGGCAATTCCTTTTACCGTTTATTTCTATCAGTGAAAAAAATTGTTATGCAAAAAGTAGTCTGTGATAAGGGTTAAAGGAGGTTCAGATTTTTCATTGAATATATAAGGGCATCATTTGCAATAAGAGGAATGATAAATTTTGCCTTAACAGAATGTTTTATCACTGTTCCCAAGTGGTAAATTTCCTGGAGCTACAATGAGATGAAAAAGCCAGAAACTATACCGAGCTGGGTGATGGTCTGCTTTGCAAATAACATGATTGCACTGAAACTCTAACTGGCTGCGAGGGTTTGCATATAGACTGGTGACTTTGCATGTCAGTGCTCTCAAACGTTTAAGATAAATGCTTCACTAGCATTTAAACGTGAAAAGTGACAATGCAACATGCTGTGATAGTTTTTCAGGTATTTTAGTATAAAAATATTAATTGTATCTATTTCCTCCGCGCCACACTCCCCACCATTGGCTAGTGTTTCTGCCCGCTGGTTTATTAGTGGTTCTCGGTGTCCGGTGCTGGGTGCTTTGGTTTGTGGCTCTGTTTTGGTTCTGTCGGGCCTCTGCTTGGGGAGTGATGTGCCCCGGGGTCTTGAGTCTCTGGGTCCATGGCAGGATCTTCTTCGGCATACACGGCTGCCGGCAGGGCCTATGGGCTTGTTGCTGCAGCTCCCTGGGGTTTCTGCACTGTGGCTGCTGGGTGGTTTTCCTGGGGCTCTCCTCTGCTCTTCTCTGGGGGGGTTGCGGTAGTCCTGGCGGTGGTCCTCCCGGGGTTCCTGTGCTCTGGGGGGGCTTTGGATGTCTGTGGCTTAGATCTCCTCCATGTCTGTTTTGGGTCCAGGGGGTGCAGGTCTATGGTTCCTCATACTCGCTACTGCATATTATACACACAAGCGCGCTCACACTTACACCCACAGGTGTTTAGATTGAGGTGTTAACAGATAAACACAAATGTTCTATATTGAGCCACAGTTACCACCAAATACATCTTGCATTCATTAGTACCGTGCATTTTTTGGTAACATTGATGTTGTTAAATGTTTCTGCAGGTGTAGATGCAGTCTTCTAGGGTGTTATCTTGTATTCTCTTAATCCTTCATTCTCTCTTCTATTCTTTTCTCCTTCCCTCCATTTTTCCTTTTTGCTTGACCTCTCTCTCTCTTTCTTGTTTCTTTTTTTTTTCCTTTTCGTTTCTGTCTCTGTTTCCATTACAATTGAAATAATCTCAAAGCAGTTTTTTAAAATAATTGGGCAAATAACTTTTTTTTGATAAAAGCTAAATTTCAATGAAAATTACAATGTAAAATTGGTGGAAACCTCTAATTCAAATTCAATTCAAATTCAAAAATACTTTATTAATCCCAAAGGGAAATTAAATGTTGTTGTAGCTCATTATGAAGGTTTCCTCAAAGAGCCGTTGTAGATGCTGATGGCTGTGGGCAGGAAGGATCTCCTGTAGCGCTCCGTCTTACAGCAGATCTGACGAAGCCTCTGACTGAAGACACTCTGTTGTTGTAGGACAGTCTGATGAAGAGGATGCTCAGGATTCTCCATAATGTTCTTCATTTTATGAAGAATCCTTCTTTCCACAATGATCTCCAGAGGATCCAAAGGAGTCCCAAGAACAGAGCCAGCCTTTTTTATCAGCTTGTTGAGCTTTTTTAAGTCCCTGTCGCTGATGCTGCTTCCCCAGCAGATGATGGTAGAAGAGATAACACTCTCCACAACAGACTTATAGAAGATATGCAGCATCTTGCTGCAAACACCAAAGGACCTAAGCTTCCTCAAGAAGTACAGTTTGCTCTGGCCCTTCTTGTAGATGGCTTCACAGTTGCATCTCCTCTCCAGTCTATTCAATAAAATGTATGGCCATAAAAACAAGCTTCAATGCAACTTCTTGGATGTTATGTGTGATAATTAAAGATTTGCAATTTTACTTGAAAGATTGTCTACAAGAGATTGGAGATTTTTAGCCTTTAAAGATACTCCACCTAGAAAGCTCAGTATTAAACACAAGAATTTGTTTGTTACACTACGTTCTATGATAAAAAGGTTGGATCCCAATTCACATGGTAATTTATGTGGACATATTCTTTTAAACTGCAGTGGAGTAGTTTATTTTCTTTGTTTTAGAATACAGCACTTTTTAAACTATCTGTGTGAGTGTGTGCTAAATCTTGCAATCCTTCTCTGTCCTGTCAGTGACACACACAGTAGACTGCCTGCTTTCTGGATGGCTGACTACTGAAGAGGGATAAGACTGCAGTCTTAGTTGTTCCAAATCGGTTTGGTCCATTGCCATCTGCAAAGCACATTTCACTCTCTGCAGGAGCCTTCATGGCTCTCTGCGTCTTCAAATTTTTACCCTGAACTGAAAAGTGAAAGCTGAAGACTCTCTTGCATCACACCTATTTTTCCACTTAAAATAAATGAACTGCATTAATTTATTATTTATTTGCTGACATAAACCAATCAAGCATTATATGCATCCAAGTAACCCACTATAAAGCAGGTACGATGGTTAAAAAGCTACTACATTAAAATTAGAATCAATTGCAATTTATCAAGATGTAAAAAAAAATCCTCTTAATATTTAATCAGTCCTTTTATAATTTAAAGGTGGGATGTAAGAACAGGTCTCCAAAGCCCTAAAATGTTATCAGAGCAATCAGATTCTGGCTTCTGTTGATATGAGCGTGCATGTGTGTTCCAGCAGGAGACAGCACAAATTTACCTTTCAGGGAAGGTATGCAAGGAAAACATGAAGCCCAAACTGGCAGAGAAAATGTAGACATAGAACAGAGGGCATGTTTGACATAAACCAAATACAGCATTCCAGGAAAAGATCCTGGAACCATCTGTAAATATGGAAGTGGAAGTGTCATGTTTGGGGATGCTTTGCTGCATCAGGGTCTGGCCAGCTTACCATCACAGAATTCACAATAAACTCTTCTATCAGAAGTCTTCCATTAGAATGTGCTTGAGCAAAATCTGACACGACCTGTAAAACAAAATTAAAGCTATTGCAAAACTGGACCATCCAACATTACAACGAACACAAAAACAAAAAACATACCAGTAAATCCATCAAGGACTGGCTGAGAATTGAGAAACGAAGTCCTGGGCCAAGTTGAAGGCCAGGTCTCAATGTCATTAAGATGCTGTGGGGCGACTTGAAATGGGCTTTACATGCGGGAAACCCCTTCAAACATCTCATAGCAGAAAGTGAGAAGTGGGGCAAACATTCCTCAGACTGATGTCAGAGACTCACAGATGTCTACAAGAAACATCTAAGTGAAGTTATTTTAGCCAATGAGGGTAAGACTAGGTATAGTGGTAGGGTGTCCAAACTTTAACCTTAGTTAAAATGCACATTATTGCTATGTTTCTAATATGTAATAGAGACAATTCCTGGTGTTTAGCTGTAGTTAAATCATTTTCTTTTCCAGAGATAAATCGATTAAAAAAAGACATTATGTGAACATTTATTCATAAAGAACAATATATTTAATGGGGTGTCCAAATCGTTTTCACAGTTTTCCACGCTAAATGATGTCCACTAAAAACATTGCTAAAAAATATTGAAAAGCTAAAATCAAAAACTTGTGGTCAACTAAAGTATTAAGTAAAAGCTTGCAGCATTTGTTTTCTACATTTACCTTTTTTTATTTGGTCAATATTTGTCATCTTATTTTACAACATTTTATATAGGTCTATAGCTTTGTTTCCTTCACATCAATTAAGCTTATAGCAATGTCTGCTAAGACTAATTACCTTTTATCAAGTTGTTTGTGGTGAATTAGGATTAAAGTTGCTAGTATTGTTTGTAAGAACACTTTCCAGAGTACTTAGTGTTTGCACCATAAATCTAATGGCTATTAAGTATAGTTATTAACACACCAAATAAGATGAGACTTTTTCCAACCCTTTAACTGTCCATTAAACCTTTTTGACCACAGAACTTATTCAGATATTTGACACGTTTTGCTTTCTTGTTGGTTAATATTTGGCATGCAGTTTTACAGTTTGCATATTAAAGCTTTTATATCAACTTACCAAATTAGGTGAAACCTTTTGAGTGAGCCCAGTTTTATCAAAAGAATTTGGCCTTCATGTCAGCACTCAAAGCTTTGAAATTTGTGATAAATGCTCGTGTCGAAAAATAGTTAGTACATCTGCAGTATGGTGGGTTTTGTTGAATTATTTATACTATACAAGAATTAATGAGGAATCATGCATACCAAAATTAAATAAAGAATAGAAGTATAACAAACACTGGTTCAGGCCCATTATCTTTTCCCTGATTTGAGCGTCGTGAGTCCTGGATGGGTCGGAATAATAAAAGCTCTCAACTGAACATATCGTTTAAGTAACAAGCGCCACCTTTTGTTTATATTTCTGCTCCCTTTATGGTTGCAGACGGCCTCATAATGCTTATAACACCACCTTTAATGCTTCGCAAAGACAGAGCAAATGGGACTGCACATTGTACTGTTATGAATTATGCATATATTCTAATAAACAGAGGTACCTTTGCCCTTTAGAGGGATGTCTCACACTCTCATGTATAGAATACATGAAGAGAGCATTGCTTTCTCTATACATTGTATAAAGTGTTTTCTCTCTAGCTGTTGGCGTAATGGAAAATATTTGTTATATCGTTAATGCTGTGAGGGATAAATTATGTAGTTTTGTTAGCAATTATTGTTAATGGTTTTGAACAGGAACATTAGATTTGTGGCCAAAAAGAAAATGGAATGATTTTCATTATGACCTCACAGCTGCTTCGAGCACTCAGATGTTCAGTTTAATTATCTGGGCTTTTGTAAAACAGAATCAACAGGCAGGACTATGACTAACAATCCCACTGTTTCCTGGGATTTAACAACTATTACTTAAGCTCGCCTCTGTAGGCAAGAGAGAAGATAAACATGACACTGCATTCACCGGTGCACAAAAACATTATCATGCTGGGATGAAGGATCGCAGCCTTAGCAGTTGCAGGTTCGTTCACTCGTACTGCTTTTGCTCTGTACATAAACACAGCATGAGAAGGAAGACTTCCTTCCCTCATATGCTGCTACTGCTCAGTGATTTCTATCTGAATTGTCTGTGCTGCAATTCTTCACGTGGAGATGTACAAAACGGCACAAAAAACAAATCAGTTTTTTCCAGTTTTTTGGTGTCCAGCTGAAGGAAAACCAGTGATCCTAAAGAAATGATTAACAATACTCTAGTTGAGAAGAAAATGTATAAATAACTGTTTATTTGTTCTAATTATGGCATTTCAAACTGTATTTGAATGGATTTTAGGGGTTATTTGAGATTTGTTGCCGTTTCTCGAAAGCATAAGGATTGTTTTATGTTTGAAAACACCAATTCACACATTCATACCTCTCTGCTTGATTAGCAAAATGCATTAGACCCGAGGAGATACTGACATAACACTTGAAGTAAGACCTAATGTAGGCCACTGCCAAAGTCAGTTTTTGTCACTTACAGCATTTTTCTGCCTTTTATAATTTCAAGTGCAATTAAACATTTTGAACCACAAGAAATTTGATGGTACAAAGGTAACGAAAACACAAAATGCCCATTAAGAGGCCTCGCACTTGGTATTACTGATAGAAGGTTGAACAACTTTTATTAAGTTAAGTTGTGCTAAAATCTTTTGACAATGCCTGAGTGGGCATCAGTAAATGTTTTGACATTTTAGTAATTTGCAAATACATAAGTAAAAAAAAATAAAGATTTTGAGTCTTTGGGGTTTTAGAGGGAAACGTCTTTAGTCTCTAAACACTATGCCGAATCAACAAATCAAATGGTAACATCTAGACGCAGTGAGGAAAACTTGTAATTCTTAGATTCTTAGATTTTAGATGCAATGCCCTTGCAAATTGTGCATAAATCACATTTTACCACTGATTTAAAACTACTTAAACGACAACAACTTGGCACTGATATCTTTTACATGTCACTGCTGATTTGAGCTTTATTCCTCTCCCTTGAATAATGAATGACACATAATTTGCTGAGCACTCTCTCATTTTTGACACTCTTCATCGTAACCATCATCAGATGGAACACTAATACCCATCATCATTACTTACACCTCTGCTGCACTGAGACCGATATGTTCTCACATCAGCTATAAAGACTGCCTGCTCTGCAGACTGTTCATATTTCAGATTTTTGCCCAATATATAATTTTATTTTAGCTGTATTGCAAACTTACTGATGACCCAGTTGTGTTTCCTCCTTATTTGAACATTAGTGCATGCTGGGAGGAAGTTGATGTGTGCTGTTTGCATGATTTGGCTATTTGTTACATTGGCCACTCAAAGAAACCGATTTTACCTGATTTTAGTCCTAAATTATTTATCACAGTCAGGTGGAAGGCTGGATCTGGTGTCCTTATTACTTATTACGCCTGAGTCAACACAGTAAACTGAGACTGTTTTCTTGTATTGTTTGCAGATAGTGAGACTGGATGTTGAACGTTTAATTAATCTAATTTTAAACAAATTGATTTTGTGCTTTAAAGGCCATTTACCTTACCCTTTTAATATTTAGATTTTAATAATCTTATGTTAAATATTGAAGCCTCAGTTTCCAGACAGGTTTATTTTTTCCTGTGGGCCTGATTTGAATCTCCTCAAGAAAACACCACCTAATCATATCCTATAGTAAGATTTACTTCTTGATAACTTACATCAGTTGTGACACTGTGACAAACATTCTTAACGCCTAATTGGGCTTTTCTCACCAAATGTGTTCACATACCACAATAGTAGTGCATTGGAAAGTACAAAAGTGTTAATGTGTGTACTCGACAATATTATGACTTTTGTTAATTCCTTTAAATGGTCTTCCAGTGTTTCACAACAAATAAAGCAGATTATGTTTAGCTGATGCCATCGCAGGCAAGTCAAGCTCAAACTGCCACCAAGACTTTAACCTTGAACAGTCGTTAACCTTGCAAGGCTGCTTTTGAAAGTACCACTTCTAACTGTCTCTGCTCAAATTTGTATGTCCCCAAGTGTGATGTTGTGAAACATTTCATTTAATGACACTGCATGACTAAATCTCGTATTACATTAAACGTTAAAATCTCCCTTACTCCTCGTCCTCCTAATGGTTGTGATCCCTAAATTTAAACAGTTTGAAATGTTCTCATTAGTTTGATATTTCTAGATCAGAGACCATAGTCCTCAGTCAGAAAATAATAGATTTCTACCTTCAGGTTTGAACTGAGTTACTCTGCTAGTTGGAAGAGTTTGAATCTGTCCTGGAACTATTCTTGGCAAAGAACATGTAAAGTAAGGTAAGTTTATTTATATAGCGCCTTTCAGCAATGAGACACTCAAAGCGCTGTACATACAATTACAATACAATCACAAAGCAAATAAACACAGATACAGACACAGAAAAACAAATCAAATGATAAAATCAAACAACAGAGGTAATGTAAAAATGTAAAATAAAATAAAGAGAATAAAATGATGGACAAGAAAATGAAAGGAAAATTGGACTGAAAATGCAACTAATCATGCCTAACTGGCACAGTCAAAGGCCACTCTAAACAAATAAGTTTTTAATCTTCATTTAAAGCAACTTAGGGTTTCGGCGCTTTTACAGTTTTCTGGCAGTTTATTCCAGATTAGTGGAGCATAAGAACTAAAAGCTGCTTCTCCATGTTTGGTTCTGGTTTTGGGTATGCAGAGTAGATTTGAGCGAGATGACCTGAGAGGTCTGGCTGGTTGATACACAAACAACAAGTCTGTAATGTATTTTGGTGCTAAGCCATTCAGTGATTTATAGACTAACAGAAGTATTTTAAAGTCTATTCTCTGAGCTACAGGGAGCCAGTGTAGGGACTTTAGAACCGGGGTGATGTGCTCCACTTTTATTTCTAGTGAGGACGTGGGCAGCAGCATTCTGGATCAATTGTAGCTGTTTGATCGACTTTTTAGGCAGACCTGTGAAGACACCGTTGCAGTAATCAATTCTACTAAAGATGAACGCATGAATTAGTTTTTCAAGGTCCTGCTGAGACATTAGTCCTTTAATCCTGGAGATGTTCTTTAGGTAATAGAAGGCCAACCTTGTTACTGTCTTTATGTGCCTCTGAAGGTTCAGGTCTGAGTCCATCACTACACCCAGGTTTCAAGCCTGACTGGTGGTTTCTAGCTGTATTAACTGAAGCTGTGTGCTAACTTTTAAACGCTCTTCCTTTGGTCCAAAGATTATTACTTGAGTTTTGTTTTAATTCAGCTGAAGAAAATTTAGGCCCACCCATGCATTGATTTCTTCTAAGCATTTACCCAGCGCTTGAATGGGTTCATAGTCACCTGATGACATCGTGACGTATAGCTGTGTGTCGTCTGCATAGTTATGATAACTTACATTGTTGTTTATTAAAATCTGAGTTAGTGGAGCATGTAGATATTGAATAGAAGGGGCCCTAAGATGGACCCTTGGGGAACGCCACATGTGATTTTTGTGGTCTCCTGATGTAAAGTTACCTACTGACACAAAAAAGTCCCTGTCCTTCAAGTAGGATTTAAACCAGTTGAGTGCTGTACCAGAAAGACCGACCCAGTTTTCCAGACGCTCTAATAAAATGGAGTGATCAACAGTGTCGAATGCTGCACTAAGGTCCAATAATACCAGCACTGTGGTTCTTTCACAGTCTGCATTTATACGGATGTCATTGAACACTTTGACAAGAGCAGTCTCTATACTGTGGTGAGCACGGACGCCTGACTGGAAGATATCGAAGCGGTTGGTCGTTGTTAGGAAGTTGTTTAACTCCTGAAACACAGCTTTTTCAATAATCTTACTGATGAAGGGGAGGTTTGAAATAGGCCTGTAGTTCTGTAGTAGCAGCTTGTCCAAGTTGCTCTTTTTCAATAGAGGTTTGATAATTGCGGTTTTCAGGGCCTGGTGGAAAACACCTGACAAAAGGGACGTATTTATTATTTGTGTTAAATCAGATGTTATTACAGGCAAAGCTTTCTTAAGGAAAGCTGTGGGTAAAAGATCAAGACAGCAGGAAGAAGAGCTTAGTTGCTGTACGATTTCTTCTAAGATTATGCAGTTTATTTGGTGAAATTGGGAAATTTTGTCAAAATCAGTTCTAGCTGGAGACAACATTGGTACTGGAGTTGATGTGGATGTGCTGACTGCCCCTCTGATCTTTTGGGTTTTTTCAGTAAAGAATTTAGCAAATTCATTGCAGGCCCTGGTAGAGTGGAGTTCAGATGCTAGTTACAGGAGGGTTTGTTAACCTGTTGACCGTGGCAAATAATGCACGAGCATTGTTAATGTTTTTGCTGATGATCTCAGAAAAGAAAGATTCCCTTGCATTTTTCAATTGTAGGTTATATCAGAATCAGAATCAACTTTATTGCCAAGTTCGTACATACAAACAAGGAATTTCACTCCGGTACACTTTGCTCTTATCTGTATATATATATATAATATATATATATATGTGTGTGTGTATATACAGGTCCTTCTCAAAATATTATATATAAAAATGTAATGATGAAAATTTAACATTCATATATTTTAGATTCATTGCACACTAACTGAAATATTTAATGTCTTTTATTGTCTTAATACGGAGGATTTTGGCATACAGCTCATGAAAACCCGAAATTCCTATCTCACAAAATTAGCATATCATTAAAAGGGTCTCTAAACGAGCTATGAACCTAATCATCTGAATCAACGAGTTAACTCTAAACACCTGCAAAAGATTCCTGAGGCCTTTAAAACTCCCAGCCTGGTTCATCACTCAAAACCCCAATCATGGGTAAGACTGCCGACCTGACTGCTGTCCAGAAGGCCACTATTGACACCCTCAAGCAAGAGAGTAAGACACAGAAAGAAATTTCTGCACGAATAGGCTGTTCCCAGAGTGCTGTATCAAGGCACCTCAGTGGGAAGTCTGTGGGAAGGAAAAAGTGTGGCAGAAAACGCTGCACAACGAGAAGAGGTGACCGGACCCTGAGGAAGATTGTGGAGAAGGGCCGATTCCAGACCTTGGGGGACCTGCGGAAGCAGTGGACTGAGTCTGGAGTCTGTTCTGTCCCTTCTTGTAGATGGCTTCACAGTTGCATCTCCACTCCACTCTGTTGTCCAGGTGAACACCGAGATATTCATACTCCTCCACCACCTCCACTTCTTCTCCCATGATGGAAATAGCGTTTGACCTAGTTCTGTTTCTCTTAAAATCTACAATCTCCTTTGTTTGATTTACATTCAAGATGAGATTATTGTTTCCACACCATGCTACAAAGTGGGCCACCAGCTAACTGTACTTAGCTTCTTGTCCATCTCTGATCAACCTCACAATTGCAGAATCACCAGAGTATTACTGCAGATGACAGCAGTGCGTCTTTTCCTGGAAGTCTGAGGTGTACAGAGTGAAGAGGAATGGTGAGAGTACAGTCCCCTGTGGTGCTCCTGTGCTGCTGACTACCTGGTTAGACTCACAACCCTTCAGTCTCACAAACTGTGGTCTGTTTGTCAGGTAGTCTTTGATCCAGGAGATTGTTGAGGCCTCCACATGAATCTTCTGGAGTTTCTGACAAAGCAAATCAGGTTAGATTGTGTTAAATGCTGTGGAGAAATCAAAGAACATGATCCTCACAGTGCGGCTGGCTTTTTCCAGACGACAGTGGGTTTGTTGAAGCAGGTGTATGATGGGATCTTCAACTCCAACTCCACAGCGATAAGCAAACTGATGAGATCATTGTGTGCTTACTCAGGTGGGACAACAGGCTATTTACATAGCGCCAAATACTGAACATAATCTTAGAGTCACAAAACGTAAAGGGGCTTCAAATACAGTCCTATGCAATTCATTGTAAGTGTTAGGTTCCATATATATATATATATATATATATATATATATATACTGCTCAAAAAAATAAAGGGAACACTCAAATAACACATCCTAGATCTGACTGAATGAAATATTCTCATTGAATACTTTGTTCTGTACAAAGTTGAATGTGCTGACAACAAAATCACACAAAAATCATCAATGGAAATCAAATTTATTAACCAATTGAGGCCTGGATTTGGAGTCACACACAAAATTAAAGTGGAAAAACACACTACAGGCTGATCCGACTTTGATGTAATGTCCTTAAAACAAGTCAAAATGAGGCTCAGTATTGTGTGTGGCCTCCACGTGCCTCTATGACTTCCCTACAACGCCTGGGCATGCTCCTGATGAGACGGCGGATGGTCTACTGAGGGATCTCCTCCCAGACCTGGACTAAAGCATCCGCCAACTCCTGGACAGTCTGTGGTGTAATGTGACGTTGGTGGATGGAGCGAGACATGATGTCCCAGATGTGCTCAATCGGATTCATGTCTGAGGACTGGGCGGGCCAGTCCATAGCTTCAATGTCTTCATCTTGCAGGAACTGTTGACACACTCCAGCCATATGAGGTCTAGCATTGTCCTGCATTAGGAGGAACCCAGGGCCAACCGCACTAGCATATGGTCTTACAAGGGGTTTGAGGATCTCATCTCGGTACCAAATGGCAGTCAGGCTACCTCTGGCGAGCACATGGAGGGCCATGCTGCCCTCCAAAGAAATGACATCCCACACCATTACTGACCCACTGCCAAACTGGTCATGCTGAAGGATTTTGCAGGCAGCAGATCGCTCTCCACGGTGTATCCAGACTCTGTCATGTCTGTCACATGTGCTCAGTGTGAACCTGCTTTTCATCTGTGAAGAGCACAGAGCGCCAGTGGCGAATTTGCCAACTTGACAGCCAATAACTCTCTGTCTCCCACGTCGTAATTCCGCTCAGCCTGTGACAGAGTCCTTCAAAAGAAGGCACATGGGTGAACACGATCATCCTCACCTCTTTGGCTTAATACAGCTCCGACCCCAGTGCTTGAGGCATCCACCTCCACAATAAACTGTCTCACTGGGTCAGGAGACCGTAACACTGGAGCTGACGTGAAGAGTTCCTTTAACCTATTGAAGGCCTTCTCTGCATCCTTATTCCACACAAATTTCACCTTGGAAGAGGTAAGAGCGTTTAGGGGAGTAGCAACCAGGCTGTAATTTCTAATAAACCTCCTGTAGAAGTTTGCGAAGCCCAGAAATCTTTGAAGCTGCTTGCGATCAGTTGGAACAGGCCATTCCAATACGGCCTTAACTTTGGAGGGGTCGACAAGCACTTCATCTGGGGAAATGATGAAGCCCAAAAAGGAAGTGGTAGTTATGTGGAACTCACATTTCTCTGCCTTGACGAACAACTGGTTTTGGAGAAGACGCATGAGAACAGCTCTGACATGTTTTCTGTGGGTTTCCAAATCTTGAGAATAAATCAGTATGTCATCAAGATAAACAAATACAAATTGACCCACCATGTCTCTTAGAACATCATTGACCAATGACTGAAAAACTGCAGGAGCGTTAGTAAGTCCAAATGGCATGATATGCCAATGAAATCATCTGCTGAACAGAAAAGTGCAATATAATTTAAGTATAAATATTAAATACACATTGAATGGCACAGTCGAGCTGGGTCTGTATATATTCCCCCTTGTTGTGCTTGTGGCAGGCATGGCAATTTGCTTAACCTTTTCCTTAAGTTGTTTTTCTTTTCCATCTAAAAGAGTTTCTGCCACAGCGTCCATGCACTGTCCATCCACTGTACTCGCAGTAAACACTCGTGTGCTCGCTGTTGTGCTGTAAGAGACTGTGTTTTTAGCCGTGTAGATCGCTCTGTCATTTTCTGGCGGTTGGCATACAATGATGTGGTGGATTACCACTACCAGCTGACTTAGGGGAATGCACTAGAATGTTGCTGAACTAAATAGCTGCCAGTCGCGCCTGTTCAAAAGTCAGACGCAGCAGCCGGCAGGGATAAAATGTCTATATCTACATAGTAAATGAGAAAATTCTTTGCAGTCTGGACTAAACGCTCTCTGGGTCTGGGGATCCATGCTTTAGAAGCTTTCAAATGTTTTACAGGGACAAAAGAAAGGCCTCAAACCAAACTCTTGGTTGCAACCTAGACGTGGCAATGACACCTAGTTTGAGTTAACATTTTAACCAACAAGCCATGGTCAAACATTTTCACAAGAAAAGCAAAGAGATGTGCTGCTCAGATTAAACCACAGCCGCTGTCGTTGACAAGTTAGCTGAGTTTAAATAGATTGGAGGAGCAGGAGACAAACAGTCCAATCCATTTTCAGAGGGATGTCCGTTGGGAGGACTTAGAAGAGGCCAGCCAATCCCAGACATGTAGCTGCACAGCAGGGCTGGCATACCATTAATCTGTAATGCAAACAAAATGGCCATAACATACACCAACGCTGTACCTGCCATTACTATAGCCTCCTATCAGTGTCAGTGAAACTTATTGAGCAATATGTGTCTAAGAGAAAATACGCTTATCTAAACTTTTTTTCTTAAATAACAGATTCACTGACTGACATTAGCAAATAGGCTGTTGGTGTATGATTTGTATCATCTGAAAGGACTGGGTTGAGGTCTCTTTAACTTAATTAACTATTAAATTGTAAGATCAAATCTGATGCTTACTTCAGTGTATGTTCATGTTTTCTGCCTGAATGAGTTGTGAATTTGTTTAAGACAGCCTTTTTGAATGGTTGTTGAACAGCGCTTCCACTCACACAGGGCCAAGGAGAAAAACTACCAGGATGAAAATAAATTATATATGTCTATTTACTCAAGACCTCATTAATTATATATGCATTCTGTGGCCTCTAGTGTCTGTGGACGTTTTGGTAATTGGATTTTCTCATCAAAAACCAGTAATGAGTTGACAGAAAATCTTGGAGTTTAATTTTTGTTTTAAAATACATATTAAATGGCAATGCATGCTGTTTTTCTGTTTTGTTGTCACACAAAGCAGTGTAATGTAGTTTAATTTTCTTTTTATATTTAAAATAACTAAATCCATGGCAAGCCAAAATTCTCCCATTTTCTCATGCCTACATCCGCTGGAGAAGCAGCTTTTACTTCTTATGCTCCACTAATCTGGAATAAACTCCAAGAAAACTGTAAAAGCGCTGAAACCCTAAATTGCTTTAAATCGAGATTGAAAAATAGTTTAGAGTGGCCTTTGACTGGGCTATCTAAACATTATTAAAGGAGCATAGCGCAAGATCCATGATTTTTGCAGACATCTGCCCCCTCTGGCGACAAGTTTAAATCCCAGTGTTGTGCATGGGCATGAAAGAAGAGAAGGAAAAAATAAGTCATCTGCCGCTGAGACTTCAGTTGGTTCTTTAGAGGCGTAATGTCTTCTGAGGTAAGAAAGTTAGAAGTATTATTTCATTATCTAATATTATATAGAAATATTTTAGTTTGTACGGAAATTATTCATATCAAGTCTATAGCCAAATAATTTTTTTTAGGGGAAAACGTAGCTACCTTTTTAGTTGGTCAATAACGTAGATATTTAACTTGATAACCTTTGTTATCATTTGTTTAGTTCAATGCATATAATACGTGTATTTTTAGTATTGTACTTTTTTAGCAAAAAGAGGGCCAACTGCTGGTCCCTTTTCATTCCCAGGGAAGATCTGAGGTTCCGCCCTTGCTTGGAAATTGCCCCGATATTTACTGTAGTCTCGTTCCGTTGCCGATCAGACTCCAACTTTGCCCCTTTTTGCAGCACTAGACAAAACTTTTTTTTAAATTCTTGTATGGAGTCTGTGATGGGGTTTGAGATGCGCTTGTGGCTGGTCTTTTGTTCCGTCTTCTAAAACAGTCGCCAGCACGTGTTCTCTTGTTCTCTTGCTAATGTGTGATAGCGGCAGAGACTCTCAACCAGTGTTGTCAGGTGAGAAATGTAGGATTATTGTACTAGAGACGTAAAATTATTGTATTTTGAGGGAAATTATCGTACACTCGTCATAACAACAATAACAAGTCTGTTGATGTGTTGAATAGCATCTAACAGGCACTCACAGCTTTGTCGCATCAGTACGGAATGGATTCATCAGCAGCCCCACAGTTGCGTTAGGCTAATGTGCCCTCCATAAACAATGACGGGTGGGAACTAACTAATGAGCCAAATCATGAGGCCTGGAGGCCACCTAATGTTAGGAAATAGACACAGCACCAGGTTTACGTTTTTGACAAAGAGAAACAGTATTCATGATAACTGACAAGAAAATAAAGATCTGGCTTCACATATTAAGATTTTATTTTCAGAGCAACACGTCTCTTTCCTCAAAAATGGCAAATACCTTAAGGTTCAATCTCCAGCTCTGAGTCACTGTTTGAGTCTGCTGCATCCTGCTGGGTGGGAGCAGTCATTTTCCTGTATAGATTTGATGTTGTCATGGACCTCAGCATTATGGTTGTTGGCTTAAAATTGGCACACCCACCTGCCATCTTCACACACTCTGATCTGTGCATGAGCCCATTAAGGGTGCCTGTGATAAGTCTGTTTCGTGGCTTTGTTTTGATTAGATTTACTTTGGAAAACACACGTTCACAGGATGCATTTGAATGAGGAACCACTAGTGCATCAAGGGCAAACTCTCCCAGTTCCCTGAACAGCCTTCTTGCCCCAAGTCTTCCAAAGTGAAGAGATGGTGCCAGAATTCATCCACAGTCATTGTTTTGGTGTCTTCATTTAGGGTAACAAGAGGCAATCTCCTCCACTGGTCATCGATGGCTTGGAGATGGTCAGCATCTGTTGAGTCAATCAGACGTGGCAATACTCTCATGAGTGGAAACAGAGAGGGATACTCAGCTCGTGCTCTTGCATCAGTCGCTGTGGCAGGAGACAGACATGCAATGTGGACCAACAGGGCATCATCAAAGTCAAAGCGTTTCTTTATTTCTCTGCAGGCAACCCGGAGAAATTTCTGACAGCACACATAGAAATCTGTCAGGGTGACTGGTGTGAAGTTTGCCTGCTGGAGGTTCTGTATCACTTTTATACCCAGGTACATTGTGTTGAGTGGTAATAACTTTGAGTCATTATAGAAATTGGTCTGACTCAGGGCTGTGTGTAAAACATAGTCTCGTTGCATGAAGGTCAGTGGGAGATCTTTGTAGGTCTCACACATCTTGCCCCTCAGTGATGTAATAACCATGCTTTCAATCTGAAAATATTGATTGAGGTCTGTGAATTTGGGCAGAACCCACTCCAGAATGTAGTAATACAGCCGGAGAGACTCATTGTTGAGTGCATGATAAATATTCTCAGCAGCATTCAATCTGGCATCAATCCACTGGTCAGTGAAAAAAAGCTGGAGGGCTTCCAACTGGGCGGATATCCTTTTGACAACTTCAGTCAGTGACAGCCATCGACTTTGGGAAGGCTTCATTATTTTGTGGGGTTCAACGTGGCAAAAATCCTGAAATTCACGAAGTTCAGCCACATGTTTAGCACTGCTTTTAAAATATCCATAGATGTCTCTGGCTAAATCTTCGCACTGGTGAGGAATCTGCTTGCACGCCTCACTGGCACACAGGTGTAGGGAGTGACAGATGCAGCAATGTATGGTGATCCCTGGCAAATCATTTCTTAGACAACTGGAGACAGAGTTGTGTTGTCCCATCATGGTATTACATCCATCCGACCCAAACACCACAATGTTTTGAAGTGGGACGCCTGCCTCTGTGAATGATTTAATCATTTCTACATATAGTCTTTCTGCAGAGGCTCCTTCTCTAACAAAATGTCTGCTTTCTTCTGAAAAGATCTGCACCAGCTTCCAAAAGCGGGTCTGAACCCTGTTTGTACCCTCATCAAAAAAACGAACCACAACACAGAGCGTTTTGACATTTCCAATGTCGGTTGATTCATCAAGGATGCTGGATTTCTTTCTCATCAGGATTTCTGAAAGACTCTCAAAATAGCAGTCACCAATAACATGCTTTGCTATGGCAATTACCTTTGTGCCAAGTGACATGTTTTGTGCCGTTTTTGAATCACTAAATATGTCCTTGATGACATCCACCAGATGGTCTGTGGCCTTCATTGCGATGTTGTGCTCTGCTAAAAACCCTGCTAGCTTGACCTCTGCTGCCTTTACCGCTGTTTCCAGCTTCTCCTTTTCTGATGTTCTTTGCGAGCATTGTGTTATGGATTTTTGTGTTGGTGCTAGATTTTTTTCTTTCTCTGTATGTTTTTTTGGTTTGCTGTGGTTTCTTAATACCGATACTTCGGCCACCAGCTCTGTGTTGCAGCACCGGCAGAAAGGTTTGCTGTCGGAGCCAGGTCTTTTTTTAGACTGTGGTCTTTCCTCTTTAAGTCATTGACCAGGTCCTGTAGTTCTGCGCTGATCCCTTACCTTCCTTATGATCATTGAAGACCTATGAAGTGAGATTTTGCATGGAGACCCAGATTTAGGGAGATTGACCATTAAACGTCTTCTGTTTTCTTGTAATTGCACCAACAATTGTTGCCTTCTCACCAAGCTGCTTGGCTATTTTCCTGTAGCCCATCCCAGCTTTGTGCAGATCTACCATTTTATCCCGGATGTCTATACACAGCTCTCTGGTCTTGGTTAATGTGGAGAGGTTGGAGTTTGCTTGATTGAGTGTGTGGACAGGTGGCTTTTATACAGATACAGGTAAGTGGAGAACTGGAGGGCTGCTTAAAGAAGAACTAACAGGCCTGTGAGAGCCAGGATTCTTGCTGGTTGTTAGGTGATCAAATATTTATGTCATGCAATAAAATGCAAATTACTTACTTACAAATCACACAATTTGATTTTCTGGATTTTTGTTTTAGATTCCATCACACACAGTTGAAGAGTACCTATAAAAAAAATTAAAGGACTTCTACATGCTTTGCAAGTGCGAAAACCTGCAAAATCGGCAGTGTATCAAATACTTGTTCTCCCCACTGTATTCCTGGATATTTGTGACATATCCCCAGTAGCAGCATGACATCACCCCTTGTTCCTGTCCACCCTTTATGGGAACAGCCAGTTGATGAGTTGGCCTCCACTCCTCGCAAGATAATGAAATCCATCGTCTTCCCAGGCTCAACATGCTCCAACAATCCATGATCATTACTTACACACGTTCATACCAAGGGACAATGTCAATATGCTCTCCATCATTGTCACAGTGACAGAAAATGGTGAATGAAAACAAAAGACTTCCTAGAGCCAAACATCACAGAAGTAGGAGCTGTGATCTCACAGACAATTACCATCCTGTTCATGGTTTCCCAATTCCTAATGACTCAGATCACAAAGATGGCACTGTGTATTACCTGACTGATGCCACAGTGTGATCAGACCACAAGGCTTCATGGGAGAGCAATGGTAGGCTCAGTCATTTTGGATTATATTTACAAATAATTGATGATTTTATGATGTCAACTAAATTTGAATTTCAAAAAGGGAAAGATCGGAGTGATACAGATACTTGGCGGTTTCTGCTTTTAATCAAATTTTTTATTATCCAGAAGAGAAGAAATTCCCTTGCTTAGATGTGAACTCTAAAACACTTCCACTGTTTCTGTCTCTATATCACCCCACATGTTAACAGGTTGAAAACAGGAGGTTATGACTTTGTGGGTAGTTGTGCTAGAAAATGATTTGATTGAGAGCTTTTCAGAATATGTTCATCTGTTCATGTTCATTATATTAATGATCTTAATTAGTAATTAGGAAATTTACCAGGTTTTGAATTACTTCATATTTAAATATTAAATATGAAGTAATATTGAATATACAATAATGATTGTGTTAATCCTTAAATGTGCTGTGTTTTTTCAATAAATGTAAGTAATATGGCAAAGAATGATTATTATTACAGTGTCAATCTTAAAATTATCATGGTTAAAGTTGTCATTTCTTTAGTATTTATCTTTATTGGTGTTACTCGATTTTTTCTGTATTGTTAAAATCAATATTTAATATCCATATGTCCAAATATATTTGATAAAGACACAGGCTTCCATAGGGTGTCCTTATTCATTTATTTCTGCACAACAGTAGAAGCTGAAGAAGAATAAGTTAAAACTCTACAGTCATATTCAATTAATTAGAATTTTATTGAGAGGTTTATTTGTTTTAGTAACTTAATTCTCTAAGTTAAACATTATATAGACTGTTTACGCATATACTAATGTTTTAAAGCCAGTATTTGTGTTAATTATGATGATTTTCCACTTAAAGATATTTAAGATTAGAATATTACATCAGACCATTAAAAAAATTAAAAAACAATTTTTAATGCAGAAATCTGGGCTTAATAAAAAGTATGTTTAATACCTGCTTAAAGGTCATTATTTTAGAAAGGTACTTTCTAAAATAGAAAGGTACTTTTGTCTCATCGGAACCCATATTCTAATTTATTAAATATGACTGTATAAGCTCTTGTGCTCCAAACAGCTTATGGGTATGAAACAAATGTGCTGCACTTGCAGTATTTCAATGATTTAAAGCACTAGAAACCCACTGGGATCTTGTAGAGCAGATAGGCAATCCAGTGGGACAGTATTTGTGTGTTTGCACACAGATTTGCAACATCTTTAGAGTAAATTAAGTCTCGTTTACAAACATTGAGAATGTTTTTCTCAAATAATTCACGTCACTTCCAGCATAGAAGACAAACAATATCACAGAAGTGAGGATAAACTTGACTTTCTGCAAGCTATATCACTCAGATAGGCTGTCTGTTTTAAATTGCATCTAGGAGCTTCCATCAAAATTCATGAAAAAACAATTTCAATGTTTACGGATGCACCATTTCTGTGTCCATTACAGTAAACCATCAAACACTTGTCTGACTGTGGAGACCACACTTCACTGAGCAAAAACCTGAGGTGAAAAAACTAAACCTGAGTGTAAGAAGAGGCAACATGAAAAATGTGAAACATGTCTGTTCTTTCAACTGAGTCAGTGACAGTAGTGGAGCTGAAAGAAAGTATGCATTTACACCTTTTCGACATCTGGCTGAAAGCCTGGCGAAACACCTCCCTTGGAGGTTTGAAATGAGTCACACCAAGCGAGCAGATCAGAATCTGTCTGAATGCTTCTTGAGTGCATTTACATGTAATCATTCATGAGGATAATTACAAAAGTGGGTGATGCCACAGATACCAAAGTGTCAAATGCGTTTAAAGAAAGGAGAAAAAAGCAGGTGTAAAAAAATGTGCACACTGAGTTCATCCATCGCACATGTAGAAATAATGTAGAGACAGCCAGATATAAATTAGTTTTCTGAAGCAATTATTGTTTCAGGATCAATTTTAAAGAAGAATAGGTTTTGCTTTGGTTGCTTGAAGCATTAAAAACTTATTTGTGAGGGAAAAAAAAGAATGAACTATCATCTGATAGTATTAGAAATTCCCACAGCTCATGCCTTAATGACACCATATTGGGTGACTGGGGGGCCCTCATTTTTTTGGTAAAACTAGACCTATACAATTCTGGTGTTAATTTTAGCAATTTGTCTGAATTTCTGTGCAATAACCTTTTATAATTGAGGAATGACTAATTTTAGCAAGTTTTGTCTAGTTGTGTTTCTTTTTCTGATTCCTACTATCTATTTATTGCTGTTGGCCTATGTGAGCTATATTTTTCTGTCATTCTATCATAAAGATGATAGTGGAATTTGATTTGATCATGTTTCCACAGGATAGTAAAAACCAAATTCTTAGCAAAGGAACAAAAACTTTGCCTGTTCTTTTTTTCACTATTTCAAGACAATCGATTCTGCGACTATGGTATACTGTGTTACTGAAGCAGCAATTTCTTCTGTATCCCTCAATGACATGTAAAAATAAATATTCACCGTATGGAAGGCAAGGCAAGTTTATTTATATAGCACGTTTCAGTAGCAAGATAATTCAAAGTGCTGTACATGAAAAAAAGAGAAAGACATTTTAGGAAAAGTACTTTACAGTGGCATGAAGGTAATTAAATAATTAAAGAGAATAAAAATGAATAATTAAAAGGATATGATAATAAAAAGGTGAAAGATAAAATGATTGATAAGACAATAAAAGGAAAGATGGACTGAAAACTTTAAAAGGTGCATAGCACAAGTTTTTAAGTTAAATATTATTTATTTTCTTTCCCATACATGCCCTTCCGATTGCCCGATATGTGAAATATCTTTTTACCGCAGTTGCCTCTACAGGCTAGATTAGTCAATTCAATAGAGAGTAATTTGGGCCGAATTTTCAGGGCATGCGTATGGGTGTGATATGCTGCGCGTTCTCGTTTACCCTGCTGCTACTACTACGTTGAGAGCAGTGTTGCCAGGTGTACAATAATTATCGTATTTGTACGATAATGTTGCTGTCTGTACGGTGTACGATCAATATTCCTAAAAAAGGCCAAATGTACAATAATTTGACCATTCCGTGAATATGTGGTTGTAATCAGTTGTCATCAGCCTATCGCCAAAGTCTGTCGGAGTTTTTTTGTGAACCCTGAAGGCATCTGTGTCCGGATTCGGAAACAGATGCTGGAAATTCCAGCCAATATTGCTTTTCTAAATGTGACCTACGAGTGACGTGTATGCGTTGGCCTCAGAACAACGGCCGTGATTGGCTGAATAGTCCACTGCGCCCGCCCATGACTGAGGAAAAGAAAAGAAGAAGAAGCAGAGCCAAGCTGGAAGAAGAAGCGATGAAAATGAATGAACAAACGGAAAGGGGAGAAGGAGGAGGAGGAGGATAAAGTGGAAAGGTTAAGAAGACGGCAGGGCAGAGTCCATTGTTGCAGAGTCAGAGTAAGCAGCACCGCCCACAAAGCTATCGAAAAGAGTGGGAGAGTCAATTCGTGTGGTTGAGACTTGTTGCTCCAATAGTAACACACTACAAACTAAAATACTGCAGCGCACACAAGGTTCCCCTGCTCAAGCCAGTAGATGTCTAGGCCTGTCTGAAGTTTGCTAATGACCATCTGGATGATCCAGAGGAGGAATGGGAGAAGGTCATGTGGCCTGATGAGATAAAAATAGAGCTATCTGAGCTAAACTCAACTTGCCATATTTAGAGGAAGGAGGAGAATGAGTACAACCCCAACACCACCATCCCTACTGCAAAGCATGGAGGTGGAAGCATCATTCTTTGGGGATGATTTTGCATGCTTACATGGAGGTTGTGAAGAAACAAAGACTTAAAAGCGTGATCTTCTTCAAGACCTGGAGCATAACATTCCTGAAAGTAAGCAGTCTTCAAACAGTGGAAATATTCTCAAGGAGGTTCATCCTCTTTTTGCAGAACTGCCAAAGCATCAATAGTGGCAGCGGCTTCATCTCTGAAAACATAGTATTCTTAGAGAACATAGAGCTTGACAAAGAGGTAAATAACTCACTAATTTCTGGAGGAAGAGTTTTTATGCACACATAAACAGTCTTAGCTGTTGTTTTCCAAATAAGCCTCAGCTTCTCATGAGAAGAAGGAAAACACAAGTCAAGAAGACAGAGTTCAACCTCAAGCAGGTAAGCCTCAATATTCTACCCCTGACTACCTGGATCAAAATGTCTATGTCCTTAGCAAGGGATTCAAGCTGCTTAAAACGGACACTGTACTCCCAAGGTGGACCGTGTCCATCTGAGAAGTCAAGCTGGTTAACTTCATGAAATGGTGGAAGATCATGATCTAACCTCTAGGAAATAAAACAAGTTTTCTTGTTAATTAAAAGGGAGCTTTCTAATAGGTGGACTCATACATGTGGTGGTGGGTCAAGTTGGATGGAGTCACCTGAGAACCATATGCGTCTCTCCTGGCCCCTAGGGTTCGACACAGACTCAGAAGGGAGAGGGGTGCAGATCAGTGCGGAAAGCTGCTCCTTCCACCCAACTGGACCACTTGCCCATGCTGAGTCCAGCACTAAGTCTTCTTGGTGGTTGTTCACTGCAAAGGGATTTTGCAGGACACCACTGGACATCATTTGACATCCAACACTTCTGTTAGGGTCTGTGGAGGTAAGCTGAACACTTAGACTAAGTTTAGGAAGGGATGACTCTGTATGTCTGCCTTATGCTGTGGCGGCTGCAGCTGCTGTAAGTGAAAATGCAAATCTGGTACCTGAGAGGTGGGGGTCTGTCCTCCCTTTTGGGATGCAGCTTTCTTGAGAGCATTAGCCTTGAGATCATCATACTCTGCTTCAGCTTTCTCTGTCCTCTCCTTAGCTCTTGAGAGCTCAAGCTTTGCAGCATTCTCTCTTTGAAGAGCCATCTGATGGTCAATTTGTAACTGAAAATATATTTTAGCTTCCAGTTGTGTTTCCTGCTGATACAACATCTGAAATCTGAATATCTCTAGTTGAATTTTCAGTTAGGTCAAGTAATTCTTGAATCTTTTTATCACATGCAGCAATGTTAAATTGATTTAAAGCATTCCACTCATCTGGAGACAAACAGATGAGATCAGCAACCACCTTCTGCATCTCCATGTCTGCTGAATTCATAATGGAGTGTGATTCCATCATTCTGGCAGACACAACAAGACAACAGTAAAGTTATGAGAAATTGCTAAACGCAACAATATCAAACAAATGTATGTCCAGCTATATATGTATCTTTGACTATACATATATTGCAAACATTTGTATGAATGTGAAATGGGTGCACAAGTTGACCATTCAACCTGTGACTTATGACAACACTAACAAGTGTTACAATGCTACTCCTTTCTCTAGTGATATTTTGTGATTTTAGCATTAATTCTTAACCTTTCTTTAAGGAAATTTTGTGATTCTAGTGATTCTTCACCGCCTATATGGCAGGGTGGATTATGCTTTCAAATGCAAAGGAAAAAGAAAATTGCTACACCTTGCTGAGGGTAATACGTCCAATTTGGCTTTTGATACACCCACCTTTATGGTAGGGTGGATTAGATTAAATATGGGATTTAATCTGGCAATAAATCTTGTTCTTACAAAACATAAAACATTAAGTTCCTGAATGAATACATGCATCAAAAATCTTAGGTCAGATCCTAAAATTAACTGCAAAGTTAATTCAGTGGTCTTACACAAAAAAACAGCCAACACGGAGATTATTGGAGTTATTACCTTTAACAAATGTCTAAAATTGTGAACTCTAGGGTTGTCACGAGTTATACTGTTCTCTTCAATATAATCAGTGACATCTGATGTTAGAACTCTGATGTTTTGAGTCTTGTGACCAGTGACATCTGATTTTTAATATCATCACTCGGTGCATCAATAATGTGCAGTTATGGTTTATTCATTTTCATTTACATACAGTGCAAGCTATTCATTATAATGCCAAATGTTGTGATTATGAATATATCATCCATCCATCCATTGTCGTCTGATTATCCGGGGTCGCGTTGCAGGGGCAGCAGCCTAAGCAGAGAGACCCAGACCTCCCTCTCCCCAAACGCTTGGGGCCAGCTTGTCTGGGGGAATTCCAAGGAATCCCAAGGTGTTCCCAGGCCAGCTGAGAAACATAGTCCCTCTAGCGTGTCCTGGGTCTTCCTCTGGGACTCCTCCCAGTGGGACGTGCCTGGAACACCTCACCAGGGAGGTGTCCAGGAGGCATCCTAACCAGATGCCCGAGCTACCTCAACTGGCTCCTCTCAAAGTGGAGAAGCAGCGGCTCTACTGAGTCCTTCCAGGATGACCGAGCTTCTCAACCTATCTCTAAGGGAGAGCCCACACACCCCATGAAGGAAACTCATTTCAGCCGCTTGTATCTGTGATCGCATTCTTTCCGTCATGACCCAAAGCTCATGACCATAGATGAGGGTAGGAACGTAGATCGACCGGTAAATCAAGAACTTCGCTTTTTGACTCCGCTCTCTCTTTACCACGACAGACCGGTACAGCGCTGATGAAGAACCAATCCGTCTATCGATTTCCCACTCCATTTTTCCCTCATTCGTGAGCAAGACCCCAAGATACTTGAACTCCTCTACTTGAGGCAGGAACCTCCCCCCCGACCCGGAGAAGGCACTCTACCCTTTTGTGGCTCAAGACCATGGCCTCGGACTTGGAGGCACTGATTCTCATCCTGGCCGCTTCACACTCGGCTGCAAACTGCTCCATTGAAAGGTATAGATCATGAGCTGATGAAGCCAATAAGACCACATCATCTGTAAAAAGCAGAGACGCTTCACTAATAAAAGGGTTGAAATGCATAAGCGTGGATGACACGTTATGGCCGGTCTGTGTTTTTAAAAACCACCCTTTAAATAAAAGTTGTCTTGTTGTCAACACAGAACACATCCTTAGCTGAGTGCTAGTCTGCTAGCACTTTCTGCAGCTGAGTTTCTCAACATAAACAAAAACAAGCATCATTAATTGAACATTTTTATTATTTAACTCTAAACTAATCTTCTCTGCCCAAACACTACCTCTTACGTGAACCGTGCTGAGGAGAACTTGTCCGGGATGACGAATTTGAGGAAAGCATCCACGGTGAACAAAGGGTTAACTTGCAGCTGACCTCCATAGCTGTGGGGTGGGCAGCTAGTTCTGCCGGCTGAACTCCACACAGAGCAGCTTGCTGTGTTGCTGTACCTTTGTCCTTCCTTCAGACCGGGAAAACCGCCCCACTTGGCGTTGTAGAGACAGGGTCTCTGCTGGAAACTCTCTGAAACACAATTTGGTTCTGTAGACCTCAGAAAGAAAAGTCAAGCCACGCTTGAACCTTAATTACCCCCATTCATGGATGAATACTGGATACACAAACAGCAACTCATTGTTACTTAGTACATATGATTTCGTGATCGTATGACACTCTTGGATCCAGTTTGAAAAGTTATGTCTGTTTGCCAGCAAAGAGACAATAGTGCGCTGTGTGTGTCTCTCCTTCCAGTTCTGCTGGGGACCTGCTGGAAAGAGGTCTGTTTGTTGGAACGCGGGTTTTTATTCAAACAGTGATGTCACGGGAAGTCTGCTGTTACCCTTCTTATTCCTGTTCCTGGCTGTGCTGGAAGTAGGTTAATGCGATTTATTTTGAAAATTCCAGAAAAGGTCTTACTGGCCTTTAATGTTGTATCCCATGGCTGGGTCCCAACATTTTTCTGCAGAGGGGACAGGACGACTGCACCGTATGAGGGGAGGATGGATGGGGCCATGTATCGGGAGATCTTAGCCAACAACCTCCTTCCCTCAGTAAATGCATTGAAGATGGGTCGTGTTTGGGTCTTCCAGCATGACAACTACCCAGAGCACACAGCCAAGGCAACTAAGGAGTGGCTCTGTAAGAAACATCTCAAGGTCCTGGAGTGGCCTATTCAGTCTCAAGACCTAAACCCAATCGAAAATCTTTGGAGGGAACTGAAGGTCCGTATTGCCCAGCAACAGCCCCGAAACCTGAAGGATCTAGAGAAGAGCTGTATGGAGGAGGGGTCCAAAATCCTTGGTGCAGTGTGTGCAAACCTCATCAAGAACTACAGGAAACGTCAGATATCTGTAATTGCAAACAAAGGTTTCTGTACCAAATATTAGGTTTTGTTTTTATTATGTATCAAATACTTATATCATGCAAAAAAAATGCTAAAATTACTTAAAAATCACACAATGTGATTTTCTGGATTTTTTTTTTTTTGAGGTTCCTTCACTCACAGTTGAAGAGTACCTGTGATAAAAATTAAAGACTGGTATTGGTATGCAATTGTATTTCACCCCAGTGAGTAAATACTTTTTAGACTGGAAGTCTTTTGCTGTGAATAACATTCAAATCAAATGAATTCCTCGTTACCAGGCCTCCGCAGAGCTTAGTAGAGGAATTTAGCCATTTGATTGAGGTGTGTTGAAGCAGAGATACTTCTAAAGTTCGTTGGGAAGGATGGTAGCTCTCGAGGACTGGACTTGGGCACCCCTTACCTAAACCGTTCCATTGTATGTTCAGAGTCATTGTCATGCTTGAAGGTGTATGCTTGCGTCAGTCGGCGATTGCCTTGTATTTAACGCTATCTACATCCCCATCAAAGGCATTATCACAACATGATACAGCTGCTGCCTTCTCTTGTGGTGACAATAGGGTCCAAAAAGAATTCCAATTAAGAGTCTCTGGCAGAACATAATTAATGTTTGCAGATGGTGTCCATCCAGTCTGAGCAAGCTTGAGCTATTTTGTAAGAACTGAGCAAAAGTTTCAGTATCTAGATGTGTACAGCTGGTAGAGCCATACGCCAAATGAATTATAGTTGCATTTGCAACAACAGGTGGTTCAACACAGTGTTGACTTAGGGAGGCTCAATACAAATGGGTAAGACCACTTTTTAAATTTGCATTAATAAAATTAAGCTCTGATTCATTTTTCTTGAAATTAAATGCTGCTTTGTGTTAGTCTGTCAAAATAATTCCCAGTGAAACCTAGTGAAGTTTGTAGTTGTAACGTGCAAAAATGTGAAACATATTCAAGAGCTTATGAATATTTCTGCATGGCAATGTATATGTAAAGGGCTTTACTGAAGAACTTTAAGTCTGCAGAGATGTATTTTTTGGGATTATTTAAAAATGTTTTTAAACTGTTGAGGATTGATGAGGATTTCTGTTGGGGATAGGGTCTACAATAAATTATTTTTCTATTTGTGTGTTGCTTGTCCAAGGTTGACTTGTCTATCTAGATGATTTGACTTGAGACACTTTGCCAAAGTTTAATTGTAATTGTAGGTGTTTTATTCTTTTTGACAGCAACATTTTATGCTGAATCAGTATTTTTTTACAAAGCTGTGTAGAAAGTGTTTTTCAGTAACTGAAAAAAATTTAACTTGGAAATAACTGGGAAATGTACCTGGTAGTCAGTTGGAGCACATTGATTAACATAGATTACGTGTTATAGTAATAGACTATTTCAGTCACACTTAGTCAGTTTTGAGGCCCATACTGCAGAGTTTAACAGTCATAGATCTAAAACCATCTGCTCTAAATAGTGTGGTGTGTGGCCCTGAGATCCTGTGAATGCTCGGTTCAGATTGAGTGTGGGTTAACTCATTGTGCTTTTTGTGATGCAACCTAACCTGATGCCAAATTAGGATGTAAAGTCTTGATGTTGGGGAATGATGATGCCATTTTGTAATAAGACAGATGGTAGTCTTTTAGAGTGGTTGAACCATTGCTGTCCCTTTGCTTGTTCAATGATGAAGCTTGTTCTTAACCACCAAAAACCAATGCAGTCATGCATTAACTATCTCTTTCAGTTTATTGATTTATGATAGATTTCTGAATCTCTTTGAAGGCCCATCTTACACAACACCCTTCTATTTACAGAAATTGTCTCTTTCATTAATTCTTGAGAGGTTCTAATAGCACTTATTTAGTTTATAAAAACATTATTTTAAACAACACTCAATAAAAACTGTTCTTGCAGTCAAAGTTCAGGAATACCTTTTATTAAACATCCCTGCAAAAAGGCAATTATCCCTGCCATTTTATGCATGCAGAACAGATGATTGTTGATCTCTATTAGCTGCATCAGAAGTGGTAAACTGTTGACAAGCATAGAGTTGTTGGTAGTGTAGCACAAGTTCTTCCTGGCCAGCACTCACGGCTTTGCAGTGGAAACAAAACTGGCAGTAAGTTCGCATTATCTACAAACTAGTACTGGGACTGCTTTACTGAAAAAGTCCCCGCCATCTTCCCCAAGATGTTTTAGTAGAACATGGAAAAGGGCAAAGATGATCAATGTTTGCTGCTGCTGTCAGATGTTTTGGTCGATCAGCACCTGGAAAACTGGTAAAAATCATAAACAATTTTTTTAAATTATATTTTAAAGGGAGCTGTTAATATTATGTTTCAGTGAAATTTTTATAAATTAGGTCAACAGGGCATTTGCAGATAAAACATTTTTCCATTGATGATTTATTGGTACCACAAGTGCAAAATCCTCATGTCATGAAAATTAGAAGCGCTGCAAATTTATTGTCAAAATAATTGTCAAAGATCATTCAATTAAATTATTATGCAGCAGTCCTGAAAAGATTAAATCCTATCATTGTTGGATGATGGATTAATCTTTATAAAATTCTTTAACCAACAATATCATATCCATCTTCTCCCATTAATATCATCTGACTTCTAAAAAACAATATTTAGATATTTTAGAAGACACATTTTGGATTTAACCTTCAGCCATAGTTTAAAAAAGTGACTATTGGAGGCACATCAAAATGATTTTAACAATATATTTATTTCCATTTTTTTTCTTACAAAACAATTCCCTCATAAACCAGAACACACAAAATACATAAAGAAAACTGTACAGTTTCATGTCATGTCTGAACATGTTCTAACATGAACAATGTTTCTACAACAGTGGTTCCTACCAGGTTCTATCACACCAAGCAGTTTGGCTCTGCAGCTCCTTACTTCAGGGAAAAAAAGAGGTACAGAAATAGTCTTGTAACACTGAGGGCAGATCCACAAACAACAGGAGTTAGCCAATATCAGCAAACATAGGTGCAGAGTTTTTGCTCTCGCTCTCCTTGACTCTATGTAGCGGTGTGGCTTACTGCTGAGTGAATAGATACGATGAGAGGGCAGAAAAGTTACCTAAAGCTGCTTTTACAAGCAGCTTTAGGTAAATTTGGGCGATCACTGCGAGGTCAGAGGTCATGTTAAAGAGATGTTTGATTACATGCAAGTTTCAAAACTGCCCAACATAGTGGAATGCAGATTTAGATTTCGAATTGAGTGAATTTGGATAGCATAGGATGGTAACTTTAGGAAGCAGAGCTCAAATCAAACTTTTTTATAAAGACAGAAAAAATGTAGTCAGATACATTTTTTTTTCTCAGTGCAACAGTGGTCTAAGAAACATCAACAAATTTGTGCTGATATTCTCAAAATTGTCTTGTTTTAAAACCAGAAATGTTGCTTTTTTTTTAGCAGCAAATATCAGTCACAAACGGGAATTTCACTAATTATATCTTTTCCTAGAACTTGGTTTCTACCCTATACACTGCATCTCATTATGGAGCTACAGGCACAACTATGCATAAAAAGTTAGTCATGAAATTTAAACTGGGTTGCTCCTTTTGTGTGCATGTGTGTGTATTGTGGTGGGCGGCAGACTAGCAGTATACTCCAAACTACGCATGCTAAAGGCAGACTTTGACATCTTAGTTTGTGGAAATCAATATCCATTTTATATTAAAGATGTTTGACCTGCCAAAACAAAGGCCAGGAACGGCAACATTTCAAAGGCTGTGAGAACTTGTGATCTGCGAAGGTTTTGTTTTATACATTAAATGTAAATTTCTTATTGCATTAAGTGTACTTTTCCACATTTTATCATGTTACAACCACAAACTCCAGTGTTTTTTTTTTGTTTTTTTTTTTGGGAAAGGTGAAACAAATTTGTGCAGAATTGTAAAATGAAAGAAAAAAAAAAGAGAAACAATGGTTTTCATATCTTTTAGGCACATTTTCTGAAAATTGTGGCATTTGTATTAAGCTTCCCTAAGGCAACACTTGGAAAACGTCTTCCTGCAGGTACAATGGTATTGCTTTTTGGATGTCTTTACCAGCTTTGCACACGTAAGACAAGATTTTTCCCATTCTTTAGTGAAGGCTCAGTCAGATTAGATAGAAAGCACCTTTGAGTATTAATGCCTGATCTATTATATCTCCGGCTGTATATGTAGTGTTGTTCTACTTGAAGGTAAACCATCACCCGTCTTAAGTCTTTTGCAGCTTCTAAAAGATCGTCTTCCAGGATATCCCTGTATTTACCTCCATCCGTCCCACCATCAATTCTGCTGGTTCAGTATTTAGCTTTTCAAGGTTATTAATAGTTACAGTCTCAAAATCACCAAAATTTTTTATATCACATCTTTCTTATAGGTCAAAGTCCTTTTCATAGCACTCCAGATAAAGTGCTGGATTAACTGGAGTTTTCTCTGGCTGTATGAAGCATAGAGTAAAACAGCTTGGCCCCTCCCCCATATGTTGCTGAACTTTGCCGGTCAATTCACTTTACCTCTGCTTACTAGAAAGACTAGTTGGCCTGTTTGGAAACATCTTGCGTTGCTAAAAACACTGACTGCTGTTGTGTGAAAACTGAATGAATGCCACTCATCACCCCCATATAGGTTATGTTTTTTGAAACTACAGTTGGCAAGCAGGATGTTGGTTGAGCAGCTGATTGCTGGCTAGCAATCTGGTCAGATAGTTCAATTATTTACCCAGCTAATATCAGCTTGATATAAATATTGTAAAATCTTTTTTTTTTAGGGTGTCACTGGTGGCCTTCATTATTGAGATTTTATTCATAGTAGACATATAGGAAGTAAGATGGAGAGAGGGGAAAGACATGCAGTAAAGGCCTCCGGGGTCGGGACTCAAACCAGGGACAGCTGCGTCGGGGACTGAGGCCTCCGTATAAGTTGCGCTGCACTGTTATACCATGCGTTGCGTCCAATATCGTAAACTCCTTACTCAAGATCATCATATCATGAGAATACCATACAGCTTCATGCACACTGCCAACAGGATTTATCTGAACAGTTACTTTCTTCTTTTCTTTCTTAAAGTCCAGATATGTAGAATCCTCTTCTAACAGTTGTCCTGTTGGAAGATTCTCCATCTGATCTGTATTATCTCTGCAGCTTCTCCAGTTACATCAGCCCATTTGCTGCATGTCTGATTGATGCTCTCCTCCATATAGCCGTCTCTTGTTAGGTTTACAATTGTTTCATCCTTTTTCCAGTTCAGATGATGGACTGAACAGTGCTCCATGAGAAATTCAAAGTTTAGGATATTGTCTTCTAACCTACTCCAGCCTCTAACTTCTCCACGACCGGTCTGCTGTGTTTCTTGGAGCCGGATTGCTAACTTGTTGTGTTTTCATTAATCTCCTCCAAGTAATCTCTGAACCAATCACAGAACTATTGTTTTTTTTTCAGAGATTAAGTTGCACACAAGTGGACTGTACTTAATAATTTGCTGATTTTTGAAGAATGTTTTTACTGGATTTCATTTATGGGTATCACAGAAAAAGGGGCTTAATGCTTATATAGGGCACATATTTCTGTTTTATTTAGTGAAAAATATATTGAAGAGGCTGGAGGAACTCGAGTTCAAGTACCTCAGGGTCTTGTTCATGAGTGAGGGAAGAATGGAGCGGGAGATCGACAGACAGATCGGTGTGGCTGCCGCAGTAATGGGGACGCTGTGCCGGTCTGTTGTGGTGAAGAGAGAGCTGAGTCGAGAAGCGAAGCTCTCGATTTACCGGCCGGTTTCTGTTCCTACCCTCAGCTATGGCCATGAACATTGGGTCATGAACGAAAAAGAACGAGATACCGGATATAAGCGGCTGAAATGAGCTTCCTCCGTAGGGTTGCCGGGCACTCCCTTAGAGATTGGGTGAGGAGCTTGGCCATCTGGGAGGGGCTCGGAGTAGAGCCGCTGCTCCTCCACATCGAGAGGAGCCAGTCGGGCATCTATACCGGATACCTCCTGGACGCCTTCCTTGGGAGCTGTTCCAGGCACGTCCCACCGGGAGGAGGCCCAGGACACACTGGAGGGACTATGTCTCTCAGCTGGCATGGGAACGTCTTGGGCTCCCCCCGGAGGAGCTGGAGGAGGTGTCTGGGGAGAGGGACATCTCTGGGTGTCTCTGCTGAGTCTGCTGCCCCCGCGACCTGGTCCCGGATAAAGCGGAAGACGACGAGTACAAATTCGAAATATGGCATGTATTCTTCTCCCAACTATGAAATACTTTGCGATGGTCATACAAAATCAAAGTACATTGAAATTTGTGGTCATAACATGGCAATATGCAAAATGTTAAACATTTTAATTTACAGGTAATATAAATCACATCATTGAGCTTATTGTCTTAACATTTGCAAACATTGTAGAATAAATAGCAGTGATAATATTTCTGTCACAGTTGAGGCTAAAAGATGGCCTCGCGAATGTTGATAAATATATGGACATTGATTACATTCAGTCTAAAACTAGTTTTTGACAAAGATGTTTGTGTTACAGATATTAGCCTGGATGCTGGAAAATGCACATGTTAGCTCTTTTACAACCTCACAGAATCACAGTTTTTCTAATGATAAATCTTGCACCTATAAAAAAGGTTAAGTGAGCTGCCTTCATGATCTAAAAGCTCAAAGCTATATTAACGTTCTGGCAACATA
The DNA here is from genome assembly GCF_021462225.1 of Girardinichthys multiradiatus. Lineage (NCBI taxonomy): Eukaryota > Metazoa > Chordata > Actinopteri > Cyprinodontiformes > Goodeidae > Girardinichthys > Girardinichthys multiradiatus. Next base: position 13,459,635 of record NC_061804.1, on the reverse strand, counting down.
TTTTAGATTTAAGGCATTGTGTGAATTAAGGGCTACTAATTCAAATTAAAATTCAGATAACTTGTGCAAAAGATTTGGATTACTTGAGAACTGAATTTTCACAGAAAAGCACTGTAGCTAATGAGATTTATTTTCTTCTTGTCATGGAAGCACACATCTGAATATTTTACTTTTTTATTTAAAGGTTTGTTTTGCAACACTTGTGGCCTTTGTCATTATTTTTGTTAAAAGTAGACAGACAGACAATGGGGTGAAGAAAGGGGAAGGCATGTAGCACAGGTCGCCGTGGCCGGGATTCGAACCAGGGGTAAGTCGCGTCGAGGGCCGAAGCCTCTCTAAACATGGGCTGCCTGCTCTACCGCTGTGCCTTTGAGTATTTCTAGACAGACTAATTTTATTTACTTAACCATTAGCTTCTCAACTTAGTATGTGAAAGTAGATTTTCCACCTGTCAATTGAAAATAACCTCCGATTAAAACACTGTAAGTGTATAAAATGTTCGGACAGGTCATGAAGGTGTTAGCTACATTTCATCATGCTGCAGCTTTTATTTATCCAGTAAAGTTTCATGTTTTGCTCACCAGCTTAGTGGATACCTACACAATATGCTAATTTCTGGCCATAGTTTGTAAAACATGCAAGAGTTGAGGTTTAAACTCAGCTAACACAAAATATGAATGTTGTCATACTGGCCATGTCCACACTGTTTATACAGCACGTGGGTTCACAGTTGAATGACTTTATAATTAGTTATTGAAGCTTGCAGTGTTGCTCATGAATGTCTTTGTATGCTTCTTGATTCTAGGTTTATGGTCCTGGAGAGGGAAAGTTAATTTGAAATAACTTTCACAAGCTGAAGTTTGCTAACTTTTTGATATGCAGTGTATAACTGTGCTGCTGTATTATTCTAAATGTACAGTTATCCTTAATCAAGTGAGTAGGGTCAACTAGAATCGGCTTACTGACAAATCTTGTAATTTGGAACAAATGTCGCTGCTCATCAGCCAATTTAGTCCAATGTGTGAAAGCCATTAGCGCATTGTCCAAGCTAAGCAGTGGTGTGTAGGACAGCTCTGCTGTCAAGAGGCAGAAGTGCTTAGTGAGGCATTCTTGTTTCAATCATTATTACAACACCACAAAAGCTGCAGCGCTATCTGGCTGCTAATAGCTCATCATTGCAATGATTGGTGCAAGTTGAGAAACACAATTACATGAAGACTGATGCAGTTCAACTAGAGAAAATGTGCTATTCTTATAGACAAAGAGTTGCTGATGTTCGTTTAGTGGCTTTTCATACGAATCTGCAGAATTTTTGTCTAACCATAATAAACACACCTGCGCATGTAGAATGACAGTCAGTGGTTAAGTATAAATTACATATTGCTAATTTTACACCTTGTTTTCAAAGAGATGCTCAGCTTTGACATACAGAATATCTTTTTAAAAAACACCATATAGCCGGTTTGAACTGGCTTATGTTTTCCAGATGCATGTTTTCAAAAAGTTTCACAACTACAAAGAGTACCATTCCAGAGATTTAAAACTCAATTTATGGAGATGTAAGAGACGGTGAGTTTTCTACAGTAATAAAATGGAGCAGTGTTCCCTGTCCAACTGATTTGAGCTGTCAGTCAGTTGTGTATATGAAATGAAGAAGAAAGGATGGCAATTCCTGAGAACTTTTCCCTTCTTGAAGGGGGCTTGGAAATTGCAAAGAATAATATACCCTTTTAGAGTGCCAGAAGTATACCAAGCTGATATAAGATGGTTAGTTAAGCTATCTGCTCTGATGGCCAGACTGTGGTTTAACAGAAAGGCTGCTCATCATTTTAAAACAGCACTACCTTAAGAATGCTGGGAGGTGTTTTAGTTTTCATGCCATGATTGGGTTTTCTGTGGCTGGAAATCTTCAAAAACAGCAGATTTTTTTTGTAATTCAGGGACATGTGTAGGATCCTTCATTCAGCCAGTTGAGTGGCAATGTGCAGAGAAAACTCCAGTCACCTCCTTAAAAGGACTTGATGCCCTTAACTGGCCAATAATCATCATTTCAGTACATTAACAACAGTATGAGTAGGAGTTATCTTGTTTTTACATTTAAAACTTATTGAAGCATTGTATTTTTGATCCAGATTTTCACACCTTTTGATACTTTTGTTACCACATGCGAAGTAGCAGTCTACCTTACATAAAGTTGAAATTTATTATGTTATGGTGAATGGATGCACAAATGCTCACAGCCCATCAGATAGAATAAATGATGCTGCTTTGCCTCGGCCTCAGCATATGGGTCAGCATAAACAGGAGTCATTACCTTGAGGGGATCTGCTAAGTGGCATTTTTGAACTTCACAGCACAGAGCTGTGCTACAGTTTGAAGTAAAAATGAGTAACAGTGGGGAACCAATTAAACCTTTGCTGAGATCACTCGATGTTCTTTTTGTTTCCTCTGCAACCGAAACATCAATAGCTGAATAATGGATCAATTGGACTCTTTGGATAGGCAATGGAAAGAGAGGGAATTACATAAGTGCATGAAGCCAACCTCTGCCAGTATGAGAGTGAAAGCTTTCAGAGAGGTGTAGTACAATACCATGACATACGCGAGTGAACGGATGTTGCGGTTAGCTTTTAAAAGGACTCAGAACACTACACACTAGAGGCAGACAAGACAGACTGTGGGGACTATATGCAGCACTGGTGAAAACAACAAACGTGAGATTACCAAAACTGGAAAGCTTTTTATTCTTAAAAAAAAAGTGAGCATTGTGCATAGTTCATAGTTACTTTCAACTCTTCAGGTACCTATTTGCTGTGATAACATGGAAGGAAGTGCAATAATGTACAATTCTGTATAGTTAAGTGCACATAGATCACTGTTGCACTGAACGGCATTGACACTTTCTCCCAATAGAAATATCACAACAGATTTTCTTAATATTTTCTCTATTTTTAAGTGTACTTTTGTAACAGCAAACTCAGGCATGTTTCCCCTCTTGCTCAGTCCCAATGTTGGGTCCAGAACATATGTTCACATAAATCTTAATGATAGGTATTTTGGCCTGATTTCTCCTTTTCTCATTTACTTCTAATTCTAAGTCTTCGTTTTATTACTTTTCTTTTTTACTCATACCTCTCCAACCCAGATAACTGTGTTGGCCCTTTTGATGTCTGACACCTCGCAGTGCGGCGTTCTCGTTTTGCCATTCAGGACAAAGAGGGACTCAACTGATGGTGTCACCAGGTACTGTCCGAACAACCCACTGGAGACTAACACTCGGTTGGGGCCCCCCCAAGGCCAGGCCTGGGGAGAAAGAGGCTCTTTGAGGGTACGGAGGACCTCTGCACGCCCTGACAAAAGATCAGCAAACAGCAGGTCTGAGCCCGACCCGGAGGCCGCCACCACCACATGTTGGTTTGATTCCGTGAAAGAAGGCTGGAAAACCAGATCTGACACATTAATAGGCTCATCTATTTCTTGGTTCAGATTCAGCTCCCCCTTGAAGGACACTGTCTGTACCGTCAGCTTAGAGCTCCATGGATCTGGTGTCACTATGTAGCGACCGTCTGGTGACACGTAAGCCTGGCCTGTGACATTTTGATTCGGACCAATAACAGCATCTGTCACGCTGTCGATGAGGAGCTGGGCTGGAACATGCAGAAGGCTCTTGCGCTGGCACTGGATGAAATAGAAACCACTCAGGTGTGTATAGGCCATGCTGGCTGGGATGCAGCTGTGGTTTTTCAGGCTGATGGTCTTGACACGGTGGAAGGTCTCTAGATCAATCTTGTGGACCGCAGGCTCATTTTTCAGGAATACAAATGCAAACCTGCACAGACAAAGATCAAATAAGAGGTTAATTATCTGTCAAGATTTTTTTTTTGTGGGGGTGGTGTGTCATTAATACACATGGAAATTCTCATTAAAATTCTAATTTGCTCTTTCTTCCTTTGCGTTAAATGAACCAGCAGTAAGGCTTCTGTGGATTTTAAGGTCAGGAATGGCTGGTTTACCTCACGTGAGTTATGATGAGGTTAGTTGGAGGGATGAAGAAATCGTTCACCCTTTGGAAAGTGGTTCGAATGACATGATGAACTTCACCCACACTGGCTTGAGGAATTACCTGAAAACATACCAATAAATGCATAAATATGAGTTCCAAAATTTATTGAATGCTATTTGTTTGCTTTATTGCTATCGATGCTGCTGCAATTCCGAAGCTTTTGTAGTTCAACTTGACCATATTCTGTTTAAAGGGAAGAGCTGCTTTAGGGCTCCAAGATTTATTAATAGGAGCAAAACAATGTATATTAAGTCGTTGGTGCTATTAAGCCTGACAAGTTTTTCATTAATGGCAAATTGTTTGTACCTATCTGCTTTATGATAAAACTGTCATTTAGAAATCTGCACTGCCTTACAAAAGTATGCATGTCCTTCTTTTCCTGCTCTCGGTGGAGGTGGACGCTTTTTCTCTGTCTCCCGCACCCCTCCCATATCTGCCCTGCTTCAGCTCTGTGTCTTGTCTTTTTTGGAGCCTCTTTTTGCACATCTTCCAAATTCTTCCAAAATATGGATTTGGTCAGCTGGTCTCTCAATGCAATTGATAAAATTTTCTAGACGAAAAGACAGGGGTCGGGAGAGCCCACTTGCCCGGACGGGACATTTTTCTCCGGATACACGATGGACTCCTGGCAGAAGTGGAGGATTGTGTGTTTGTCAATAATGTCAGTCGAGGATGTGGAAGATGTGTATATAATTGGATGTTTGATATCAGGATTTCTGCTTTTTGGAGTCAGCGGTTACCTGGCATATCGAGAAATTTGGAGAATGTCAGCAGCTGTTCTGGCATGTGTGATGGGATCTTCAGAGCGATCAACACTCAGACTGAGATGTTACTTGAGCTGAATCGCAGACTGTATGTGATCCTTACACAGGATCGCAGGCAGGTTGCGGTTCCTGGACTCAGGGGTGAAATGGGATAAATCTTGGAGAAAGTTGGTCGCTCGGATCTGGCAAAAAGACCAGGAATTTGGCCGTTTGGATTCGCCTTTGAGAAGCACCAGCGAGACTCTCAAGGCTGACGGAAATTAAGAGTCAGCCTAACCCAAATAATTATTGTTTTTCTGAATCTGGCTCCCCTGCACGGCCTTGATGGCTGGCTATCTTCAACTTCTCCTGGAAGTTATGTAAACATGACGCTCTGCTCCCTCTGCCCCCTCCCTTCCTGAGGACATCTGTGGACCTGCTCAGAACTTTGTGGCCGGTTGATGTACATTCCAACGAACCATCAAGGACAATGGCCTCTGTGACAGTGCTTCATGGACTTACTTGCACACACTCACTTGCACACACACACATGCTCAAGATAAACATATGCACCCCTCACACCACCTTCACCGTTCCCGGCATGATGTTGTTTTGTCAACTTGTTGCTTCTTTGTGCTGAGGTTTTTTGCAATCTCAAACTGTATCTTGCTAAGGATAAAGTGTGAAATGTGATTTTTTTTCCCTCTACTTACCTAATGTGGCCTCTTTTCTCAACTAGCAAGGGCAGCGCCTGTGAGTGGGCAGCAAAGCCTCGGTGACCCGTCCCCCCCTTATCTTGTGTCATGATGTCTGTTTGGATGGGTTGTACTGGAATTCTAATTTCCCCTCGGGGATCAATAAAGTATCTTTGAATTGAATTGAATTGAATGTCCTGAACTTTAAATGTTACAATCCCAGACATCTATGTATTTTATTGCAATTTCATATGATAGACCAATACAAAGTACTATAGAAATGTGGAACGTAAACGACACATCACTTTTTGTAACAAAAATCTTAATTGTGGTGTGCATTTAAGAGCCCTGTTTAGTCTAACAACTTTAACAAATACAAGCACAATCAATTTCCTTTAGATGCCCCCTGTATGTAACTAAACGTTAACATAAATAAAGCGGTTGTGGGAAGGCCTCGGAGGTTTGTTAATAAAATATTAGGGACAAACAAAGTTACCACACCACACCATGAAATATGAGATAGCAGCATCATGGTATGGGTATCTTTTTCTGGAGCAGAGGCAGGAAAGCTGCTTATACTTGATTATAAGCTGGAAGAAGCTAAGTACAGGGTGACCCAGGAAGAAAACCTTTTAGAGGCTGTATCTAAGCAGCTACTCTTCTAGCAGAAAAATAACCCTTAACATGAAACCAGAACTACAAAGAATTGGTTTAGATCAGGGGTCTCCAATTCCAGTAATTGAAGGCTGGTGTCCCACAATGTATATACACTCACCGGCCACTTTATTAGGTACACCTGTCCAACTGCTCGTTAACACAAATTTCTAATCAGCCAATCACATGGCAGCAACTCAATGCATTTAGGCAGGTAGGCATGGTCAAGTCGATCTGCTGCAGTTCACACCGAGCATCAGAATGGGGAAGAAAGGGGATTTAAGTGACTTTGAACGTTGCATGGTTGACCAGATGGGCTGGTCTGAGTATTTCAAAAACTGCTGATCTACTGGGATTTTCACACTCTAGGGTTTACAGAGAATGATCCGAAAAAGAGAAAATATCCAGTGAGCGGCAGTTCTGTGGGCGCAAATGCCTTGTTGATGCCAGAGAAGAATGGCCTGACTGGTTTGAGCTGATAGAAAGGCAACAGTAACTCAAATAACCACTTGTTACAACCAAGGCATGCAAAAGAACATCTCTGAACGCACAACACGTCGAACCTTGAGGCGGATGGGCTACAGCAGCAGAAGACCACACCGGGTGCCACTCCTGTCAGTTAAGAACAGGAAACTGAGGCTACAATTCGCACAGGCTCACCAAAATTGGACAATAGAAGATTGGAAAAACGTTGTTTGGTCTGATGAGTCTCGATTTCTGCTGCGACATTTGGATCGTAGGGTCAGAATCTGGCGGCAACAACATGAAAGTATGGATCCATCCTGCCTTGTATCAACGGTTCAGGCTGCTGGTGGTGGTGTAATGGTGTGGGGGATATTTTCTTGGCACAATTTGGGCCCCTTAGTACTAACTGAGCATCGTGTCAACGCCACAGCCTTCCTGAGTATTGTTGCTGACCATGTCCATCCCTTTATGACCACAGTGTACCCATCTTCTGATGGTCACTTCCAGCAGGATAACGCGCCATGTCATAAAGCACGATTCATCTCAGACTGGTTTCTTGAGCACGACGATGAGTTCACTGGACTCAAATGGCCTCCAGTCACCAGATCTCAATCCAATAGAGCACCTTTGGGATGTGGTGGAACGGGAGATTCGCATTATGGATGTGCAGCCGACAAATTTGCAGCATCTGTGTGATGCTATCATGTCAATATGGACCAAACTCTCTGAGGAATGTTTCCAGCACCATGTTGAATCTTTGCCACAAATGATTAAGGCAGTTCTGAAGGCAAAAGGGGCTCCAACCTAGCAAGGAGTACCTAATAAAGTGTCCAGTGAGTGTATGTCTCCCTGTTGCAACACACCTGGATCAAATTAATGGCTCATTACCAGGCCTCCGCAGAACTTAGATATGTTGAGGAGGAAATCCAGCCATTTAATTCAGGCGTGTTGAAACAGCAATGCATCTGAAATTTGTAGGATGGTTGCTCTCGAGGACTGGATTTGGAGACCCCTGGTTTAGATCAAAGCATAGTCATGTGTTTGGTCTGAACTTTGACTCGAACATTCTAATTCCAATTGAAATGTTATGAAAAGTTCAACATGTATCTTAAACTTTACAATATTGTCCTAATTAATGATGGTTTATCAAATAAAATCCCAATAAAATACTTTGAAATTTGAAGATATATCCCAACAGAATGTGAGAAAGTTGTTTAACAAGGCACTGTCCATCAAAATACAAATCGAACCTTTTCTCCACTACTGATGGACATCAACAGGAGAACTGGTGACTGTGGAAATATGTAAAGAGGTGTCGTTTTCAAGCCTACTTTGACAACTATAGAGCACAAACATCTTTAAATTAGCAAACTCCCCAGGAAATTAAAAAGGTAATATTTTGTCCTATTTAAAGATATAAATGAATCCCTTTTGTTAAGCAGCATGTGATAATTTAGCTCCTCATGAACACTCTCCAACCTTTTTTTTTAGGCTCATCTATCAGATCCTAACCACCAGAGCTTGTTCAGGTGACACCCCCATACATCCTGAAACAGATAAACATCTGCAGTTTATGACCTGAGCTGATGATATGTGGGTCTGCCTTAGCTCTCCCTAACAGTATCTCATTCAGAGATGGTTGTCTCATGAGAACAAACCACTATAAAAGCCTCATCTCTCATGTCATCCTCCTGGCACTGAATCAGCAAGTTTGCAAAGTGAAAGGGATGTTCCTCGACCTTAGATATGTCTCTGAAAGTTCCCAAAACACACGTCATCATGCACACCATAATGATCAGGTCTGAGTCGAAGCTTAAAAACCTTTTTGATGCTGACACATTTGTACTTCAGGACACCACAAGATACTTAATATTACTTGGATTTAGGATCCTACACACGTTCCTGAATTACAAAACAATTCTGCTGTTTGTGAAGATTTTCAGCCACAGAAAACCCAGTCATTGCATGAAAACTGAAAACTAAAACACCTCCGAGCATTCTTAAGGTAGTGCTGTAGGCCTTAATTACTGGTAGATCAACTAAGTTTTCAAGATTCATCAATGTGATTTATTTAATAAATGCCATTAAGTTGATTAACAGGGTTGTTACTAAAATAATATTGGAAGAGAAAATAAAAAAATTTTCGTACAGTAAAATGACTTAATTTTGCATCCAGAGAGAAAAGAAACTTGGATAACTAAATGTGAAGGTTTCAACATGAGGAGGATACTACTAAAAAGATGTTATGTTAAGCAAACTTTGAAGAAAATCTCATAATAGACCAGTGAATATTTATTAAACTTAAATTGGATCAAAGAGAAAAGTTTTTTTTTTCGAAAAACTAAGTTCACTGTTGCTGCTCCAAAAGCTAAAACCATTTGACTACCAGCCAGCTGCTGCTAGTTTCTGGGACCACGTTCATAGAATTAGGTTTTTTAGCAGTTTGCTGCAGATGTCTCCTGGTCAGGTGTTGCAGCATCGAGAACGTGCTACTATGGAATGCTAATTCAGTTTTGCAGTACACAGACTGTGTAGTGTTGTTTTGTCTAATTAAAGTGATCCCGCAGTTTTGAAGATTTCTTGTTTTCTCTGTGCTTCTTTTTGAGCCTTATTGTCTCCCTCTGTAACTGATAACCGCACTTGACATCAATATATCAGCTATCATTAGCGAAAACGAGAACACTGTAACACAAACACCATCCAGTCGGAACACAGCACGATAAATAGTAACTGAAAATTAACGAAGGCTGATCATTTGCCTTGATGAGTCGTTTCACCCCTAATGGCTTCCTAAACGTTTTTTCTCCAGAACATAACTGCCCTGAACCTTTAAGCAACGTAGGCTATTTTTTTTACGCGCGAGCTGCTTATGTAGATGGTGTCCCCACAGATCTCCAACCACTGCAACAGCGGAGTCCACAATGTTACTGAACCTGTGAAATCAGACTAATTCAGCATTAATCTCAAGTTGTTTCATTGCAGTCATGGTTTACCACCCCAAACTGTGTAGAAATGTGTAGGTAGAGAGGATTTTAATTGAACTGGGTCATACCTGATTCTCGTAAAAAGGAAGAGAGGAGAGCTCCGATTAGGGTTACATTTGGCAACCGAAAGAAACATTTTATAGCGGTTAAGCTCAAAACTGAATTAAAATCACTTCTTAATCAAAGGATAATCTACACATTAAGTAACGCCTACAAGATTTGTCTTGTAACATATTCCACGGCGCTTCTGATCCATGCAACTTAGAATCTGTAAATAATCAACAAACCTGGATATTTGTGATTCCTTTATTCTGAATCTCAGAACACAAATACTAATACATATTTAATAGCTAAAATCTCTTCCAAAAAAGCCTTGATGAGATTGTATTTCTTTCTCTACATATTTGTTTTCACATTTTCACTAAAGAGGGGTAGAGCCGCTGGGTTGCTCCTCGCGGGACCCAGCCGGGCCAAGCCCAACGAGAGACGCGAGACCATCCCCCAGTGGAGACCTCGGCGTCCCGATCCCCGGATGCTTAGGCTGGCTCTAGGGACGTGGAATGTCACCTCGCTGGGGGGGAAGGAGCCTGAGCTTGTGCGGGAGGTCGAAAGATATCGACTAGAAATAGTCGGGCTCACCTCCACGCACACCGTGGGCTCTGGGACCCATCTCCTTGAGAGGGGCTGGACTCTCTTCTACTCTGGAGTGGCCCGCAGGGAGAGGCGGCGGGCTGGGGTGGGTTTGCTTGTCGCCCCCCCAGCTCAGCCGTCTCGTGTTGGGGTTTACCCCAGTGGATGAGAGGGTCGCATCCCTGCGCCTTCGGGTTGGGGAGAGGTCTCTGACTGTCATTTCGGCCTACGGGCCGAGTGGTAGTGCGGAGTACCCAGCCTTCTTGGCGTCCCTGTCGGGGGTGCTGGATGGTGCCCCTCCTGGGGACTCCATTATTCTGCTGGGGGACTTCAACGCCCACGTGGGAAACGACAGTGACACCTGGAATGGCCTCCCCGATCTGAATCCGAGTGGTGTTTTGTTATTGGACTTCTGTGCTAGTCACGGATTGTCCATAATGAACACCATGTTCAAACATAAGGGTGTCCATCAGTGCACTTGGCACCAGGATACCCTAGGCAGGAGGTCAATGATCGACTTTGTTGTCGTATCATCAGACCTTCGGCCGCATGTTTTGGACACTCGGGTGAAGAGAGGGGCTGAGCTGTCCAATTATCACCAACCGGTAGTTAGTTGGATCCGCTGGGGGAGTAGGAAGCCAGACAGACTTGGCAGGCCCAAGCGCATAGTGAGGGTCTGCTGGAATGTCTGGCGGACCCCTTGGCCAGGGATGTATTCAACTCTGAGGGATGTTGGAGACATAGAGTCTGACATAGAGTCTGAGTGGACCATGTTCTCCGCATCTATTGTCGATGCTGCTGCCCGTAGCTGCGGCCGTAAGGTCTGCGGTGCCTGCCGCGGCGGCAATCCCCGAACCCGGTGGTGGACACCGGCAGTAAGGGACGCTGTCAAGCTGAAGAAGGAGTCCTATCGGCTGTGGTTGGCTTGTGGGAGTCCTGAGGTGGCTGACGGGTACCATGGGGCCAAGCGTGCCGCGGCAGAGGCAAAAACTCGGACCTGGGAGGAGTTCGGTGAGGCCATGGAGAAGGACTACCGGTTGGCCCCGAAGCGATTTTGGCAAACCGTCCGGCACCTCAGGAGGGGGAAGCAGTGCTTCGCCAACACTGTTTACAGTGGGGGTGGGGAGCTGCTGACCTCGACTGGGTACATTATCGGCCGGTGGAAGGAATACTTCGAGGATCCTGCCATCACGAATTCCCTGGTGGAAACAGAGGCTGGGGACACAGGGTTACTTTCATCACCCAGGCTGAAGTCACCGAGGTGGTTAAAAAGCTCCGCGGTGGCAGGGCTTCGGGGTTGGATGAGATCTGCCCTGAGTACCTCAAGTCTTTGGATGTTGTGGGGCTGTCATGGTTGACATGCCTCTTCAACATTGCGTGGCGGACGGGGACAGTGCCTTTGGATTGGCAGACTGGGGTGGTGGTCCCCCTACATAAGAAGGGTGACTGGAGGGTGTGTTCCAACTACAGGGGGATCACACTCCTCAGCCTCCCTGGTAAGGCCTATGCCAGGGTATTGGAGAGGAGAGTCCGGCCGATAGTCGAACCCCGGCTTCAGGAGGAGCAGTGTGGTCTTCGTCCCGGCCGTGGAACACTGGACCAGCGCTATACCCTCTACAGGGTACTCGAGGGTTCATGGGAGTTTGCCCAACCGGTCCACATGTGTTTTGTGGACCTGGAGAAAGCATTCGACTGTGTCCCTCGTGATGCCCTGTGGGGGGTGCTCCAGGAGTATGGAATCGGGGGCCCTTTACTAGGGGCCATCCGATCTCTGTACAAGCGGAGCAGGAGTTTGGTTCGCATTGCCGGCACTAAGTCGGACCTGTTCCCGGTGCATGTTGGACTCCGGCAGGGCTGCCCTTTGTCACCGGTCCTGTTCATAACTTTTATGGACAGGATTTCTAGGTGCAGCCATGAACTTTGGGTCATGACCGAAAGAACGAGATCCCGGATACAAGCGGCGGAAATGAGCTTCCTCCGTAGGGTGGCCGGGCACTCCCTTAGAGATAGGGTGAGGAGCTCGGCCATCCGGGAGGGGCTCGGAGTAGAGCCGCTACTCCTCCACATCGAGAGGAGCCAGTTGAGGTGGCTCGGGCATCTATACCGAATGCCTTCCCGGACGCCTTCCTCGGGAGGTGTTCCAGGCACATCACACCAGAAGGAGGCCCAGGGGACGGCCCAGGACACACTGGAGGGACTATGTCTCTCGGCTGGCCTGTGAACGCCTTGGGCTCCCCCCGGAGGAGCTGGAGGAGGTGTCTGGGGAGAGGGACGTCTGGGTGTCTCTGCTGAGTCTGCTGCCCCCGCGACCTGGTCCCGGATAAAGCGGAAGACGACGAGTACGAGTACTAAAGAGGGGGGATTTATCAATGCATTTGAATGCAAACTCTGTAAAACACTATTATTGAGCATGGATGGCTGGCCTTAAAATGTTGTGTTTGCACATAAAAATACAGAAATCCTGCCATGTAATTTAAGATGAACAAAAAATATGACAGACAAATTTAAGAGAGGTTAAAAAGGGTAAAAATGCTCAGGGAATCAAATTAACCCCTTGTTCATTCTATTTTTACACATGCAAGTTGGGTTGGTAATCAGTTTATACTAAAGTTTTGAGTCCAGATTTGGAAAAAGAAAAATTCAAACATGTTTGTTTGACTGCAACTGAGGTCATGTCAAATATGGTTACCTTTGCAGACACATTTGCAGACTCCTGCTTTTATGACTAACAGATTTTTGTGCTAAAGAGCCATGCCAACTGCCCCTAACTTTTGCAGACTGGTGCACACTTTCTCCGATTAATAGTCATGGGTAAAATCTGTGGGGTAAGAAAAATCTTGTAATGTTTGCCAAATTTTAGGTTGGGAAAAATGCATCTGAAAGAACTAAAAGTTTTGACGTGTAGCAAAAAGCCACACTATATCATACTAGATCTCATGCATGCTGTTTTGCAACCTTGGGAACTGTGCATCTTGTAGCCTATGAGTTATTGGGTCATGCAGCAGCACATGAATGATAAACACAGCAATCAATCTTCAACAGAATGGCTGAAACAATTGTTTTGCAATGGCCCAATAAAGTCAGGAGTTGAAATGCTGTGGTGAGACCCTAAACAAGCTGTGTATAAACGGATGTCCACACAAGACGACTTAAAATTGCTCCGCAACAATGTGAGACTTATAAAGTTGTAGAGAAGATGGATACTTCAAGTTGTTGCTTCTAAAGAATCTTATCTTAAACACTGGATGACCAGGTGTACTCAGTTTTTCTAAACACAGCTTTTCTATTTTATCTTCCTTTTTCTTTAATTAAGAATGACGGTGTGAAATCTGTTTTTGTACAGTGTTAGTTTGATTTAATTAATTATTGACCAAGGAAAAGACCTGGGGTCTTATGTACATAAGAGTGTGTAGCTTAACTACTAAATGTTGGTGGTGGGGAGGGATTCTGAAACTTGCGGCGCACAAAAAAATGCGTAGACATGTCACCACACACATTGCCTTCATATATCCCAGTTTGAATTGGGGGCAGTTGCACGTGGCGATCAAACCACCCGGTTCCCACCCATAAATACATATGCAAGGGATGTCGGTTAATCAGCTCTCTCTGAAAAGCGCCGGAATGGACCACAGTGTAGTGAGATCTTGAACTGGCACCGGTGACGCACGCTTCCTCCTGCTATCCCTCTGTAACACCGAGGCCAGTTCTATGCAGAGGTCCTAAATAATTGCCCTGCAGGGCAATCTAAACTGGCTGATAAGCCCCTGTGTCATCATGTGCCAGCAGGTCAGTACGATCTCTGAACAAAACAATCCCTCTAACTTGTTCCATCGAGAATGTCCTCCAGCTGTGCCAAAGCTGCCATTGTTCCACAATTACGCACAACTTTACGCAGTTATTTATGTACATGTGATTGTCTACACCTTCTCCACCTTAGCAATCATCAAACCTGACCGTTAGATGTAATCTGCTGATCCGACACAGTTTTCTTTTTCAGTGAGAATGAAGGTGCCCCTTAAGATGATTCACATGCATTTTATGCTCCTCAGCGCACAGACCGATGCGCATTTACATCTACAGGTGACAACAACAAGGGACGTTATACAGTTTACATCCAACTGAGGTTGTTTCCATACTTTTTTGCAGTGTGTTACTTTATTATTTTAGGCTAAATGTGATTCAGTTTTACCATAAAAAGCATAAAAGCTCAAACTCATGAACAAACATTGGGTTTGATGCTCCATAAATTAAATTAAACTGAATGGAGTCATATTTCAGTATATTTAGGTTAGGTTTTGTTCTCTGTAGTTTATTGTCAATTAAAAAGATTTGCTTGGTTGCTGCACATTTTCATGGCAGGTCAAAGGTTTGCATGGATTAACGCACACTTTCAAGAAACGTTTATTTTTGTCCATGCCGAGTTGTTTTTAAACATACAAGGTGCACTTTTCTTGTACATACCTTTTGTTCCTTTATTATATCAAATCAATGTGAAAAGTAATTGTAACTTATTATCCAAGTCAGCCTTTATTGAACCAACTCCCTGGACAAAAAAACAAGGATGAATAAAAAAAAAAGATAAGTTATTTATGCCACTCTCCCACAGTACATTTCCTGAATAACTAAACTTTTAAAATGGAGCACACCACTACATTTCTGTCTGCCTTTAAAGTAAAAGAAAAAGACCCTAGTTAACCAATGTCATTACAACCATTGCAGAATTGTGGCAGGGATGGGAGTTAATGAGTTTAATCTACAATCACTCATGTATTATTAGGCAGCTGCTGTGGTCTACAGTGCTGCAGGTGCTTAATGCCACAGGCATGTCTTTGTTAAAGCTCATCCTTGGATTTTATATCCACACACTCAGTGACAAGACCCAATTGACGTTTACTCTGCTCACTTCCTGGCCTAATACATAAATGGGATTTGGTTATGACAGTTTTTTCCCTTCTTTTTTAACAATATTCACTCTACAGTAGAATTAGAATAGTTTTACATTTTATATTTAGCTTGTATTCGTCATTTAAAAAATTTAACATTACCTCTTGTATTGCATATGGCACTGGATTACTTATCTTGTTGCTCCTAGAGAGCAAACTATATTATGGATAATGTGGAAAAACTAGCACTCAAGATTGCTGTTTGATGCTGTATTCTTAAATTAACAGTATTACTCTGTTGGGCATAAATAGTCTATAGTCACCTGCTATGATTGTAACTGCACTGAGCATATATCTATAAAAAGGAAGCGGTGGCACGACACTTCTGTCAACTGTTGCCTGTTCACCAAGACCAATACCTTCTTGTAATTATTCCACTCTTCCTATGTCCCGACTTTCTGTGGTGTTGGTTGTCCTTTCTTTAACATGGCTGCTTCAATAGATTAATGGCCCAGAAAAGAATATGGAATCAGCTGGGTTTCGATTGAGAGGAAACGAATTATGAGTTGTGGGAGACAAGGGCTACCTGCAGTTCCTGGGACTTAAAGACACGATACTAAGTGCACCAGAGCTGATGAAGGTGACAATGTTGCTTCAATAAACAAGGAAGCACACGCCAAATTAATTACAGTTTTGGATGACCAAAGTCTTTCCCTCATAATGAGAGATCCCCCAGATGATTGAAGACCTGCAGATACTGAGGGACCATTATGCAAGTAATGGGAAGCCTAGTTTAATTAGCTTGTACACCGAACTAACGTTGCTACAGAAAGCTAACCACGAGAATGTGACAGACTATATTATCTGTGCAGAGACATTAAGTGACGAGCAGCTGTTTGCAATGGTTCTGAAGGGTTTACCAGAAACATTTACGTCATTTGCCATTCATATACCACAGGATGACGACAAGATAACATTCAGTGAATTCAAAACCAAGCTAAGAAGATGCAAGAGCACTGGAAAATTTAACACCAGCTATGATGATGACACTATGAAGGAACCTGGTTATTCAACTGTAATAATTAAGAGAAAAAGAGACTTTGCAAAGCTAAAGTGCTACACCTGCGACCAGACAGGGCACAGAGCACAAGAACGCAGCCTGCAGAATGAGCAACAGAGACAATGGTGCACATTCTGCCGGAGCCCCACTCAAATTGCAGACAGAAAAAGAGAGACAACGTGAAACATGCAGCTAGTAAAGAAAGTCATTCATTTGCTTTCAAGATAAGCAGCTGTCAAGCACATGGTT
Source organism: Girardinichthys multiradiatus (assembly GCF_021462225.1). Lineage (NCBI taxonomy): Eukaryota > Metazoa > Chordata > Actinopteri > Cyprinodontiformes > Goodeidae > Girardinichthys > Girardinichthys multiradiatus. Next base: position 13,443,209 of record NC_061804.1, on the reverse strand, counting down.
TGAAAAAAGGGGTCTGATGATCAATACAGGAGCCACATCATCACCAAAATTGAGACGTTCAGCAGCTTTGACACCCTTCTGCTGGGGAAGCACTTCGTAGACCTTACTGATTGAAAGAGGATGAGTGGTGTTTCTCTCGAGAGGTGATGCCTCACTTTCTCCATAAGGAACAGTGAGGGGTGCGATGTGATGGCACTCCAGACGGTGCGCTACATCTCAACATTTCTACAAGACATCTCTGTCAAAGCTGTAACCACCAACTTCAAAGAGGGAAGAAACCAGGAAGAATCATAAATCTAATAGTTTGAACAGACTAAAAAATAAGGAGCCTGATGTGAGAGCTAAAAAAGAACTTGAAATAGTGCACAGATTTTTTCAGGAGCAATATTTGTTTATTTCTTCATGAGCCAAAAGTGATGATGTTAAAGCCACAGAAAGGTTTATTGCTGATACATCCCCTTATGGAAGAAATCAATGTCTTAGGTCAGATAATGGAACAGAGGAACTTCAAAGAGTTCCAGTCATTGCTTAGCAGAAATGCTATAAAACATGAACCACCAGCACCTTATCATAACATAATGTGACAGCTGAGAGGAGAACATTATTTAAAATGTTTAGATGTATGTTGCTAGAGAGCCAAAAAGAATTGTGGACTTGCACTGTAATGAAAGCCGTGGTTATTAGAAACAAATGCTTCAATAGACTTGTGGGACAAACTCCATACCACATGCTAACAGGAAGAAAACCTGACCTGTCAAGAATGAGAATTTTTGGATTAGTTTGCCAGGCATATAAACATCATAGGAAAAAGTTGGACTCTAGAAGTGAAAGAGCGGTATTTTCTGGGTATGATAAAAATATTTTATCATACTTGATTTATTATCCTGATTCTGGAAAAATGCTTTAGTATAGGTTGGTAAAGTTTCTCAACTCTTACTATAGTTAAACACAAAACTTACAATAAATGGAAACAATGCTTGTTGAAGATAACATACTGTGAAAGACGTTTGTGTCCTAAAATGTAAAAATACAGCGAATAAACAAAGTGCAGAAGTGAAACATGAGACTGTAGTCTTCGGGACAGAAGCAAACTACTTAGATTGAAAACAGTCAGAATACATGCCATCCTAAAAGGGATAAAAAAACGCCCAGAGTACTCAGAACACTATGAGTGTAAAGTCGAGTAAGATGATGAGTACAAGTATAGCTTCATACAGAATGAAGAAGATCATTGTGTTTATTAGCAAACACAGTGGACAAGGAAAAATGTATTTATTAATCTGGGTTTTATCCGATTATTGCAGCAAATGGTAGAAAGGTAAAATAAGAAAAGTTTAAGCATAAAATATTTTGAGAAACTGAAAACCTTCTTGGGCAGTAAGTTCACACAAACAGTAGGGACAGATAAAAATAAACAAAAATTCTGGAAAGGTTTGGTATGTCTGATTGCAAAGCAAGGTCAACGTCATATGAGCAAAAGATAAATTTACGTTACATAAAAAGTGGAGGCCATTGGCAACATTTTCTTACTTTAAAACTCAATTTATGCAGAATCTTTGCTTGTAGATGTCCTCACACTTGACCTTTCACCACTATGCTCGACTGTTAATATAAGGTGTTTGTGCTGATATGTTAAAATTAGAGTTTGTAGCTAGAAAGTTCTACTTTAGTCTCATCTGAACAAAAAACTTTGTTTAAAGTCTCTGTGTTTAGTTAGATGTACCTTTGTAAACTTGGATCATACTGCAATGCTTTCTAGTGAGAAGAGATTTACTACTAACATCCATTTATCAGTTTTCTATGGCTGCTTAATCCTTGCAGGGTCGCTGGAGGCCGGTGCCTATCCAGAACTTGTAAGTGCATGCATGCACTTACACTTAATAACATTATAGCTTGGCCAATTAACTCAACACAAATGATTTTGGATCATGGAATGACAGGAGTATCCAGAGTAAAACCTGCACAGGCAGAAGATGAAAACATCACATTGAGACAAAGGTCAGTATGGAAACCAAGGACCTATTGCTGTAAGGAAACAATGCAATTGTTCCACTGTGCAACTCTTACTCCTTAAATGAACAAATTAGTCTCTTTCTTATACTGCTATAAACTAAATATTTTCACCGAAGCATGTTTATGCAGAGATGTTCTGTTTTTGCACTTTTACAGGCCATTCATCAATCTCACCGTAAGATGAACTTGCTTGTACATCTAATTGATATAATTACTGCTTTCCTAAATGTGTTTTTGAAATCAGTATATTATCTTTTTTTCACGGTCAAGCTTGGTGTGTTTCCTGTTCTGACTCTTTGTGCTCATGCACCGAACAGCAGTTCAGACTACCCACCCTTTTCGGAGCCCTTGGAGGGGGTGTTGGACAGCGCCCTTCCGGGGGACTTCCTTGTTCTGCTGGGGTACTTCAACGCTCATGTTGGGAATGACAGACCTAAATGTGTGTGGTTGGGAGTAGTGGCTTTCCCGTTTTGAACTCGAGTGAGGTTTTGTTATTGGACTTCTGTGCTCCTCATTGATTGTCCATAACTAACACCATGTTCAAGCATAAGGGTGTACATCAGTGCACTTGGCACCAGGACACCCTAGGCCGCAGTGTGATGATCAACTTTGTTGTCGTGTCATCTGATCTGCGGCCGCATGTCTTGGATACTCGGGTGAAGAGGAGAGCGGAGCTTTCCACTGACTACTACCTGATGGTGAGCTGGCTCCGATGCTGGGGGAGGATGCCGGTCAGACATGGCAGACCCAAATGAATCCTGAGGGTCTACTGGGAACGCCTGGCGAAGTCTCCCGTGAGGCGGAGCTTCAACTCCCACCTACGGGAGAGCTTCAAACACGTTCCGGCGGAGGTGGGGGACATTGAGTCCGAGTGGGCCATGTTCCGCGCCTCCATTGCCGATGCGGCTTACTGGAGCTGTGGTCGCAAGGTTGTCAGTGCCTATCGCGGCGGCAATCCTCGAACCCGCTGGTGGACACCAGTGGTGAGGGATGCCGTCAGGCTGACGAAGGAGTCCTACCAGGTCCGACACTATTTACAGTGGGGAGGGTGTGCTGTTGACCTTAACTCAGGACATTGTGGGTCGGTGGGCAGAGTAGTCAGGAAAAGCAGTGTGCTTTTTGTCCTGTCTTTTTGGTGAGGGTTGCCCTTTGTCACCGATTCTGTTCACAACTTTTATGGACAGAATTTCTAGGCGCAGCCATGGTTTTGAGCTGGAAAAAGGTAAAGTGCCTTCTCTGGGTCAGGGGGGAGGTCCTGCCTCAAGTGGACCAGTGCAGGCGCTGTACTGGTCTGTCGTGGTGAAGAGAGAGCTGTGTCAAAAAGCGAAGCTCTCTTGGGCACGGTGCTGGTGGTGTAGGGGTTAGCGCGCGACCACATATAGAGGCCATAGTCCTCGAAGTATCCGTCCCGTGTTTGAGTCCCGGACCCAGCTACCTTTGCCGAATGTTTCCCCCTCTCTTTGCTCTTCCTTCCTGTCTGCCTACTATCACAAATAAAAGTCCTCTAGTGCCGAAAAAATTATAAAAAAAAAAAAAAGTGAAGCTCTCGATTTACCGGTCGATCTACGTTCCCACCCTCATCTATGTTCATGAGCTTTGGGTCGTGACTGAAAGAACGAAATCACAGATACAAGCGGCCGAAATTAGTTTCCTACGCAGGGTGTCTGGGCTCTCCCTTAGAGATGAGGTGAGAAGCTCGGTCATCCGGGAGGGACTCAGAGTTGAGTCGCTGCTTCTCCACATCGAGAGGAGGCAGTTGAGGTGGCATCTGGTTAGGATGCCTCCTGGACACCTTCCTGGTGAGGTGTTCCGGGCACATCCCACCAGGAGGCCCAGAGGAAGACTCGAGACACGCTTGAGGGACCATGTTTCTCGGCTGGCCTGGGAACGCCTTGGGATTCCCCCGGACGAGCTAGCCCAAGTGGTTGAGGAGAGGGAACTCTGGGTCTCTCTGCTTAGGCTGCTGCCCCTGCGACCCGACCCCGGATAATTGGAAGACAATGGATGGATGGATGGATGGAATTCAAAACAAAAATCAAGAAAATCACTTTGTGATTTTTAGTAATTAATTAGCATTTTATTGCATTACATAAATATTTGATCAACTAAAAACCAGTAAGAATCTCAGCTCTCATAGGCCTGTTGGTTCTTTAAGAAGCACTCGTGTTCTCCACTCATCTTTATTAACTGCACCTGTTTGAACTCATTACTGTATTAAAGCCACCTGTCCACACACTCAAACAAACTCTCACCTCTCCACAATAGCCAAGACCAGAGAGCTGTGTAAGGACATCACGGATAAAATATTAGACATATTAGACCTGCACTAGGCTGGGATGGGCTACAGGAAAATAGCCAAGCAGCTTGGTGAGAAGGCAACAATTGTTGGTGCAATTATAAGAAAATGGAAGAAGTTCAAGATGATGGCCAATCTCCCTCGGTCTGGGGCCCCGTGCAAGATCTCACCTCGTGGGACATCAATGATCAGGAGGAAGGTTAGTGATTGGCCTAGAACTACATGGGAGGACCTAGTCGATGACCTAAAGAAAGCTGGGACCACAGTCTCAAAGAAGACCATTAGTGACACACTACACCGCCATGGATTATAATCCTGCAAGGTTTCCCTGCTCAAGCCAGTGCATGTCCAATGACCATCTGGATGATCCAGAGGAGGAATGGGAGAAGGTCATGTTGTGTGATGAGACACAAATAGAGCTTTTTGGTGTTTGGAGGAAGTAGAACTCTAGAGTACAACGCCAATAATACCATACCTACTGTGAAGCATGGAGGTGGAAAGGTTCAAGGTTTAAGGTGTCTTTATTAGTACCCATAGGTAAATTAGGTGGCAGTACAAGAGAGGCATCAACAAACATTCATCAGCACATACCAAGGCACAAGGTACAAAATACTAAAAAACTAAAAACAGTCCCTTGTGATGGTCTGACATATTAAAAAAGACAATTGATGTTGGGATAAAACTGACTCTGTATCTCTTGGTTCTACATTTTGGAACCACCAACCTCTGTCGTGATGGCAGGTATTGAAAGAGGTGGTTAAGGGGTTCAGAGGATCCTGCATGATGCTGGAGCTCAGTCTCTGCAGCTGATTGGTGTAGAGTGAATCAAGGCTCACCTGTGGCTGCCCAATAAGCTTGGCAGCCCATTTCACAATCTGATTGACACCATTCTTATTTTTAGCAGAAGCATTTCCAAACCAAGACAATAAACAGAAAGACCTAATAGATTCCATAAAAGAACAATAAAACATGGCCGTAAGACTCTTGTCAATATTGAATGCAGCCGATTTCCTGAGACAGTGCAGGCGCTGGTGTCCTTTTACACACTGCCACACAGTTAGCGTCAAAATTCAGCTCGGAGTCAATAATTGTGCCCAGGTATTTATACTGGGACACCTGTTCCACAGTCTCCCCCTGAATGGAGACTGGGTCAGAACAGTGAAAGCTTTTCCTAAAATCGGTTACTATGTCTTTGGTTTTCTTTACATTCATCAACAGAAAAGACTCCTCACACTACTTCACAAATTCCTGCACAATTGGTCCATGGCTGGTTTCCCCTTCCTGAAGCAAGCTCACAATTACAGAATCATCAACATACTTCAGAATAAACCTGTTCTCATTTTGGCTTTGCATCATGCTGGTGTGCAGGATAAAAAGTAACGGTGACAGGATACATCCTTGTGGTGACCCAGTGGAACTGCAAACTGGGTCAGACAACACTCCATTAACCCTTATTCTCTGTGTTCTGTTGGTTAACAAAACGGAGGATCCACCCTGCAAGATTGTAACTAAGACATGAGGCTGAATGGTGTTAAAAGCTGAAGTAAAATCCACAAATAAAAGCCTGGCATGAGCTTTGTTCCCAAACAGGTGACTCAAAACAAGATTCAGTAAGGGGACAGTAGCATCCTCAACTCCCCAGCCTGTATTGGAAGGTAAGATACACCTAAGAACTTCTGCTCTCACAAGTTTTTCCATTCTTTTCACCCCCAAACATCATTCTTTGGGGATGTTTTTTTTGCAAATCACACAGCCAGGGCAACTAAGTAGTAGCACCGTAAGAAGCATCTCAAAAGGTCCTGGAGTGGCCTAGCCAGTTTTCAGACATGAACCCAATCTAAAATCTTTGGTGGGAACTAAAAGTCTGTATTGCCCAGCAACAGCCCCGAAACCTGAAGTATCTGGAGAAGATCTGTATGGAGGAGGGGTCCAAAATACTTACTGCAGTGTCTGCAAACCTCGTCAAAAACTACAGGAAACGTCTGATATATGTAATTGCAAACAAAGGTTTCTGTACCAAATATTAAGTTTTGTTTTTCTTATGTATCAAATACTTGTCATGCAATAAAATGCTAATTAATGACTTAGAATCACACAATGTGACTTCCTCGTTTTATGTTTTAGATTCCATCACTCACAGTTGAAGAGTACCTATGATAAAAATTACAGACTTCTACATGCTTTGAAACTGGAAAAACCTGCAAAATCTGCAGTAGTCGACCGAGTATGCCTTCTGTGTACACAGTTGAATGTCTTTTCCAGGTCCAGAAAACACATGTGGACCGGTTGGTCAAACTCCCACAAACCCTCGAGCACCCTTTAGAGGGTGTAGAGCTGGTCCCGTGTTCCACAATCAGGACGAAAACCACACTGCTTCTAATGAAGTTGAGGTTTGACTATCAGCTGGACTCTCCTCGCTAATACCCTGTTCTCAGACGCACCTCAGAAAAGGGGTAAAAGAGGGGCTTGTGGAGCAACAATAAGGAGTTCAGACCAAATCCTTACAGTTCCACCTTTTATAGACCACAACTGAATGATTTAAGTTTGAAAAGGAAGGATTTCAAAGCATCTGTCCCCTTTAAAGAAACATTTTATGAAACAAATATTTAAATGATTTTTATTTTACTAAGTTAAATGATTTAATATTTTAAAATCTTTTTAAATGTTTTCACTGAGAGATGCCACTGCAATAAAGGAAATTAATTTTAAGGCTTTTTAACAATCTTTATTAGGGCTGCCAACAAATTTGCCTGTGCCTGGTAACCTCCAGATTTATACACCTATTGTCCTGAAAACCAACAGCTTTGCTGGAAAAATCAGTTCCACAGTATCCAGAATTGCTCATTCACACAGAAACATAATACATTTGATTGCATATCACCGATGCGCATTTGTTAGAACAAACAGACACAGAACATCCCCAAACCACAAAGACTGAGCACAACACCTCACACGACCATAATAGGATCCCCTCCCTCCAGTGAGGCCCAGCAGAACAATGCACATGTTTGTGTTTGTTTCAGAGATTTCAATAAACTCCCTTGGTTGCTTTAGTTATGGAAGCCTCCCCTGTTACATGGGAAAACAGAAGACTCCAGTCCTGGCTCTTTAAAATAACACCATCACACCTCTCCCTCAAGGACCAGATCCGCTCCCTTCCACCTCATCGACCCTCTCTGCATCCTCACTCTCTTCCCTCACCTGGCCCAGTCCTCCAAGGTGGATTAAATACAACCCCATTTGTGATCATTTCTCATTTGTGAAGCCTCCAACATCAGTAGTCCGAAGGGATACAAGGTACAAGCGAGAAGACTGCAGCTGTGAAGTTGTTTTCCTGCCTTGGTAACTGCTCTAAAACATATATAGTTTGGTTGTTGGAACGCATCATGCTTAAATCACATAAACATGAATAGAAGAACACAACTGAGCTCAATTAGGTATCTAGCACAGTTTCTTTACTCTAAACTGCCTGCATCTTAGACTGAAACCCCAAAGGAATATTATAGGTACTACACACTAAAAAAGTATGTGTGGAAATAAGACAATAAATAACAGGTTATTATTTGTTTATAGCTGCTTTGAGATAGATTTGTTAAGAATGATGAACAGATTTAAAAATGAGACCACAACATTGCTTTAACAATCAATTATATTTTCCAAATTAAGGTCAGGAAATGAGAATTTACAACAACATAGTTGACAAATAAGCAGTCAGTGTATTATAATAATACATTTATGCTTCACACTTACCTGGAGTGTTGGGTGTGTTTTGTCCATGTTCCCCCATGTAAGAATCCACACCTGGTCATGTGACTTATCATAGATGATCTTCACAGGAAAAGGATCTGTAACAACTGCCTAGAGAACAAAATGAGAGTGTAACAGAAGGTACTGTAAAAAACTAACAAATGTACAAATTAAACTTAAATAGGACCTACGTAAAAGTCTGCTTCTAAACATACCCTGTCTTGCAAACGTATTAACACTACTTAAACTTGTTCACATTCTGGCACATTACAACCACACTGTATTGGTATGTTAGGTCATAGACCAACAAAAAGTTGTAATTGTGATTTAAAATGTTTTTTTTAAAATAAAAATCAGATAAGTGTGGAGTGCAGCATGAATTTTTAAGTCTTGCCACACAATGCAATTAGATTTAGGTCTGGAAATTGACCGGGCCATTCTAACACATGAAAATGCTTCGATATAAATCATTGCATTGTAGATCTGGCTTTTGTTTTGCTGGAGGGGAACCTCTGTAGTCTCAAGTCTTTTGCTAACTCTAACAGGTTTTTTCCCAGGATTGCACTGTGTTTAGCTCCGTATGTCTTCCCATCAATCTCCAGACATCTGGCCTTCTATAAACACCAGATTTGTGGAGTTAACAACTTAATTGTTCTGTTTTACAGATTCTCCCAGCTGAGATGTGAATCTCTGCTGTTTTTTTAGTAAGGTACCTTACCTCCAAGGTAATTAAAAAGTTGACCTTAAAATTGTTTCTGAATAAAAAATGAATTGTGTGGTATCAGGGATACTCACCTAAACTACACTACATTGGGTATTGGGTCATAACACTAAATCAATGAATTCTGGTGTTCCAATCACTTCCATGGCTGAAGGTACATAAAGTTTGGTGTGGAGAAACTTCATTAGCCTGCACAGAGTCCTGACCTCAACTTTTTTGAACACCTTTTATTCTGGTTTTCTCATCTAACTAGAAACCCACTCCTGAACCTTGTGGATCATTTTTACAGAATAGTTAATGTTGCTATAGCTGGCAATGGTGGGTCTATGAACAAACTGGATCCTATAGATAAAGAATAGGATGTCATCAAACTCAAGTTCATTTACATGTAAAAGTAGATAGACAAATACTTTTGGCATTGCAGAACATGTTTTAATAATATAAAAAATGAAGGTAACATAATATGAAGGCTTGGTACATGGTGGACCATGAGCATGGACAATTTAAGGTTTTCCCTGAGGTCTCTTTCCATGAGCAGCTGAGCAATAGATAGATACTAAGAAGGAATAACCACTTACCCAAAACAGAAACTAATTTGAATAGTAAAGTTACCTGAACTAAAGATTTGTATTTTATTAAATATGACATTTTTTACAGTTCTCTTAACAGGAGGTTGAAGATGCACAATTGCTTGAAAATGTGTTTATTGCTTTTGAATTTTGAACACATTCAAGTTATAAAATGCTTTGAATTTTTTCATATCAACATTGCCCAACTAGCAGAAAAAGTCTGGGAATCTAATACTTTTTATCAGCTTTTGTTCAGGATTTTAGCTGCACCAACAAAAAAATGACCATTTCTAAAATGCCTTAAATTTTGCTCAGATTACATTTTGTTTCTTTTGGGAAATAAACTGCTCTGAAACTGTTGATCTTTTTAATTAATTATTCTGCACCATGGGGTTGTGACTTGCCAAGTAATTAACCAGGACTGTTACAGCACTTTGACACCTTTTAATGTTGGATTTAGTGCAAACTAATAGCCGATAAATCCTTTCGGTATGTTTATGCATCCTACTAATGGAGAACTCCAAGTTCAGAGTAGCTCTCAGTCAACCAGGACAAACCTTGCATGAACTGTGGATGTACAACAGACTAGTGTGCTTACGAAAATACAGAACAATGTCTGATTAACAAAGTCAGCAGAGTTGTTACTGTATGAGGAAAACAACAAAATCAAAAGCAGAGAGGGAGCAGAAATAAAAGTGTAAAGTATATATCCTGTACTTCTAAGGTGTTGCTGTTGGAAAGGTTTTAATGATGCTGTCTGAAACAACAGCAGCAAGTATAGAAAGACCAGACAATCTACAGGACATGCAGGATGGAGCCAGGAAAGTAAAGAACATGGAGGGAAAGGAGCGTGAGACAGGCAAGGTGGGGGAATAAACTCAACCTCAGATCAGCTGCAGTGTCAACAACAAGGAATAACACAATCCATTACCCTGCTTCTGGCCAGTCGAATGGGGAGCTGCTGACACCCTCACCAGTGGAGCGAGACCATGTGCTCTGTTCAGTAATGGGAGGTGCAGCCCTCTGCTCTGTTCTGGTCAGCCAAGTGTCAACTCAGCATGTGCCTATGAATGGTTTCAGAAGAAGGTGGACGCTCTGTGTGTTTTTTGCGTGATAGGAAAAAAAGTAAAGATGAGGCCAGGCCCTCAATACTGCCTGAGAGGCAGTGGACCACTTAAGGGCCAGTATGTTGAAATCAATAGAATAAGAGCTTACAACACCAGTTTTTATTAGTCTGTTTATATGTAAACCTAAAGTTGTTTTTTTCTCACCCATTTGCCACTGATGAAAAAACAAAGAATTGCTCATTTCTGTTTTCACTACTTATATTTTCATCACATCATTTGACATTGGTGGGATTGTAGTTTGAAACAAATATTAAACTTTGATTAAAAACGAACCCCTTTCGTAGTCAAAACTTAAACCATGTTTCATCCGGTTTCTAGATCTTTCTTTCCCTCAATAAGTCCTACAGATTATAAAAAACATAAGAATCCATTGTTCTGTTTATTAATGTAGGTAGTATTTGTGCGGCATTGTCCTGTTTAAGCAGTGAAGAGTTTCAGCCATCAAAAATGAAAGCTTGTGTACAGCTTTGCCCGCATTCTTGGTTCTGCATGCACCTTGTGGGAGCATGTGTCAGGCGTGGAGTGAGTCTAAATCTCTGCTTGCAGAACACAGATACTGTGCTGTGAAAAACCGTTTGCCCCTTAAAATATTTCTTCTATTTTTGCCGCACTGAAATGTTTCAGATCATCAAAGACTAGGGCCATTTTGGCCCACTCTTTTACCTAACCATGTTGTGGGGTTTTCGAGTATAAACAGCTCTTACTACAGAATCTGATTTTGATTTAGGTCCAGAGTTTAGCTAGGCCATTCTATAACATATTTTTTTGAGTCATTTAGAGCAGGGCCTTGCTACTGTGGCTTTGTGTGATTGGGCTAAAGGTTCTGTACAGACAGCTGGACATTCTCCTGCAGGATTTTGGTTTGAGAGCAAAATCCATGATTCTATCAATTATGGTAAGTCGGTGTGACGAAGCAGTTCTGTCCCTTCCGTTGATAGAACGCACACACCTGTTCACACCCACACATCGCAATGCATGCGCCTACACACCCATTCAATTACATGTCCCTCGCAGTATATGACAGCTACCGCCAGATCGCTTTACACATTCATCTTTCCTTCTTGTAGTCCGTGGCGACCAAGGGTGCACACTTGGAGGCGCACGTAGAAATCGGTACTCATACATTCACATTTAAACATAATGATATAAGTTTGTACTCACTCATGTAGCGTTGTCCGGGTGCCTGTGGCAGCTTGAGTAAAAGTGGGCGTAACGCTCCGTCCTGTTTATAAAGGAAGTAGGTACTCTTCCGCCAGAAAATTTAATGGTAGATTATTTTTAACTAAAGAAAACCAAGAGCTTCAGAATGAAAGCAAGAAGTTAATATTGATTGTTTTTGGGGTCATTAATGTTTTGGTTTTTCTGCGTAGTAAAATAAATGATTAATTGTTGGCTGATCTGATTGTGGGGTGGGGCTTAGGGTTTATAAGAAGAGTTTCTGGCTCTGCTGGTGTCAGTCTGGCCTGGTTACAGAGGAGGTAATGTTGATGGGCAGCACTAAGAGAAAGATAAGGAGTTGTAAATATCATGTATATATCAAGTTTTTCCTCTCATCTTTTCTGCTACTCTGCACTTCAGGTTTTGGGAGGTGTGTAAATAAAAACCTCAACCTTCAGATGCTGACATGCCCTCCGTGACTTTTTCCACTTTTTGGAGTCAAGTTGATGATGTCCAGGCCCACCACATGGGCAACTAGAAGGAACCCACGACAGTCGGCCAGGTCTTGAGGAAGCAAAGCAGCCCCAAACCCATGCACCCCCACCATGACTGACTGTTAGAATGATGGTCGGTTTCTTAAATGCCATTGTAGTTTTAGGTCCGTTTCCAAAACAAATTTCCACTTTTGTCTTGTCAGTCCAAAGAATATTTTCCCAAAAGTCTTGGGGATTTTTAAACTTGGGGATTTTTGGAACTCTCCCATGGGGGCCATTTTCCCCAACTCTCCCTTTCATATCGTTGAATCATGAACTCTGACCTTAACTGAGGCAAGTGAGGTGTGCAGAGCTATAGATGTTCTAATTCTAATTCTGTACTCTTCTAGTATATTTCAGTTGACTGTTTGAATTGATGCTAATGAGGTCATCCTCCAACAGTTGATTTAGAAAACCTTCACTGAAAACATTGTAAATGAGCTTGTTTAAATTAGAATAAATCTTGCTTTGAATTTTGTGGTCACCTGTGCACATTAAATAATTTCGTTTTAAGTTGCTTGAGCTGAACTTTGAAACTGTTGTCGTAAAGTATGAACTTACACAACACTCATCCATATGGAAGGACATCTCACCTGAAATATTTCTATGAAAAATATCAGGTTCTTTCGTTGCAGCTCTAAATGCTCTTCTACAGAAATTTAAATCAGAAAGCAGGTTTGAAACTAACAGCTATATGATTTGACTTATTCAAGTGAAACACCAGATTTTAAGCTTAATTAGAATGAATGAAAAAGAAAAACCCTCACATTTAGGATCCTGAGGGTAAACTGAGTTGAACAGATTAAGTTGTAAAGAGCATTAGCTGCAGACACGCAACAGAAATTCCAAGCAGAGAGATACTAATGGATGCAGGTTTTAAGTCAGATGAGCTCCTGGAGGTCACCTGAGAATATTCATTGCAAAAACAGAAATAAAAATGCAAATATCTGGCTCAGAGAATCATTACATTCCTTTCGGGTAAGCACCATATATTTAGAAGGCTTTAAAGAACATTTACCGATGTTAAAAGGGAAAAATAAACTCACTGTTGAGTTCATCTTATTGACCTTCTACATCCTTGAACAGGAAACATCAGTTAAAGCGACTACATAGTCAGGTATTTGCCATTTTTATGAGGATTGAGAACTGCCCTCCTAGCACATAACTCAAAGTAGAGATTTAAACTTCATGTTGAATTGTCTTCAGATTAGAAGTAGTTGGAATAAACTTTAGTAAAAGCTTTTAGAAAGTGATATCACCACAATTAATTATGGTTATAAATGGCTGGATGTTTCCTAAGTTTATCTCAAGAAAAAACAAATCCATTTAGGAGGAATCTATTTTACTCTGAATTTTGATACAAGATCTCAAGTTCAAATTTCCTATTATGTTTCAGTAGAAATATTATGGATATAGTTTTACCTTTTCTTCTGTTGTAGCTTGTTACAATTTGGCACTTGCTGTTTAAAAATAAATAATTAAATCTTACAAGAGATGCACCACAAATATGACTGAAAGAGAAAGCAAGCCATTCAGTAGACAACAGGAAGGCTAAAATTATTAACACCAAGCTTCTATCATAACCTTTTAAAGCTCTGTCTTGCCACGGAACATGCTGGTTTTACAAATGTTTAGCAGCCTTTTGGAAATCTGTGTTGAGGTAAGGAACAACATCCTCTGGAAAAACAAGAAGACTGCCATTTCGGTAGTGTGCCAACTAGTGGTATAAGCAGCTTGACACATTTTAAAGTAACCAGTTCTTTTGTCTGTGACAATAATGCTTCTGTTGGGGAAAGAAAGTCCTGTTTTACAGCAACCGCTCCTTTTACAGAGCATCGTGCCGTCACCTCGGCTTCTAATTAATGATAATAATTCATCAATAATAATTAATCACTTATGGAAGTTTTTTCAATGTGGTTCTTATATCTTATTAAAGAGAAATTATAACCTGCTAAGACCTGTATTAGCAGGTTAAAGCTGTACCAAAAATGGGCCACAAAATTCTGATCAGGGATCTCTAAATCTTACAAATCTATTTTGCTTTAAGTGGCTAGATTTCAAACTTTGAAAATGCTCTGGTCATGCATTTTGTGTTTCGCTGTCTCCTCTCTGAGTCTAAAGACCATTGTTCCTTGAGATAATAGTGAGGGAGAAGACAGAAAAAAAGAATGGAGGATGCATTAACCCTCTGCAGCCAGAGGCCAGTGAGGCAGGGCAGGAACACAGAAAAAGGGCAATGAAGGATGGGAAAGTGGTTTTCCAGTGTTTGATGGAGTAAAACAGTAAAGTGGGCAGCTGGTGGATCACAGTATGATAAAGGTTGTCGCAAAGAGAAAACATCTTTATCAACATATGTGCCACAGCACAGCCTTTTTTTGACTATGCAACTATTTCTATTTTAAAAAAAAGTTCCTCTTGAATCAATTAAAAATGTTACATTGGTTAAATTTCTGATTTTCAGTTTGGTGTTATCATACTTGAAAGAAGTAGGTGAAAATCTATACTTAAAACAAAGACAACTGTGAACAGGTTCCAAAAATATATATTTTTTTCTAAATTACAAACTGAAACTCGTCTCACATTGCACCTGCATGGGTTGTGTTTATTGAATCCGTCTCTGGGACTGCTAACCTTCTGAAAGGACGAGTGGAGGATCTTCTACATGTCTGCCCTCAGGCCGCTTGTTTCATAATCCCTCCTTGCATTAAGTCCTATTTTCCTACTTGGATAACAAGGTCATTTAACAGGCTTATAATGACATCTTTGCACTCCTACATGCACAGTATGGTGTCTCTCTTTCTCTTTGTCTCAAGCTTTTGGCTCATATCCTTTCTTCTCTCCCACCTCCTTTGCCTTGAGTTAGGCCAATTTCCTCTCTTTGTGCTCCTCAGTATAAATGATGCTGACCCTCGGAGGGACCCTGAGGGATTCGGTCTCTAAACAGCCGTTACAAGTAAGATAAATGGCAAGGCAGCCAGCACCCACTTGGGCAGCATATTGTTTCCAAAGCTTCAGGTAGGTTTGATTTATTTTACCTTGCATATGGCCTAGACAAGACATATATAATGATGTGAATGTTTTGTGTTTCTATCATTTCTGAATTCTTAGTTAGGCTAGCTCATCACAGAGGACCAAGGTTCACTAGGGTGTAACTCTTGTAGCAGCGTCCTATAAGTACAGAATTTTGCTGAAGCGTTTAAACTCCTTGAACTTCTCCACATTTTGTCTTGTTACAAGCGCAAACTTACATGTATTTTATTGTTATTTTATGTAATACACCAACAAACCCGTTCTCAAATTGTGCCATTTTCAGAGAACTAAATTTTTCCGTCTTCACAAGAAAACGTGTAAACAGGGCCTTGGTTAATAAACAGCATCATGAAGACAAAAGAACATAGCAGACAGCACTGGGATAAAGTTGCAGAAATATTTAAAGCAGAGTTGGGTTATTAAACAATAGTTCAAGTTTTTGCCATCTGATGATGCACTGACCAATCTATCATCTGAAACTGGAAAGAGTATGGCTCTTTACCACAGAGGACTTAATGAGCTAATTATCTCTATTAGAAACATTAGATTAGAACCAGCTCTTACCAGTAAACTCCCAAGGATTATTAATGTCATTTGACTTTTTTTTTTTCTGTTTGTTTTTTTTGTATCATATATCATGTATCACGTTTTTCCTCATGTACAGCGCTTTGAGTGCCTTGTTGCTGAAAAGCGCTATATAAATAAACTTGACTTGACTTGACTCATTTGCAAACCTACAAAATGGATGAGCAGCAGAGATCCACAGCTCAGGTAGGAGAATCGAATGAAAGGGCAACTATTAGTTGTGCACTTCACAAATCTAGCATTGCTGGAAGAGTGGCCAGAGGAAAGTCATTGTTGAAGGAAGTCATAAAAAGTCCCAGTTAGAGTTTTCCACAACTAGAAGGGGCCACAGCAAATACGCTATCGAAGATGCTCTGGTCATATTTTGGGGTTTTGTGTATTAGCTTTCTTTCTATGGAGTTAAATTTGTCTCAATATTATTCAATAAAACAAAAACCTAATCTCAATCAAAAAAATTATATTCAATAAAAAAAAATATTAAGTTGTGATCAAAACTTTCAGAGTTTTTTCTCACAAAGAGAAAAAAGTTATTTGCATAAACATAAACTTTTATTTGCGCATGTCAAAAATCTTTGGTTACGAGTCTCACTTTTTTTGGTTTTGACGCTCTCTGTTTTTGGTTGAACTCAACAAATTTTGAGTTCTGGAAACATGAACATCCTGGGCGGGGCCTAAAGACGAACGCTGTAAGACGTTTCCCTATTGGTTAGCGCTGACTAAAGCAGCGGACTCTGATCCTCCGCATCTCTGAACTTCTGCTCGAACTGCAGGGCTTGCAACGTCGCTTCAGTGAGGAGACATCAACTGTACAGAAGAAAACTGCGGTCAAGTGAGCCGAAAGTCAGAAATACGCGGTGACGTCAGCCGACACTAGCTCTTTCTTAAAGATTAGCGTCGCGCATACAAGGCACATTACGGTAATGGAGCAGAAAGGACGCCGATCCTGGCAACGGTTGAGAAAATAAGAGGAAAACAGAAAAGTAACCTTCAGAACATTTATATTAATTACATTTTTACAACTTTCACATTCATGTTTTATGTAAAAGAATAAATATTTTATATTTTACTGTACAGTTTTGGAGAAATATCTTGTCAAAATACCTCAAAATGCTCAACCATAATATGCATTTGTCCCACCTTCAGGAATTTATTTCTCCAAAACCATGAGAGGTGACAACACAATCTCTTCAGATTATATTAGAGGGTCATCTATATTATAACCAGAATTAGTAACCAAAGATTTTTGACATGCGCAAATAAAAGTTTATGTTTTGCAAATAACTTTTTTCTCTCTTTGTGAGAAAAAACACTGAAAGTTTTGATCACAACTTAATATTTTTTGATTGAGATTAGTTTTTTTTTGATTGAATATTATTTTTTTGATTGAGATTAGTTTTTTTTTGATTGAGATTGGTTTTTTGTTTGATTGAATAATATTGAGACAAATTTAACTCCATATCTTTCTCACACACATGCTTTTCTTATTTAGAGATGTGGAGATTGGGAAACCTTTTAGAGGTTACAAAATATGTAAGAGTAGGGGAGAGCATTACACCATTAATGCAAAACTTAAGAGAAAGACTTATCCATTTCTATGTAACATCCAAGCACTCAGACATAAAAGATTTGAGCCAGTTACACATTAATGTGGACCAGGGGTGCCCAAGTCCAGTCCTCCAGAGCTACAATCATGCAACTTAAGATGCGTACCTTCTCCAATACACCTCAATCACATGAGTGGTTCGTTGCCAAGCCTCTCCAGAGCTAAATGTGTTGACTGCAATTTATCATCATAAAATTAGTTACAGATATTAACTGTGTAATCTCCATTTTTTGTTGCATGCACAAATCAACATTGCATTTAATACTTGGAACTTTTTTTGAGACTTCCTTGTGTTAACAGCAAGAGTTTCAAGGTGTTTTTATTTAGTTGAATTGCAATTTCAAGTTATCCTCCCAACAGCAGTTTTTAACAAATCTGGATTTCATGTCACTTTTCCCTTATTTTTAATGAGTGCTTAGCTTTATTTATTAAAAAGTCGGTCAACAACTTCCATTTGAAGAGTTTATAAACCAGTAGTGTTATTTGATTTCACAGATGTAGTTTATAGCTACTTCACCCACCTGAACCACTTTTTGGGCCTGAATATCGACCACCAACAGTCGGCTCTGAAGGGGTTGGGTCACGTAGATGTACTTATCCCTGACATTGACTGCTGAAGACCACACACAGCGCTGGGGTGACACCCCCTCACCTTTAGGGCACATCTCCTCCTGAGGAAAAAACAGCGCAGAAGAGAAATGATGTACAAAGAGCAATCAAAGAAACACAAAGGTTGGCAGTAGAGAATAGAGTGAAGCAGAGCTAAATATTATTTAAATATATTTGTATAATGAAGGCCAACAATTCACCCTGTTGGATCTAGTCTTACTGCTGTTGACAGTAAAGGGAAAACACATCTGATCCAAGGATACTAAAGGTCAGAGCAGGTAATAATGTTCCATCCTAGAGGAGCTTGACTACCTGTGTAGCTTCTCTAGATCCCAGGTATCACTTTATTCTATCAGTAGTAATACAGACCTTTGACAAATCCAAAACTAGTGAAAAAAAAGATGAGGAAGCAAACTGCTTCCTCATCAGTGGTCTCCACCTGTACAACCAATCCTGTTTAACAGTTAAGTGTGAAATAAATCTTTAGCTTAGCAACAATAAAAATCTGATAAGCAAAGCCTTATGAGAAATCTTTAATGCTAATATATTAATAAGGAACATAATGAACAACCACTATAAATCCACTGTAATACAGACTGCTTCAGGAAATCCATAGCCATCACCATCTATAATGACTCTTTAAAGAAACTTAAATACTGAAAGTTTCCATCCCACAGTAAACCCCCTTGATCTTGTCAGCCCCACCTTTCTTTTTCCTCCTTTGACCCACAGACTTGTGGACGTCTGGTTTTCTAACCTAACAAAACACTGAGAAACAGGACCACACACTAACACTGGGATTCACATGTGTCCAACTTCTCCCTGCCCCACCAATGTAGAGAAAGCACTGTTCATAGGAGGAACTGGCTGACACATTGCTCATTGGGTTTATATTGATCCCTAACACAATTACACTGTCCGGTAAAACCCAAATCCCTCAGGAACAAAAAAATTTACCGTTTACAGGCTCTTGCTCTTGGAGATTGATGTTATCCAGTGGATTAAAAGCCCAAGGGTCTACAGGATAGACTATATACACCATATTGTTGGAAGCTATTGACTAATGGACACAAATAATCCCATTATATTTAGTAAAGCAAAGAGTCACTTTGTGACAGCAGGAGGAAGGTGTACAGTAGAAGTCATCCATGGACTGGACTAGATAACCACTGTTTGAAGATGGGTAAACACAAAGATGGAGTAAAATTGTGAGTCAGATCTAATTTAATGCACAAGGTCTCAAGATTTGATTAATATTTTATTTGTTTGGAGAAGCAAATGTGGAATCTTGACTATATTTCCACATTCTCTTCGTATTATACCTGTGCAACACCTTTTCCTAAGAAGATTGTGATTACTTCCACCGTCTCACATAAAACTGGATTTTGAAATCATTCTCTCAACTTAATAACACAATAAGTCTGAATCCATCTTTTGCTGCCTCATTTTGTATCATACAGGGCCTTGCAAATGTATTCATACCTCCTGAACTTTTTCATATTTTGCTACTCTATGACCACCTACTGTACTTCAATCTATTTTATTGGGATTTTATGTGATAAGATCAGCACAAGGGAGTGCATAGCTGTGATATTGATGAAAGTGAACTTTTGCTATTTATAAAATTGAAAAGTGAATAGAAGAGCTGGGCATGTATTTGTATTCAGCCCCAATGCTTAGTCAAACCAGCTTTCAGCTTTCACTGCAGTTACAGCTGCACTTAATGAGGATGTCTCTACCAGCTTTGCAGCTCTAAAAATATTTGACAGTTCTGCAAAAACAATCTCCTTACTTAGACCCACAGCATGATGCTGGCACTAAACTCCTTTACAATAAAGCATGTAGGGCAACAAGTTAGATTTTGGTTACATCTGACCAGAACACCACTTTCCCCTAGTTTGCTGTATCCCCTACATGGCTTGTGGCAAGCTGCACAGAGAACACCTTATGGTTTAGTGGCTTTTTTCTTGCCACTCTTCTGTAAATGCCAGATTTATTTAGTGCTTCACTAATTGTTGTCGTGTCAGCCAATTCTCCCACTTCAGATGTGGATCTCTGTAGATCCTTCAGTTACAGTCTTGGCCATTTCTCTAAATAATGCTCTCCCTCCACAGTGTGTCGGTTTAGGTGGATGGCCAAGTCTTGGTAAGTTGGCCCACCTTCGTTTCATTTTTAGATGCATTTAACAGTGTTCAGTTAGATGTTCAAAGCTTGGTATAATGTTTCATCACCTAACCCTGCTTTAAACATCTGAAACTTGTGGTTGTAATGTAACAGAATCTGAAAAACTTCAATAAGCCTGCATAATTTTGCATGGCACGCTCCTCATTCAGATGTACTTACGTAGGTGGCAACAATCCTCTCTGTCCGCTTCATGTGTCTGCGTATTTCACATTCACTGGGCTGAAGGACTGTGATGCCTTCATCAGAAAACACGTAAAACATGTTTCCCACACTCAACCCTACAGAAGGACAAAAAAGAAAAGCCAGAAAAATTGTCAAAAATGTTGCCTTAAAAGCAACAAATACAATCTGAGTGACTCTAAATGCCACTCTTGTCATATCTGACATTTGTGATGGACATTTCAATTTCAATTTCTGCCAGAGGGACACAGTGAGACTCCTGTTAGCAGCCTATCATATTAACAGGCTTGCACAGTGTGCAGTGCCTTCAAAGGGTCCTGTCAACAAGTCCAAATCCTATTGTAACAGGGAAGATCAAAATGTCTGCTTGTAGATATACATCTGGTCTGTATGCTGCAGTGGCCTAAATGAATAGATTACAAGAAAACAAATGAACCAAAATTTTACCCATCATCTATCTTACATTTCAATGCCATTATGAGCTACATGGATTTAAGTAAATAATATCCAACATCGCTTTTCTACATGTTTCTGTAGCATATGTGATGCAATCTCTAACTAAACCAGGTTGTCACAGTTTGATTTGGATGTATTGTGAAAATCTGTGGTATGAACATTACAACTTAAAGACGGCGTATACAACGCTGCATTGATAAAAATATAAAAAAGTTGTTTAACTTTTGTTCTATCAGATATTTATTTAAAATCTCCTGTTATTTCAAGGTGCCACATATCAGGGATGACCCAGTTCAGTCCTCAAGACCATCCTGCAACATTTAAAGGTATCCCTTCTTCACACCTGAATCAAATGAATGGCTCATAACCAGGCCTCTGCAGAGCTGAAATACATCTCGATGAGGGAGATTAGCCATTTGATTTAGCTGTGTTGGAGAAGGGATGCATCTAAAAAATTGCAGGATGTTAACTCTCGAGGACTGGATTTGGTCCGCCCTACCATACACCCTCTAACAAGGTTATAAGGGGCTTTGGAAGAGAAACAGACCCACAGCATGACAGATCCTTTACTAAACCTAACAGTGGTCATTAAGTGCTTCTCCACATATTTATCCTTTATTTTACACCAAAGCCACTTTGAGTGTTTGTTAAATGAAAAGTTCACTTCTACACATCTTTTACAACATTTCCGAAAGCAGGGGTAGTGGGATATCAACATCACCATTAAACATATAATCTGTGTTTGAAATTTGCCTACGACATTCTTTGCAAAACAATTGCAAAATAAAACCTCAGTGTAGCGATCTTGGGATGTACAGTACCTTGGGAAAGTACTCGGCCCCCTTGAACTGGTCAACCTCTTACCACATTTCAGGCTTCAAACATAAAGATATAAAATTTGAATTTTTTGTGAAGAATCTACAACAAGTGGGACACAATCGTGAAATGGAATGAAATTTATTGGATGTATCAAACGTTTCTAACAAATAAAAAACTGAAAAGTGGGGCATGCAATATTATTCGGCCCCCTTGCGTTAATACTTTGTAGCGTACCGTTCGATTTTGGTTTCATCTGACCAGAGCACCTTCTTCCACATGTTTGGTGTGTCTCCCAGGTGGCTTGTGGCAAACTTTAAATGAGACTTTTTATGGATATCTTTGAGAAATGGCTTTCTTCTTGCCACTCTCCTACCTCAGCTGTAGATCTCTGCAGTTCATCCAGATTGATCATGGGCCTCTTGGCTGCATCTCTGATCAGTCTTCTCCTTGTTCGAGATGAAAGTTTAGAGGGTCGGCCGGGTCTTGGTAGATTTGCAGTGGTCTGATACTCCTTCCATTTCAATATGATTGCTTGCACAGTGCTCCTTGGGATGTTTAAAACTTGGGAAATCTTTTTGTGTCCAAATCCGGCTTTAAACTTCTCCACAACAGTATCTTTGACCTGCCTGGTGTGTTCCTTGGTCTTCATGATGCTCTCTGTTCTTTGAACAGAACCCTGAGACTATCACAGAGCAGGTGTATTTATATGGAGACTTGATGACACACAGGTGGATTCTATTTATCATCATCAGTCATTTGGGACAACATTGGATCATTCAGAGATCCTCACTGAACTTCTGGAGTGAGTTTGCTGCACTGAAAGTAAAGGGGCCGAATAATATTGCACGCCCCACTTTTCAGTTTATTTGTTAAACAAGTTTGACACATCCAATAAATTTCATTCCACTTCACGATTGTTTCCAACTTGTTGTTGATTCTTCACAAAAAATTTGAATTTTATATCTTTATGTTTGAAGCCTGAAATGTGGCAAGAGGTTGACCAGTTCAAGGGGGCCGAGTACTTTCGCAAGGCACTGTAACCCAGGCAGAGTGACTTCTAGTCCCCTCGCCGCATTGGTTATTTCACAAAACACATGACCAACAGTCAGCTATAGAGATTTTACCCCCCTTATCATGCTACTTTCTGTGTGCAGAGGCAAGATAAACTCTAGTTTATTAGTAGTTGGTGGCTAAAAGAAATGGTCCTCTGTGTCATGTCTTATTTACACTCACTGGACACTTTATTAGGTACACATTGCTAGTACTGGGTTGGACCTCCTTTTGCCTACAGAACTTCCTTAATCCTTCATGGCATAGATTCAACAAGGTACTGGAAACATTCCTCAGAGAATTTGGTCCATATTGACATGATAGCATCACACAGATACTGCAGATTTGTCGGCTGCACATCCATGATGCGAATCTCTCGTTCCACCACATCCCAAAGGTGCTCTATTGGTCTGGTGACTGTGGAGGTCATTTGAGTTCAGTGAACTCATTGTCATGTTCAAGAAACCAGTCTGAGATGATTCATGCTTTATGACATGGCGCGTTATCCCGCTGGAAGTAACCATCAGAAGATGGCTACACTGTCATAAAGGGATGGACATGGTCAGCAACAATACTAGGTAGGTTGTGGCGTTGACATGATGCTCAATTGGTATTAAGGGGCCCAAATTGTGCCAAGAAAATATCCCCACACCATTACACCACCACCAGCAGCCTGAACCGTTGATACATGGCAGGATGGATCCATGCTTTCAATGTTGTTGACGCCAAATTCTGACCCTACGATCCGAATGTCGCAGCAGAAATCGAGACTCATCAGATCAGGCAACGTTTTCCCAATCTTCTATTGTCCAATTTTGGTGAGCCTGTGCGAATTGTAGCCTCAGTTTCCTGTTCTTAGCTGACAGGAGTGGCACCCGGTGTGGTCTTCTGCTGCTGTAGCCCATCCGCCCCAAGGTTCGAGGTGTTGTGCGTTCAGAGATGCTCCTCTGCATGCCTTGGTTGTAACAAGTGGTTATTTGAGTTACTGTTGCCTTTCTATCAGCTCAAACCAGTCTGGCCCTTCTCCTCTGACCTCTGGCATCAAGAAGGCATTTGCGCCCACAGAACTGCCGCTCACTGGATATTTTCTCTTTTTCGGACCATTCTCTGTAAACCCTAGAGGTGGTAGTGCATGAAAATCCCAGTAGATCAGCAGTTTCTGAAATAACTCAGACCAGCCCGTCTGGCACCAACAACCAATGCCACGTTCAAAGTCACTTAATTCAATTCAAAGATACTTTATTGATCCCCGAGGTGAAATTAGAATTCCAGTACAACCCATCCAAACATACATCATGACACAAGACAAGGGGGGGACAGCTCACCGAGGCTTTGCTGCCCACTCACAGGCGCTGCCCTTGCTAGATGAGAAAAGAGGCCACATTAGGTAAGTAAAGGGAAAAAATCATATTTCACACTTTACCCTTAGCAGGATACAGTTTGAGATTGCAAAAAACCTCAGCACAAAGAAGCAACAAGTTTACAAAACAACATTATGACGGGAACGGTGAAGGTGGTGTGAGGGGGTGCATATGTTTATCTTAAGCATGTGTGTGTGTGCAAGTGAGTGTGTGCAAGTAAGTCCATGAAGCACTGTCACAGAGGCCATTGTCCTTGATGGTACGTTGGAATGTACATCAACGGGCCACAAAGTTCTGAGCAGGTCCACAGATGTCCTCAGGGAAGGGAGGGGGCAGAGGGAGCAGAGCGTCATGTTTACATAACTTCCAGGAGAGGTTGAAGATAGCCAGCCATCAAGGCCGTGCACCTTTCTTCCCCATTCTGATGCTCGGTGTAAACTGTAGCAGATCGTCTTGACCATGTCTTCATGCCTAAATGCATTGAGTTGCTGCCATGTGATTGGCTGATTAGAAATTTGCGTTAACAAGTAGTTGGACACGTGTACCTAATAAAGTGGCCGGTGAGTGTATACCTCAAGGAAACAAAAAGTAATTATTAATGCATTATTAATGTAAAGTTTCCAAGTTGAAATAAGAAAAACCTTTTGGTACTTTTATTAGAAAGGGATTGTTAGGGATACTGGTGAATTAGTCACATTCAATAAATTAGAACATCATGGAAAAGATACTTATTCACAAAGTGAAACACATTATATAGTTTAATTACACACAAAGTAGTATTTTAAGCCTTTACCTCTTTTAATTAGTATGATTTTCTGCTTACAGCAAGTGAGAACATAACATTTAAGATTAAATATTGTATCAGACCCAAAAAAAACATTTTTAACAGAAAAATGTGGGCTTAATGAAAACTATGTTTAAAACCTGCTCAAAGATTGTTCTTTTCAAAATGCACTTTTAATCTGATGTTGGGACCACAGTCATGGGTTACAAAATGAAAGGCCAGTAAGAACTTTACTGGAACTTTCAAAATAGATCGCATTAACCAACTTCCAGCATAGCCAGAAACGGGGGTAACAGCGGACTTCCCATGACGTTACTGTTTGAATAAAAACTCTGCTTTTGCAACAAACTGACCTCTTCCACTCAAGTCCCCGGCGGAACTGGACGGAGGGACACAGTGCGTTAATGTCTCTTTACTGGCAAACAGACATAACTCTTCAAAGTGGATCCAAGAGTGTCATACGATCACGCGATCATATGCACTAAGTTAAGTAGGTGTTAGGCAGAGAGAAGTAGTTTAGAGTGAAATAATCTAAACATTTTTTGTTTTATGACGTTTGGTTTTTTTTGTGTTGAAAACTCAGGCATCTTAGTGCTAGCAGATTATCTGCTCAGCACATCTGCTCAGTTTATGTGTTCTGTGTTTGTTTTTTTTAAGTTAAGACAAACGTTATTTAAAGTGTAATTTTAAAACACCGAAGATCAGCCAGAACGCACCGTCCACGTTTATGCATTTCAACCCTTTTATTAATGGTATTTTAAAGGCATGTCTTTGATTGTAATGATAAGCTATAAGCTTCTTTTGTTAGCTTCAACCGCTAACAGCTAAGAACATGTGCTTGTCTGCTAAGATCATTTACCCAAAAAGTTGTTAGTTTTCAATCTAGGAAATAATATTTCCCTAAATATTATTTTACTAAACTTGATAACTAAGTAAACACCATTAAGCCCCATTTCTTCAGAAAGATTTGGTTCTTATTTAAAATAATATTTCCTTAAATATTATTTTACTATTTCCTTAATAATTGTTCTTAAATATTATTTTAAGAACTAAAGGCAGCTAATTAAATACCATAGAGAATTGGTCATCCAGAAGGTTGGTTTTATTCAGCAAATCATTAGTTAAAATATTATTTTATTAAAATAATGTTTTATCTGATCTTGCATTGTGAATGGTTGTTTAAAGGTGTACCAATTATTGCCTAAGTTAGTTCCAAGACTAACCTAACTTCATTTCCAGATTCTTCAAGATAATCCTTGGTTCTCAAACATAAATAACATTGCAT
Source organism: Girardinichthys multiradiatus (assembly GCF_021462225.1). Classification (NCBI taxonomy): domain Eukaryota; kingdom Metazoa; phylum Chordata; class Actinopteri; order Cyprinodontiformes; family Goodeidae; genus Girardinichthys; species Girardinichthys multiradiatus. The sequence goes on along the minus strand of NC_061804.1, from coordinate 13,417,099 downwards.
GGTAATGTTGCATCACTCTTTTGGTCATGGTTTTCAACCATCTTTAATCAACTTGTTTATATTGTACATAGCCCATTAGTCTTCCTTATTCTTTAATTCTACTTGGTAGTTTAGTGGGATTGTTTTAGCATAGTAAAGAGTTTGTTGGTTGAAATATGTTTGACTTTGAGTTGACTTATTTTTATTAATAAATTCTTGTATTTTAAGAAATTGTGTGTATTCATTCCGTGTGCTGTTCAATAATGTCAGAGCCTTTAAATTTCGTCCTAATACCGCCGCCTAATTGGGTTACTGGTATTCACAGGACAACCCTTAACAGAACGAAATATTATTTAATAAAATATTAAAGTATTAATATGAAATAATATATTCATAATCACAACACTGACAAACGAGCCTCATCGGAACACATTTTCTAATTTACTGAATTTGACTATTTCTTGACATGTGATTGTTTTTATTCATTGATAAATGCACTGAAATTAAATGTTGGGTTTTCAATAATTTGTATTGTGAAATTACATTCCTGCATAAAAAGCTAAATTTATTTTAAGACTTTTTACATATTACTAGGAGTGCCAAAATATTCAGCTGCTGGAGTATATAGTTCCCACGGTTTCAACATTTTTGTAAATAATGCATACATACTACTGATAATGTTACTGAAATCCAATACTATTGTAAATAACTAAATGCGGGTTACACCACTCCATCTAGACAGTGGCTGCACTGATGAAGATTCACTCAACTCAGCATGCCAAATGCTTGTGAGTGGCTATGATAGCAGTGGACCTGGCATTATTTTCTGATTTATTTAGCTGCTTACCATGTAGGGGCACTCACTGACTCTGCGCAGAGCAGAGCACTTTCAGCCCAAGTATGGGAAAAAGAAAAGACAGTGAGGTGACTGAGAAAAGTAAATAAATCATGGACATGACATGTGCTTTAGCTGATGTATGCGGCAAAATGTGACTGCAGTTTCTATGAATGTGCATGTGTTGGTGTCTTTCTCAAACAATGACAATGACTCCACAGTAAAAGTGATCAACATAGAAGCATGCAAACATGAAAAATCTTATGCATACGGGTTCAAAAACAAGGAAATCTGTTAAGTTCCTTGTGATTTTTGTAATACTGTCCTACTTGGGCTCATTCAAATGTCTTGAACTATACAATGATGAGTGTAAAAATCACATTAAATGTCTGTGGATTTCTACAGCAATTGTAGAAATTGTATTCATAAGGGGAAGGGTGGATTTGTTCCACACTGAAAACCACAATGCTGTTTGCTTTGTAGCCACCACAGTGGGTCTGCATTGTTATTTGAATATAATCCCACTTTTTTTTGTATCATAATGTATTTGCTTCTTGGTTATCTTAATGCAAATATTGGAACACACAAAGGCATGAAACATCAGCAAGGTGCTCAGGAATTGAAGCCAACATTTGCCCTAGAGGAAAAAACTTTTTTTTTTTTTTTTTGGATCAGTCAAGCCAGAAATATGCAGCAGCTACTACTGACCCCTCAAATCTGCAAAACAAGCCTTCAATAAACATTTCAAGAGCACAATAAAAAAATGTTTTTAAGAACTGTTAATGTATTACCTTCTTCTCTCCAAAGGATGTTTGCAACTGTAGAGTTCACCATTGAGCAGTGGAGAAGAAAAGATGGGGAAAGAAAGGAAGAAAAACATTGTTAAACCTAGCTTACACATATGCCGCAGCTGCAAATTGCTCCTCACTGGTGTTGACAGGCACATGTTTTCCTCTAACTAATAAGATTATTTTTCCTTAGTGAAGATGTGCCAATGGTTTTTTAGTTTAATTAAATGTCTAATTAAATCTCTCTAAGTACTTAACATCATCTTGTCAAAGTAATCTCCTGAAAAAAAATCTGAGCAAAACAAATTGTGGAACTTATTTTTGTCCAGTCTGTTTCAGTAAAATCGCTGCAGATATTTAAGCAGTCCACAGAACATGAAAAACTGATGAAATGGTCAAAATTTCCATAAACATTTAATTTTAAGCTTTTTGTTTTTTGAGGTCAGCCGAGATTGGCCTAAAGGGGAGTGCTTTGTTGTACATACTCTTACGATCAGAGGACATGTTTTAGCTTCTAACATGGTTGTTGTGTCAGATATTACATCAGTAAGTGACCTAATGATATGACAGCCTACTCTATGGGTAATGACTCTTCTTGTTACAGTATGTTTACATGTTTTATGCATACACTGGCTTTTCCTTCCCCTTAAAGTGTTCTGACAATGCATCACCTAAAAAGGCACAAAGCTTTATCGTTCATTTAAAAAAATATCCAACTCAAACATACAGCTAAAGTCTTCAGTAAAACCACATTTGCTAAAGCTCTAGGCTAAGACTAGAATGTATACTCTGTTTTGATATGACTTGTTGATAATTAGGATGACAACATTTGAATACAATTCATGTTAATCTTGTGCAGAAAACAAAACCAAAAAAAGATGTTTTCTTGCTTCATAAAGGTATTGTTGTGTTTATAATATAAGAACATATAATATCTAATGCTCTCCCAAAATAGCCGTCTCGGAACATTTGAGCACAGAGCAGGTCACTTAACACAGACTGGGAGCTGACTGGCGAACATTTTGGGGAAAACCTGGTCTGATCCGGAGAGACGGCATCCATCCCACTTTGGATGGAGCTGCTCTTCTTTCTAGGAATCTGGCCAAATTTATTAGTTCTCCAAAACTCTGACAACCCAGGGTTCAGACCAGGAAGCAGGGTCGTAGTTTAACACTCCTCTGCAGCTTCTGTACTGCTACCCACCCATTATCCTATTAAGACAGTGTCTCGCCCACGGCCAAAATTGAATAGATTAAAAAATAATCTAAAAGGAGGAAATCAGGAAAATCTAATAAAAATAAACCCAACTCAGACCGAAAAGAAAAATAAAACAATTAAATGTGGCTTACTGAACATAAGATCTCTCTCTTCAAAGACATTGCTAGTTAGTGACCTGATTTGTGACAATCAGATTGATTTACTTTGCCTCACAGAATCCTGGCTGCAGCAAGAGGATTATGTTACTATAAATGAGTCAACTCCTACTAATTATTAAAATTTTCACATTCCTCGAATTACTGGGCGAGGAGGAGGAGTAGCAACCATCTTTCAGTCGGATTTATTGATTAGCCCCAGACCAATCAATAGCTACAACTCTTTTGAATATTTAATCCTTAGTTTTCCTCATCCAAATTGCAAAGCACAAAAACCTCTTCTGTTTGTTGTTTTGTACCGTCCACCAGGCCCTTACTCTAAATTTTTATATCAGTTTTCAGACTTTTTATCCGATTTAGTGTTAAATACAGATAAAGTTATTATAATGGGGGATTTTAACATTCATGTAGACGCTGAAAGTGATAGCTTAAATATAGCGTTTAATGCTATCTTAGACTCAATTGGCTTTGATCAAAACATTAACAAACCTACCCACCTTTGTCTTCATTCTCTGGACCTTGTGCTGACATATGGCATTGAGTGTAAAGACATAACAATATTCTCTCATAACCCTGTCCTGTCTGACGATTTCTTAATAACCTTTGAGTTTAATTTAAGTACTCCACACCTGAAAGAAAATTTCATTATAGTAGATCATTATCAGGCGATGCTGTAACAACCTTTAAAGAATCTGTTCCACTTTTAATTTCCTCATTATCACTGAAAAGCACAGTGGAGGGCAATAATTCTGTTTCTGCCCCTTCACAAATTGATTCTTTTGTTCATAGTGTTTCTTCATCATTGCGTGATGCATTAGACAATGCAGCCCCCCTGAAAAAGAAGGTAATTATTCATTGGAGGCTAGCTCCTTGGTTTAATTCAAAGCTGCATACTTTAAAGCACAATGTTAGAAAATTGGAGAGAAAATGGCGCTCTACACACCTAGAGGATTCCTACTTAATCTGGAAAAGTAGCCTACTGTTGTATAAAAAGACACTTTGCCAAGCTAGAACAGCTTATTTCTCATCATTAATAGAAGAGAACAAGAATAATCCTAGGTTTCTCTTTAGTACAGTTGCTAAACTTACACAGAGTCATAGCTCTGTTGAGCCATCCATTCCCTTAGCTCTTAGCAGCCATGACTTTATGGGATTCGTCTTAAATAAAATTGATTCTATTAAAAAGAAAATCTTTGACATACTCCCGAAGATGATTACTTCATCCTCAGCAAGTGAGACAACATTGGAAATAACTGCAGAACCTGATTTGTGTTTGGACTGTTTTGATCCTGTGAAGCTTCCTGAGTTATCAGAAATATTAGCTTCATCTAAACCTTCAACTTGTATATTAGACCCAATCCCAACCAAATTATTTAAGGAAGTGTTCCCTCTAATTACCAGCCCCATTTTAGATATGATTAATCTATCTTTAGTAAATGGATATGTACCACTGGCTTTTAAGTTAGCTGTAATTAAACCTTTACTTAAGAAACCTTCGCTTGATCGAGATGACTTGAAAAATTACAGACCTATATCCAATCTTCCATTCTTATTTAAAATTCTTGAGAAAATTGTTGCTAATCAAATGTGTGAGCATTTATACAGCAATGACCTGTTTGAAGAGTTTCAGTCAGGTTTCAGAGCTCATCATAGCACTTAAACAGCTCTGCTGAAAGTCACTAATGATATTTTTATGGCCTCAGATAATGGACTTGTGTCTGTTCTGGTTCTGTTAGATCTCAGTGCTGCATTTGATACAGTCGATCACAAAATTCTTTTAGAAAGGCTGGAATATGCTGTAGGGATCAGGGGAACAGCGCTAGGCTGGTTTAAATCTTATCTGTCTGACAGATTCCAGTTTGTTCATGTAAATGATAAATCATCTTTAAACTCCAGGGTTAATTGTGGGGTACCACATGGCTCAGTACTTGGGCCAATTCTCTTTACTATATATATATGCTTCCAATAGGTCAAATTATTAGGCAGCATGGGATAAATTTTCACTGTTACGCTGATGATACTCAGCATTACTTATCCATAAATCCTGATTAGCCCAACCAGTTAGATAGACTACAAGCATGTCTTGAAGATATAAAAACTTGGATGACGTTAAATATTTTGCTTCTAAATTCAGACAAGACAGAAGTTGTCGTCTTTGGACTGGAGTCTTTAAAAAAGAAACTGCTTAGTCAATCACTTAACCTGGATGGCATTAAATTGACCTCTGATAATAAAGTAAAAAACCTCGGTGTTATTTTTGACCAGGACATGTAATTTAAATCCCATATTAAACAGGTTTCTAGAATTTCCTTCTTTCATCTCCGGAACATTGCCAAAATTAGAAATATCCTATGCAGGAGTGACGCTGAAAAACTAGTCCATGCATTTGTTACTTCAAGGCTGGACTATTGTAATTCGTTACTATCAGGATGTCCACAAAATGCAGTTAAAAGCCTTCAGCTGATTCAAAATGCTGCAGCAAGAGTTCTGATGAAAATTAAAAAGAGAGATCATATTTCTCCTATTTTAGCTTCCCTTCATTGGCTCCCTGTTAAATCCAGAATAGAATTTAAAATTCTCCTCCTCACATAAAAAGCCCTTAATGATCTAGCTCCATCATACATCAGAGATCTGATTGTTCCATATGTTCCTAACAGAGCACTTCGTTCTCAGACTGCAGGTTTACTGGTGGTTCCTAGAGTCTCTAGAAGTAGAATGGGAGGCAGATCCTTTAGTTATCAGGCTCCTCTCCAGTGGAACCAGCTCCCAGCTTTAGTCCGTGAGGCAGAAACCCTGTCTACTTTTAAGGCTAGGCTTAAAACTTTCCTTTTTGATAAAGCTTATACAGGTCCTTCTCAAAATATTAGCATATTGTAATAAAGTTCATTATTTTCCATAATGTAATGATGAAAATTTAACATTCATATATTTTAGATTCATTGCACACTAACTGAAATATTTCAGGTCTTTTATTGTCTTAAAATGGATGATTTTGGCATACAGCTCATGAAAACCCAAAATTCCTATCTCACAAAATTAGCATATTATTAAAAGGGTCTCTAAACGAGCTATGAACCTAATCATCTGAATCAACGAGTTAACTCTAAACACCTGCAAAAGATTCCTGAGGCCTTTAAAACTCCCAGCCTGGTTCATCACTCAAAACCCCAATCATGGGTAAGACTGCCGACCTGACTGCTGTGAAGAAGGCCACTATTGACACCCTCAAGCAAGAGGGTAAGACACAGAAAGAAATTTCTGAACGAATAGGCTGTTCCCAGAGTGCTGTATCAAGGCACCTCAGTGGGAAGTCTGTGGGAAGGAAAAAGTGTGGCAGAAAACGCTGCACAACGAGAAGAGGTGACCGGACCCTTTTAGATTGTGGAGAAGGGCCGATTCCAGACCTTGGGGGACCTGCGGAAGCAGTGGACTGAGTCTGGAGTAGAAACATCCAGAGCCACCGTGCACAGGCGTGTGTAGGAAATGGGCTACAGGTGCCGCATTCCCCAGGTCAAGCCACTTTTGAACCAGAAACAGCGGCAGAAGCGCCTGACCTGGGCTACAGAGAAGCAGCACTGGACTGTTGCTCAGTGGTCCAAAGTACTTTTTTCGGATGAAAGCAAATTCTGCATGTCATTTGGAAATCAAGGTGCCAGAGTCTGGAGGAAGACTGGGGAGAAGGAAATGCCAAAATGCCAAAAGTCCAGTCTCAAGTACCCACAGTCAGTGATGGTCTGGGGTGCCGTGTCAGCTGCTGGTGTTGGTCCACTGTGTTTTATCAAGGGCAGGGTCAATGCAGCTAGCTATCAGGAGATTTTGGAGCACTTCATGCTTCCATCTGCTGAAAAGCTTTATGGAGATGAAGATTTCATTTTTCAGCACGACCTGGCACCTGCTCACAGTGCCAAAACCACTGGTAAATGGTTTACTGACCATGGTATCACTGTGCTCAATTGGCCTGCCAACTCTCCTGACCTGAACCCCATAGAGAATCTGTGGGATATTGTGAAGAGAATGTTGAGAGACTCAAGACCCAACACTCTGGATGAGCTAAAGGCCGCTATCGAAGCATCCTGGGCCTCCATAAGACCTCAGCAGTGCCACAGGCTGATTGCCTCCATGCCACGCCGCATTGAAGCAGTCATTTCTGCCAAAGGATTCCCGACCAAGTATTGAGTGCATAACTGTACATGATTATTTGAAGGTTGACGTTTTTTGTATTAAAAACACTTTTCTTTTTTTGGTCGGATGAAATATGCTAATTTTGTGAGATAGGAATTTTGGGTTTTCATGAGCTGTATGCCAAAATCATCCGTATTAAGACAATAAAAGACCTGAAATATTTCAGTTAGTGTGCAATGAATCTAAAATATATGAATGTTAAATTTTCATCATGACATTATGGAAAATAATGAACTTTATCACAATATGCTAATATTTTGAGAAGGACCTGTACTTCTGGATCAGTGCTTCTGTGTTCTTTTTGTGTCTCTGCTCTGTTCTCTCAAACCCCCAGTCGGTCGTGGCAGATGGCCGCTCACACTGAGCCTGGTTCTGCTGGAGGTTTCTTCCTGTTAAAAGGGAGTTTTTTCCTCTCCACTGTTGCTACATGCATGCTCAGTATGAGGGATTGCTGCAAAGTCAACGCCAGTGACTGTCCACTGTCTCTACATGCTCATCCGGGAGGAGGGAATGCTGCAAGTAACTGACTGGATGCAATCTGCTGGGTTTCCTTAGATAGAAAATCGTTTTATCCAATTTGAATAAAAAGCTAACTCCGACTGCACTGTTCAATTGTTAGGATTAATTGGAATGTATGTACCTGACTGTTGTGAAGTGCCTTGAGACAACATGTGTTGTGAATTGGCGTTATATAAATAAAACTGAATTGAATTGAATTGAAAGAGGCAGTACAGTCTTCCTTTTCGTATGAACATCACTGTACATCAATGTAAAAGCTGATCATTTTCTTAAAGTGATATAATGCATTGAACAAAAAATGTATTATATAATGCATCATGTGTGCCTTGCCTCATCTTCTGGATTAAACAAGTCATACAAACACTACAGGCAGGTCCCTCTTAAATTCTAGTAAATGCCTTCATATTGCTGCTGGTATTACACTGACTTGGTGTGTAATTAAGAATTAATTTGAAAGTATTAGTACCCACAACTACAGTGAAAGGTCAGGCGCCAGTATATCTGTTTAACTTCTGACTGTTCTATATTCTGAAAATCAAAAGTTGCCAGTCATTCCTCGCACAAGATTAAGAACTAAACGAGATCAGGCCTTTCAGGCTGTGGCCTGAGGCTGTGAAACAATCTGCCTCCACAGTTGCAATTGCTTAAATCACCGAATTATTTAAAAGAACACTTAAAAAGAAAGATCTGTTCATTCAGGCTAGGGTATATACTTGGTTTAGTAATCCTTTGTTTGTATATTCCAATGCATGCTCTTATAGGCTTCTTTCATGTTTTTATGTCTATTGACCTTTTATGTCTTCTGTATTCAGATCTCTTATGTGCTTTGTGAGTACCTATGAAAAGAGTTTTATAAATAAATTAGTTGTTCATTTTTGGTTGGCTCTATAAATGACTGAGGAACTTGATCTTACTGGATGCCACTTAGATGTGTTTCAACAGGGATTAGAAATGCACATATTTGCCTAAGCCCCAGATTCTACTGTGAATACAGGGTTAAAAAAAGCAAAACATACATTGAAACACATTTTTTACAGCTTTAGATTATTCTTCAAAACCCAAGTTTATATACAATCTTCATGAGCAAAAATCTCGCAATTCATTAACAATTGTCTTTGAGCAAAATGCAATTGGCTAAATATCCATTAGTACCTTACCAGCACTTTTTTTTTTAGCTATCAAGAAGCATCTGGTATTATTCCAGGAGTATATAACACTACTTGGTTTGGTAGAGACCATTGAAATTATTGGTTTCCTGCCAAGGACTGTACTTTTAAGTATAGCTAACAAGTTTTCCATAGGCCTAAGATCAGATAACACCAGTCTCACATTATCCAGTGAGAGTTCCGACCAAGAAATAACCCCTTGCACACAAAAAAACACCTTCTAATTAACTATTTTTGCTGTTGTTAGATTCAATTCATTAGTTTTGAGGAGTAATGGAGGGGTTTTAAACCTAAGAACACAGTACCTGCTGACAAGCATGGTGGTGGTGGTGGTTGTGGTACCACCCTGCTGTGTGTTTGTTGCACTGCCGGTGGTACTGGTGCATTACACAAAGTGTATGACGTAACAGAGGGAGTAAAACCTTTAAATCATGCAACTTTTTACCAAATCAAGAGAGACAAAGATTGAATTCTGGCAGAATAATAATGCACCATAAGGGTGTTTATAATATATCATATAAAGCAGGCTATTCTTAAGTTTTTGCGAACTAGACTTAAACTGCTAAAAATGTATGCACTATTCCTAAAAGTTGAGTTTAGGCCAGGAACTGATTTAAATGACTCTAATAATTCTGGCTGGATAATTGTTCAAGTACTTAGCAAGACATATGCCCGAAACTCATTGAAAAGTGTGAGGTTTGTCTTAAACCTAAAATACATTTATCCAAATTTTACTGGGGGCATATGTATACATTTAAGTCTGTGTAAAAGTGTGACACTGAGTTGTTTAGGAAAGAAAACAAAATTAAATTTAAACCCAATTACACTTTTTAAAAATCCTTCAGCCTAGAAAACAAAAGGTTTGTTTATAAAATTTAAAAGTTTGGCTTTAAAAACATTTTTATAAAAAATATTTTCTAAAATGTTGGGTAGTCTCCAGAACTGACACATGAATGGTACTTGAATTAACCAGGGTCCTTAAAGACTCCCAGCTGATCATTTTGGAGTTTGTGAATTGGCTGAATTTTATTGACTGGCTTGATTGAAGCTAAAACGTAAGCCACATAAACCATCTGAATACCTGAAGATTGCAGTTTACAAGCATCAAATCTCAGGGAGCTTTAAAAGATCATCTTTGGATGATGGAATAAAATCAGCTTAATGCCTAAAATGCAAAGCTTGAAGGAATCTTCCTGAGATGATCCAGATTTATTAAACTAAGGATTATCTGTTCATGAAACATATTTAGGCATCTGAATTGTTAGGAAATTACACTTGATGATTTTTCTAATTATTTGATGAGTATTGGGGTAATATTCCTGTTTGTCATAGACTTGTTTATACTTATGTCTACATAAGATTTAATATCTGAAGCTGGTGAATTGTCCCAGATGCACACTTCTTAAAATGTGGGAATAAAAGGACTGAGTTGTGCTCTGTGTGACATTTGCACTATTTTCTATATAGAAAACCTACTGTGTTGTGTTGGGACAAGACATAGCTAGTGTTGTGTACTTCAACAGAATCCAAAAGTGATTTTGCTGTTTCTCTGTCTAAATATTGAACACAATATTTTTTAATTTTTTAGACAGAATGAATCGGCTCACTTTTGCCTTAGAAAAAATATATTAAAGAAAACTTTTAAGCTTTTTTAAAAGCTCATCTACACCGCGTCGCATTTAAACTAGATTTGTCATCTCTTTCTTGCACTGCATTGAAGTAGCACTTATTTTTTAATCAGTTGAATTAATTTATAAACTGTAAGCCCTCTCACAGATGCATGTTTTATTTGTTTCTGCTTATAACTGTTCTGGATGTTCCAAGCACTATAGGAGATACAAAAGGATTAGTTATTTTTCCTGTTTTACTGGAGTAAGAAGTTATTTTATATCGAACTGACTGTAGTCAAAACAAAGACATTCAATCAATTAGATTAATTTAGAGATTAGAAAAGGAAAGCAAGGACAGTTTAATTCCAGTTTTCTTGATTAAGTTACATCTCTCAAGCTAAATATTATCTTTCTCCTAAAGACCTTTAAAGATTTTTCAGGTCTTCATCACCTCTAGATTGGACTAATTAAGTTCTCTATTAGTCTTGAACAAACATCTCTAATTCAGAATGTTGCAGCTCATCTTTTCACAGATCTCTCCAGTTTACAAAGCTCACCAGTCCATTTTTAAGATTCTTTGACTAGTTTCAAAGTTTTAAATGGTTTTTGCACTAAGCTATTTAACAAAGCTGCTCAATCTATATATCTATAAGAAAGACGATGATCAGTCAGCCAGGTTCTCTCAGTGCAGCCAAGGTCAAAATAAAACACTGAAGGTATTGGGCTTTTGCAGTAGCAGCCCCAAGACTCTGGAATGACCTGCCACCTGATATCTGAACTGCTGCAAAGTTGACCAGCTTTTAAATCAATGCTGAAAACTTAGCATTTTAAATAGCCTTTGGTATGAGTCCCATCAGGTATTTTATGCTCTGCTGTCTCTTTGTTTTAACCTATTTTAAGTCGCTTTTATTGTATTTGTTTTTATTTTTATTTTTATTGAATGATGTTTTTGCGAAAGCACTGTTGTCAACCTTGTTGTTTTTAAATGTGGCATAGAAATTAACTAGAAACAGAGCGTTGCAATCATTAACTTATGACCCACATCTCCAACCATTGTTGGGAACTTTTTCATACAGAAACATCGAAAGTTACTGTGTCTCATGTATTTGTACAGTAAAAAAGGTAAATTTGACTTACGCGTTTTCTTGGCTGAATCTTCAACAAAGAGAGAGGAAATGTCCTCGTCCACTCCCACCTCGTTCTTGGCGATGCATGTGTAGGCCCCGGTGTCTTCGTAACGCACACTCGCGATAAAGAGCTCACTACCATTTGCTATGAGAAAAATGAAAAAGATACAATAAATTGTATGTTCTCTACTGTATACAGTCTTATAAAAGATAATTATCTTCCATAATCAAAACATTTCTCAGTTTGGTGTGGCCATACATATATCTCGACTAGATGTGGAAGATTGCCTTTAGCTGAAATCATAGAAATAAACTGGGGGAAACACATAAACAAACATGGACACAACAGTTATAACAGTAATATACATGTGATAACTCCACACTATCCCAGAGGAAAGCTGGGGACACACTACATGGCTTTCACAGTCATCGTAAATTTTGAAAAGACTAGATGCTCACACCAGCAGACTGGTTTTTGTTCCACTAGTGAAAGACTGTGGATCACACACTTAACTGTGCTTGCTGAGGCATTACAGACTACAGGGTTTTACAGAGGAACTAAAGACAACTGAGCAAATCAACCTCTTATGGAAACTCTCGCGAGGGCGACAGTTTGCAGTAACAAACATACCAGCAGGAGAATCCATTCTCAGAATTTGGATGGAATAGATTTCTGTGCCACTCCCCATAAAATGAAAGAGATGCTATTGAAAATATGTTAAGATTATCCCACAACTGAATATGATGTAGATAGTGTTGACTGTATTCTTTGTTATACTTATGTTGAGAGTTTGAACATGTCTTTAAGGTTGCTTGTGAATACTGGCCTAGATCCTCCCACAGAAAAAACTATGATGCCACCACCCTCATGCTTTACAGTAGAGATGGTATTAGCTATGTGGAGAGCAGAACCTGTGTTTCTTCAGACATGATGCTCAGTGTTCACACCAAAAAGTGCTGTTTTGGTTTCATTTGACCAGAGAATTTAACTTCACCTGGACTGACCATCATGGAGGGCCACTTCTGAAAAGTTTAAGCGGGCTGCTGTATCCATAAGTCCACTCTTCCATAAATGCCTTAGGAATGCATCAGGTCCTGGAAGTTCGAAACTTCTTTCATTTCTAAATAACAAAGACCACAAACAGCGCCTTTTGTGGCTTTCAAAGCGGTTAGAATGTTTTTGTATTCTCCCCCTCATTTGTGGTTTAATGAAACTGATTTTTTAAGTCTACGGACAGTTCCTTCATTGTCCTTCTGCCCTCTTCATTGTTTGGTTTCTGCTCTGATATGCATCAACTGTGAGACCTCTCCTAGACATGGCGATTGACTGAGCTTAACTGTAACTAACTATATGTGCTCTTTTTCAGACTCTAACCTTGAAAACTGGCTCAGAGTTTATCTGTTCTTTCTTTCTAGGTGAAACAACTAAAGGAGCTACATCCATTAACATTTATTTTTCCTTCCCATAGAAAGGACTCCTGATCAGTGCTTCTTTGTGTCTCTGCTCTGTTCTCTCAAACCCCCAGTCGGTGGTGGCAGATGGCCGCTCACACTGAGCCTGGTTCTGCTGGAGGTTTCTTCCTGTTAAAAGGGAGTTTTTCCTCTCCACTGTCGCTACATGCATGCTCAGTATGAGGGATTGCTGCAAAGTCAATGCCAGTGACTGTCCACTGTCTCTACATGCTCATCCAGGAGGAGTTAATGCTGCAAGTCACTGACTGGATGCAATCTGCTGGGTTTCCTTAGACAGAAAAACTATTTATCCAATTTGAATAAATAACTGAATCTGACCGTACTGTTCAATGGTTAGGATTAATTGGAATGTATGTACCTGACTGTTGTGAAGTGCCTTGAGACAACGTGTGTTGTGAATTGGCGCTATATAAATAAAACTGAATTGAATTGAATTGAATATAGACAAGTGTGTCCCATTCCAAATCATGTTCAGTCAACTGAAAGTACCACGGGTTAATTCCATATTGTAGAAACCTCTGAAGGCTGAGCAGTGGAAACAGGCGCCACTTGAGTTCAAGTTTTTGTTGAGTTCAACATTTTTTAGGATGTTTGCCACCCCAAGCAACAATACCAAGCTACCTGATGGTCTGTATAGGTGCATGTAACTGGTTTTTGAAAAGGGAATATTCAAAACAGACTCTGAGGATGATAATGATGCTTCTTCAGTGCATCGTCAAAATATGAACCTCATAGTAAACCTTCGTGTCCATAATACTATATAAGATTGCATTGTTTTTCTGGCCATATAGTGGCAGGTGACACAGATCGTATAAAAAAAGGTCATCAACAAAAACAAACTGATGTTTGCCATTGACTCCAGCTCTGTGATGATGGAACCTGAATTATTTCTTGTTTTGAGCTCAAGCTACTTTAACTTATAGCATCCATCCATCCATCCATCCATCCATCCATCCATCCGCTCACTTAAAAACAAATTGTGCTCCATTTTTGCATTAAAAATATATCAAACCTCTAGTTTATAGTGGGTTGTAAAATAACGCTTCAGACAAGGAATGCAACCCCCATTAATTAAATGTTATTTGCATTTGACTAATAATTTTCTTGACAGACAAAAAGCAAGTAAATCTTTGAAGTAAAATTAAATCAAAGTGGGGCTTTTTAAAATAAGCCACCACTTTAATTAGCTAAATTCATGACTATGCTCAAATAAATTATATAAAACAGTCAGGGCGCCTTAAAATTATTTGGTAAATCCAGATTGTTCTCGTTTGTAAAGTAAAAGAAGCATTTTAAATAGTTTTGTCTAATGAATTAAAATAATTCTGCTACAACTCAATCCCCACTGATGTTTTATATGATAGAGAAGATATTGTTATTCTTTTCTGTTCCTTAAAGTTCTTTTGAGTTCAGCTTTTATGCCATATTTCAGCTCATAAATAATTTGCTATGTTTCATTCTGAGAAAAGGCAAAAAGTACAAATATATAAAAGCAATAGAGGGAGCAGAACTACAAAGATGATCATAAGTGACAATATAATGAAAAAAATGACCACATTTATTTATGTCTACACAGGTAATGTGACTCAAAGGTTGCACAATTGTCATGGTAATTTATCAGCACTGATATGTGACACATTCTCAGCCTTTTTGTGAAATTGATGATGACTGTCTCACAGTTTCATTTAAATTGCAGAAATTCCCAAAAACAAAATACAATTTCTTTGGTTTGATGGATAATATACACCACTTGGGTTTTGCTAAGGAGACCAGCAAGAACCTTCAACCTCAAATTGTAGTGCAGGTTTTATTTTCAACAATTTGTTTAACCCCAGCTATTACAGTGGGTTAGGGGCTGTTAGGCTTTTTTGTTGCTTATTCAGCTGTCTCAGATTATTCATGTGGTGCATAGGAAAAATATGTTAGTCTCTAAAGGCCTGCTCTGAACTAGATAGTAAGAAAATTAGGTAAGAGCTTAAACTAATGAAATGGCTGTAAGAATCTCAGATGCACTGATAAGAATATCATGCCAAATTAACAACGTCTTTCTGGTAAAACTGTGATCTACTGATAAAGATTTTTAGCCAATTAATTTTTTTCTCTTTAAGAACTATGATAAAAGAAGATATAAGAATAGCATTAAACATTTTTTCTAGCTTCACTAGTGGTCATTAATCATGGTAAGAGCAGAAGTCATGTAATGCCACTGTATGGAAGAGTAGGTTCTGTCCTTTTAGCCTTCCTTTTATCAGTTCAAAGTTTTGCTCTTTCTTGCTGAATCTTTCTGAAATACAGACATGTCTAAAAATCCTTTTAAATGGCTTCTTACATCGTTCTGCTTCATTTGACTTTATTTTAAAACACATAAATGATGCTTGAAAGAACTGAGTCTTCCTCAATTACTAACAGCATCCACATCAAGAAGTGCTGTCCTCAACACGATCTGGTATCGCTTAAGTATTGTGCAATCACTGATCAGAAAAAAGAAAAAGAAAAATCAGATTTTTGAGCTTCAAAGCAGCTGGTTATCAGTCAGGGTCGATTGCACCAAAAACCATCGAGTTACAGTCAAAGTGAATTTCACTGTGCATCAAAAAGTGTCCAAGGCACTATTGACACCTATGGGGAGAATGATGACATTTTACCCTTAAAGTTAGGAAAATCTTACACTGTAAAACTAAAAAAATATATATAAATCTGTTTTCAATCACATGCATCAGAAGAAAAGTGTGGCCCAAAGATTCCATATTTACCTTAATAATAATTGCTATATTGACGTCTGAAGAACATTGAAGAAAGGGATACAACCACACTTCCTCGCTGCCATAGACCCTTATTAACCAAAACAGTTTCAATTGGTCTGTAAGTTAGAATGACAGAGCCAGAATGCATCTAGCTGATGTATAGGTGTCAGACCCCTAATTTTTACATTATATCACATGTTATTAAACACAATTTTATATTATATCACATGTTTTTGAACTGGCCACTACAGAGTTAAGAACCTAACCTCCTGAAGATATAAACTTTAATAATCCTAAATGGTTTCAGGGCTTTTGGAGAACTCCACAAGAGGCCCTCATTCAATCAATAAATCAAAGCAGTTTTTTCTTCAGTTCCAGCTGTGGCTTTCTGCAAACTGTCAATGCTGTATATTGTTTGGATAAGAAATTCCCAAAGCCATGGACAGAGAATAGTCTCTCAGATGAAGGATAGAAAATTGACAAGAGTTAAAATTTTCATGTCGTCTACTTGTTAATTTGATTTCCTTTACACCAATCAGCCAAAAATAACTACATACTGCTAATGAAGATATTCAAAACCATGGGTCGTTTCTATTTTTTTTTTTTTTTACTATGTCGTAACTTAATGAAGAACGTTTAGCTACTATGGTTCTTTATTTATTATTTTCTCTGCTTTTTTTGCACCCCGTTCGGTAGACTCAGCTCAAACTTTGATGATCTCTGGACTACACTACAGAAATCCAATGTCAACATTTAAACTGCATGTGGTGGAAATAAGATATTTACTTGCACTGTTTAAAAACATTTTAAAAATCTCTGACATGAAAGCATGCAATATTTTTCTCATACATTTCTAGTACTTCTATTTGCTGTATGTCAAAAAATAAGACCATGTATGTTTATACATTTCTTCTAATTTAGAAGTTAACATACTCTAGGATTACTATGCCTTTAATGAGTTTAGAAAGCCCAGATGTAAGTCTGATTGAATTACATTCACAAACAATTCACAACTTTCATATTTTAAGGCAACACCTCAAACATTGTGCTTTCCCGACTTCATGTGGAAATCTGTCAAACCAGCCAAAATATCAGGAAGAGAATTGTGGACCTCCACAATTCTGGTTCATTCTTGCATACAATTTCCAGGTGCCTGAAGGTGCCATATTCACCTGTTTAAACAATTATACGCATTATGACAATTTCCAGCTATCATATTGGTCAGAAAAGAGATGGATAACTTGTCCCAGAAAACATGTTTTAGTGTGAAATTTGCACGTCAACTTCAGATCAAAATCCCTTGCGAAGACGCTTGTTCAAGCTGGTAAAAGAGTGCCAATATCCACAGTGTAACAAGTCCTGCACCTACGTGGCCTGAAAGGCCATTCAGTAAGGAAGACATTAATCCAATAGCAACATAAAAAGTCAGATAACATTTGCTTTGTGTAGATTTGCAAATCTACACAATTACTTTTTTTGGAGAAGTCTAAGAACACGATCCCAACTATGAAGTACATAGGTGGCAGCATCATGTTGCAGGATGTTTGGGTTTTTTTTCCGCAAGACTGGAGTACTTCCTGAAATAGATGATAGATGAGAAAAAAACATTAAGTGGAAATATTGAGGTAACATCCAAAGTCAATGTTTTGGAGGGGCCAGCACAATGCCCTGGTCTCAGTCCAATAGAGTGTCATGTGCTTATGGGACTGAGGTAAAAAGTTTGTAGGTCACCTACAGACATGCCTCCGTTACACTGGTTCTGTCATGAAGACTGGGCCAAAATTCCAGCAAACTAATGTGAACAGCTTGTCGAAAGTTACCCAAAATATTAAAGCCAAGTCTGCCAAACTTCTGCAAAAAATAAAATAAAAACCTCTCATTATTCTGGCATTAAGCAAAGAAAAATGACAGTGTTAATCCTAACTGACCTAAAATGGCATTACATTTGTCTGTTTTAATGTCAGACTGTGAGGGAAAAAAGGGTTTGATTTTTTTTCATACAGTGTATGTAAATATCTTGTTTCAGATGTATTTACGACATTATCTTGATTAAATAAACATAAAGTTGTAACTATATTACCTTTGTGCTTTAGTCTTGGTAATTATTACATAAAGTAAATCTGAACAATTAGCTACTGCAACACTTTTCAGAGTGTTTCTAACTGAAAAAACAACACAATTGCTTTAACTTGGTTCCCATTATTTGCCGTTCTAAACATGAGTTGGTTAATCTAAAAACCCTAGCCAGTGCAAGTGTTTATGAGCCACTGAACCTTGAGGAAGCTCCCTTGTCTCAGTGTCAGTGGCTTGATAATAGGCTATTGCCATAGCTAATGATCCACACTCGGCAAATAAACTCTCCTTAATGAGAATTAGGCCGTAAAAGGAAAAGCTTTGCCCCATCCTGCCTCTTCTCTCTGATAGAATACATCCTAAAACACTCAGATAAGTAGCTGTTATTTAATTTTTAGTCTTTCTTGATCTGCCGTGTCATTGCTCTTTAGTACGTTTGTGTTGTCAGTGGAGCAAAATAAACCCAGCTGGAAAGGTTGGCTGCAACCTTGAACATAGAATCCTAATCAGTGGAAAGCTGAAATATAAAGCTGAAAGAGAGTTTTTCTTTGATACACATTGATTTTCAAGCGCACCTTTCATTTCTCACATTTACCTTCTTGGCTTATGCAATGCTCACATGCTGCAGTCCTGCTTCCATGTTACCAAGAAATATTTACCCAGCTACTCTACAGTGTCTGCTAAAACACAACTGCTAACAGCACAGTCTAAAACAATCAACAGCTCCTCACCTATGAGAGAGAGTTGTGTGGAGGAGCTGAGCTGGAGATCCATGCCGTTCTTCAGCCAAACAAGTTTGGGATTTGGGATGCCGTCGGCATGGCAGTGGAGGCTGGCAGACACCCCGGGCTCCTGGGCCTGCGTCTCCGGGTAGACCAGGATCACTGGAGGGACTGGACACAAACACCAACAGGAAGAGAGCAGAGGGAAAGGTGAAGCCATAATTACGCACTGTTTCATGGTGTGCCGTAACTCCTGGGGGGATAAAAACACAAACACCCACACGCTCGGTGGGTAGAGAAAAAATTATCTCACCCCGACATGAAATATATTCACAAATAACAAGAATCCAAGAGCTCTGGGGGGCCTTTAATATAGCTCTGGCCCTGCATGAAATAGATGTTGGATGATTCTGCCACTTACACCATCCTTTGGGGGAATGAGTGCGAATGAATGCAGAAGAATTGAAAGTCAAATAAAATACAATGTAATAGTTTACATGAACAGGTAGGTTGTAGTTTGCTTATTTCGATGCTGGGCAACATCTTGGCCCCTTGGGCTGCTGACACAAACCTACTGCGCCTAACTCCAAGACATGAGGCCACTCTAACCTTCAATTTTTACCTTCTTCAATAATTCTAATGACACACTGGTTTGCTGCTTGGTGCAGCATTGGATTATTACTAACTGAAGACTCTTTTTAGTCACTATTATGACTGGTTTAACTCTTTATTATGGTAATTTGTTATCCACAAGAGGAGGTATAATTAAGAATATTTTTTATTACTGTACTAAACCTTTTCTTTTTCATTGTATCCCTCTTTATAGTCTCTTTATGTAACAACCACAAAATTCAATGTTTCTTTTTTCCTGGGATTTTGTCAGTTTTTCTGACAGTCCAACACAAAGTAGCACATACTTGTAAAGTGGAAGGAAAAGAATGTGTTGTATTCATAAAAAAGTTGAGTGATGAAGATCTGAAAGCATGGCAAGCCTTTGTCTTTGTTCACTTTAATGTCAGCAAATAAAATCCGATGCAACAAGTTGCCATCAGAAGTCCCCTAATTAGTAAATAGTCAACTCACAAAAGAATGCATCAGACCAGTCAGGAGAGATGTGAAGAGGTTTGGCACAACTACAAACCTAGCAAAGCATAGATGCCCATCAAACGGACAGCCTAGGAAAGGAGAGCATTAATTAGAGAATCTGCCAAGAGGCTAATGGTAACTCTGGAGGGGTTTCAGAGATCCCTAGCTCAGTTGGGAGAATCTGTTGACAGGCCAACTATTTTTGTGCTGTCCATAAATCTGGACTTTATGTAAACATGGCAGGAAGAAAAAGTCCTGTTTGCAGTTTGCTAAAAGCCATGTAGTGGACTTTTTGGGCCACATGTAAAACACTATGTGTGGCCGAAAACGTACACTGCGCATCAACCTGAATACACCATTCCTACTGTGAAGCAGGTTTCTGGGTGCATCATGTGGTGGGAAAGCTGCTCTTCAGCCTGGTCAGGGTTGATTGGGAAATGGATCAAACTACTGTAAAAACAGGGCAGTCCTGGAGGAAAACCTGTTGGAGGCTGCAAAACATCTGAAACTGTGGGCAAAATTTATTTTCCAGCAGAGAACAACCCTCAACATAGAGCGCAAGCTGCAGTGGAATGGTTTTTAGCAAACTATATTCATGTGGTTAAAAAGGTTCATTCAAATTCCAGACCTAGAACTGGTATTTATAGATGTAACCGATCTATTTTGATGGAGCTTGAGCTATTTTGTAAAGAAAGAGCAAAGTCTCAGCCAGCAAGCAGAGACATACATTAAAAGAGTTGCAGCCATGACTGCAGAAAAGGGGGGTTCTACTAAGTACCAAACCATGCATCCTTTGGGGGGTCTGACTACTTTTTAAAGGACTGTCCTTGAACTTTAATTATAAATGTGCCTTCTCTGTTCCAGTTAATTGATATGGAAGCTAGTAGGATGTAAGCTGTTTTAAACTTCCTATCAAGGCAGTTAGAACTTCTTGTTAAACTCCCAACTTAATGACTCAGTGAATACCAGAAAGACCGATATGCCTGACAGCAAGAGCCAATCATTTCCTCTTAAAAAAGCACAAAAAGGAAATGCACCAAACATCCATAGTCCTTTCTTTCTGTATGTTTTGGCTCTTAATGCATCTGTTGTTTATTTGAAAGAAAGCAGTACCTTACAGCTCCTTTTCAGTGTTTATTAGGTGTTACTTTATGCTGCAGACACATATTTAACAGCAACGGCATCACACTCGTAAGTGTTAAAATAATATAGACAAGAGTTCTACAATCCAGTTCTGTGTACTAAGGGGAAACTAAAGCTCCAGCATTGTCATTCTCCTAAGTGAACAGATTGCTTTAATAGCGAAGCGGGATGCAAACCACTCACTTAGTATAATGTGGCACTTGGCTCCACTCCATTCCACCTTATCTCACTTCCTCCTATCTTTTTGAATACCCTCAATACCCAAAGCAAACATTTGGTAATTGCCCTCTGCTGATAACACCTTCCCCAGACGTCTTCTCTGTCTGCATGACTCCTTCTTCTTTTTAGCTTATAGGTCTACAAAAACAATCTGCTTTATTTTGTTTTGTATTAATTAGCTTTATTTTATTTAGTAGTCAGAAAAACTGAATGATCACATATTTTTTTATTGAAAAAGCTTGAATTAGGTTTTAATTTACTACAATACAATCAGCGATGGCATCAAAATTAATTGGTTTGGTTGGGACTCCAAAGTCTGAAAAGGACATAGATTAGAAACTCTCCCTGCGTGGAATAATGTTGGCATCTTTTCTACCAGCAAGCAAAAATCTGCTCAGGTTTGTTTGTGTATTTTGAAGTAATTAGATTTTGTCCAGAGCAGCAAAAATAACAAAATATCTAGTGACATTGTCATTAAAAAAGGTTCAAAACTTGTTCTGATCATTTAAAGTTTTCTAAGTAACCCTTTATATGCAACGCAGAGGAGACCCGATGCATAAGCGAACTAATCTGCTGCCATGTCCCCCAAACCAGCAGTGGGCCCCCTAAAGAATTCTCACACATAATATAGTATACTTTTCATATTATTCAATCTAACATGTAAAAGCAGTTATTGACTACTATGAATTATTTTTAAGATAAATTTGATATGGTATTTATCCTACTAAAAGTATAAGCATGCAGGAAAGAAACAAATAAGAGTAAATTAAGTTGGTTTTGTTTTGAAAGTCATTTCATACTAGAATTCACTTTAATAGACATACATGTATTCATTATGATACAACAGACTAACCCAGGTTCTTAGAAACATTAATAGTCCACCTTCCTTAAACACCTATTCATAGTAAAATATGCACAACTGCCAGATCTGTGCTCTGTGGCTATTTACAGTGAACGATGCTTGATGGTAGCCTTAACTAAAAACAAACTTTTAACTGACACATACTGTTAAGAAACATTAGAGAAACCATGCAAACAGTGTGTAACATTACCATAAAAACAACCATTTGTCTAAACTATGGTAACTTAGAATGGACAGCAATCATTTTCTCCAAATATATACACTTACTTTAACCTCTGAGTACGTGAGATAAAAATTGGTCACGAGACCTCGAATCCGAGTCAAGTTTGTAGTTTGTTTTTGTGAGTGACTGGAGTCAGGATCTCTTGTCTCACCTTCCTGACTGAAAATGATGGGTGCCTTTGTTAAGAATGTCCACAGGACAACACTGCCGGACTGAATAAATAAGTCATTAAAAAAAAACCAGTCTTCAAAGTTTGTTTACAGCTGACCCAAATGATATTCTGCTCAATCATCAAACATTGGGCTGACTCTCATGGCACAAAATATTTCCATTTTACTATTATGGGAAGTTAAACTGACATACTATTAATTAAAATTACCCAATTGTTTCTTCAACATCTTAGGTCACAATTATTTAGAGATTTGTTTTTCATTTGATCCCTAATGCTTCAAAACCTTTTAATTACTTAACTTTACTTAATATATTGCATTCTGGGAAATTATGTAAGAATTTTCATATAATAATAGCTTCAGAAAAACAATCTAAATAATTACATTACTCCAAACAGTGCTACATTTAAATTTCCAGTAAAAACTAAATTACATTCTTGTGTAAAAGTAAAATAGGTGTGCTTTTTGAAAATGCCTTAGTGAATTTTTGATTAGGCGTACCCTTTAGAATATGTAACAAATTCAAATTCCTTATCTAAAAAACTATTTGGTTTGATCCCACTTGATTGCATTTGTGCTTAAAGGTGTAACGTATGACCTCAAAAAATGATTCGTACTCCCCCAGGAGCTCTACAATCCCAAAGCCAACAAAACCAGAAACAAAGGTGAAACCTGCCTTGGACTCCTAATCTCCATGAAACCTCACCTTATCCATTTATGTGAGGGATTGCAGTTGAATAAAACTATTGATTAAACATAGCTCAGTCTGGAAGTTTAACTAAACAACACCATGGGGACCTGTGTGTGCAAACATCAAAACGTGCCACAATAAAGAACCTCAGCAGTTTGATTTTCACCACACTGGGAGAGTTTCAGGATCTCCTTGTAGAACTTGTTCCTCAAAATACTTTATTATGAAACTTAGTGTTTATTTTTAAATAGCTGAATGGTTTTGAAATCAATCCTACACAATGTTGGTAAAAGCTTATGTGCATAAAATTTTTGCAGTGCAGTTATCTTGTCAATACAAATGTGCTTCAAAGAAATTTATTAAAAGGTCCATTTTAATAAATTAGAATATCATCAAGGTAAATTTCTTTAAGTTATTCTATTCAAAAACTGCAACTCATATAGATTACATGCAGCATGATATATTTCAAGAATTTTCTTTTAATTTTGATAATTATGGCTTAACACCATTTAAAATTTTAAAAATTCAGTTCCTCAGTATAATAAAATGAAATAAATAAAAAAATAATAATAAGTATTTTAGCATGGACATTAATGACCATTTCACATCCTTCACATGCTGAAATGACAGATGTTCAGCAGTCATTGACACCCTCCACAAGGAGGGTAAGCCACAAAGGTTCCTTACTAAAGAAGCTGGTTGCTGACAGAGTGCTGTTTCTTATATTTATAAAAAGTTGAGTGTAAGGAAAATATCAGTCAGTCAGTCATTTTCTACCGCTTCTTCCATAGTGGGTCGCAGGCAAGGTGATGCCGATCTCCAGCAGTCTATGAATGGGAGGCGGGGTACACCCTGGACAGGTCGTCAGTCCATCGCAACAGAAGAAAAATATTTAGTAGACAAAGGTTTAGAGCAAAATGTATTACCGCAGCCTTGAGCTGCCATAGTCATCATGATTAACAGAATAAACGCTTGAAATATCACGCTGTGTGTAATGAATCCACATAACTTATACGTTACTGTTTTTGAACTGAATCACTGCAAATTATGAAACGCTTTCAATGACCTGCTGATTTATTGAGATGCACAATAGATTTAAAAAAATACATACTGTTTTAAATTTACGTCTATCTTAACCAAACAACTGAATCTTTACCCGGTAATTTATTATTCCATTTTTATTTGAAAATGCATTGAAACAAAAAGGTATTTCCTTGATGCTGTTCCTTTTACTCTAAAAATGTTAGACAAAAAACCTTAAATGAAATCCACGAAGTAGGACAAAGAAAAACATTTTCAACTTTTTTTTCTGCAATTTAAAGGAAGAAATGAGCCACTACTGACCATTCACCTGCAGCACATGAGTCTGATAGAGGTCTTCATAGCCATAGGCATGGCAGCTGTAGTTCCCCATGTGTATTGTTGTCACCTTGGTGATATACAGGGAGCCATCATCCCCGAAGTCCTGTATTACAGGGAAGAGATGGAAGAGAAGAGTTAGGACTGGTGTAGATGGAAAAAGAAGAACAGGGGACCAGGATTGGGGATAGTGGTGAAGAATTGGGTGCAGGAGGCATCCACAGGGAGTCAGTGGAAACGTAGGCAGGTTGATAGACTACATAACGATTTCTGTGGAGAGCGACGAGAGGAGGAGCACAACAGTAGGGAATGATGGGATGAGACAAGGGAGAAAAAGAATGATGGGAAAAGGAAGACAAACCATGAATCAACGGTTTCCCTGTTGAGCTGAAGCAGGCATTTGGGGATTTGATCCTACTCTCTCCCCTCATGACGGTGCCTCAGTCTGATAAATGGCAAGGGTTAAAAATATAAAGCCCATTAGGCTGATGAATGGAGCTGATGTTGTTAGTGCAGTGTGAGGCAATCAGCAGGGGAGTTCAAGCTACAAGTTAGGGTGGATTAAGGCATTAAATACTTTGCTGTCCCACCAAGTGGTAGATCATATGGCCCTCATGGAACTCTGTCAGCACATTTAAAATGGAAATGGACAGATTTATTTCCTAAAAAAAAAACATTACACAAACTTTATGTGTAACAGAATAGGTAAAATGTTAAATTATGTTCCTGTTAAATAGACTTAGTCAATGTTTTGAAGTGGAAAAAATTTGGATATGCCATTAAATATTTATAAATACAATTTTGTGATTTCTTCTTAATACACTTATCCTAGTCCGTTTAGATGTAAAAGATGGCATTTCCAATTTTTGGATATGTTCTTTGGGTATATTAGGTTATTTGATAATGCACATAATGGTGAGACATTTGTGCCCTGCTAGTACTCATTGAAGCGAAACCTATCTAGAGAAACTATGTAGTAGTCTACTGTTGTTTTTAAGTACTATCTGATGTGCAAACACTCGTGGGTATCCCTATCCACTACTTGGTTATCTATATAGTGAACATGACAGGGAATGAGGAAACAAGTGAACAAAAAAGTCATCAGAAGCCAGACGTGATTCTTTGTGCCCGATAAAGGCTGGGGTTGAACAGCTGTAACCAACAAGGTTTAGAGATACAAATATTTGGTCATCCATCTGAAAATGTTTCTTAATATATCTGCTGACTGAAGAACATGAACACATGAACTAATGTTGCATACATAATATTCAAAGTGGCATTAATCTCCTGTATCTAATTAATTATAAATAAATATGACAATTTACATTTCTATATAGCAGCATCATGACAAATGTATTGCAGTTAAATGACTTCACTCAGCCTTTTAGGCATTTATAATTTGTCCTCAGTGTGATTTAATTGACAAGCACAGCTCCCCAATAATATGAAACACAGACCCAAGATTAATTGGATGATTATATTTGGCCCTTTGGAGACTAATTCATTTGGATATCTCATAAATCAATTGCTTATTTATTTTACATTTTTTCAGCTACACATGTTTTTTTCTGCAAAATACTGCTCTTCAGCCTCCACAAATTGATCAGCCTGTTACTGTGTTTAATACTTGAAAAGTGTTTCATGTCTTTAATTTCCTTTAATGGCTATACGAATTACCTACATGCAGCAAAACAATACGTTTAATTGAATTTAGCTGCTTTTGTTTGAATTTTTTCTTTGATTTACCAGAATGAAAAGAAACAGCAGGCACTGCTCTCCCCCTTTTCTCCTCAGATCACAAATCTCTGTGAAAATCCAATATATGCGGTCAGGAGCTTGAGGCACCTGAGCTGACATTGCTCCTCATCTTGTCACGACCGTAACATGTAAGACTATTTATCTGCCCATCACCCCAGCAGACCAACATGTCGCTCATTAACATGCCATCAGTGCATTGTGAACAGGCAGTGGATAAAGCGACTGTGCTTTCACCCAAACAAATGCATGGTTGCATAGCTCATTAAGCACAGAGCTTACATTAATCGTATTGTTTTATGGAGGATGCTCTACAATCATTCTCTTATTTCTACTTATTGGTTCGTTTCTTGCATTTAGTCTTTCCCCCTGTCCTGCAACACTTTCTGGCCTGAATATCAGACAAGGAAGGGGATTTTTTGCCTCGTTTTATGTGGCAGAACATAAATTGTGCAAACTTAAAATATAAAGTACAAAAATTAGTATAATTCTGCTGAAACACTTTCAGGGCTTTACAACTCTCAGCAGCATTGTAATTTTCAAATTTTGTGTTTCAAAGTGTTGTAATTGGCTTATTTTAATATAAATGTGAGGAGCCCACCCATTGCGCTCATTGTTGCTAAAATCAACCAGATAATAATTAGGCAGACCACTCAGATTAAGTAATAGGTTTTATTCAAAAGCTCAACGCATTTTGTATGTGGTGATAATTATGTGATATTATTCATTGGCACAGATTTTGTCATAAAAAGTATCCTATTCAGTGTAGTTCACTTTTCCACTACTTGCTATGAATCTGTATATTTTCCTTCCTGTCTATATTTATGTATTAAGAGAAAGGAAATGCAGAAGCACTATTTCATTTAATTTGAATAATAATATATGTACATATGAGTCTAAAAATGTATCTGTAGGTCTAACGATTTCCTTACATCATACCTTTTCATCATATTTATACTTGTCACTTCACACAGGATGCATCTTTGCTCATTCGGTGCCTTGCAAAAGTATTCAAACCCCTGGAACCTTGTCCCATTTTCTCACATCACAACCACAATCTTCAATGTTTTGTTCAAGGGCAGTGGTTCTGGTCCTCTGGATCCACTCTTCTTTAATGTTTTAAATGTGTCTCTGCTCCAGCACACGTGATTCAAATGATTGTATTACCTCCTCAGCATGCCATCAAGTGCTGCAGAAGCCTGTTAATCTTTTAGGTCAGGTGTGTGGCATCAGGGAAATTCCTAAAACAAGTGGGACAGTGGGTCCAGAGGACCAGGATTGAGAACCAGTTCTAGGAGTCCAGAGAGTAGTATCTAATTGTCAAAGAGATGGAAAATTATCCAAATTATTGTCCATACTATTTGTGAGACAAAAAGAAATATCACACAGCTTAGAAGTGTTTATCATTCTGTAGATTAATGCAGACTTCATTAATCCTCGTGTCACAGTTTAATGTATTCTTGACCCTACAATAGTATTAACACTTAAAATTAACCATTGTTTTACATTTCCTTATTTTCTTAACTAATTGAAAGCCAAATACTTTAAGAATAATAAGTTAACAAAATTAATTGGATAGCACAATAAGAGACACAAAACCTATATTTGTAGATTTCATCATAGAGTCAAGCACTGCTCTCACCAATACAAGCAACAAAAAAGAGCCAGTAGCTATATGCACTCACATTGATATCCTCCAGATCCAGGAAATTTAGGATGACGCCATTCCTCTTCCAGATGATGGGTGGACGCAGCGTCCCCTGGATGGCACAGGTGAGGACAGCACTTAGGCCCACTGTTACAGTCGAGGTGCTGATTCGCTGATCCTCCGCCAGGCTCAGTTGGACAACTTCTGTTGGTGTAAAATATAAGAGCGAAATAATTGGTTTTGTACCAAGAGAAAAGATGATGGAGGCAAAAAAAGGGACAAAGAGAAAGATGAGCCTGAAAATAAGAAGTATTTAAAAAGAGGGATAAAAACCTCCATCGTTTTAAATCACAATTCTGAATGAGCGTGCTGATGTGGTGAAACTGTAGCCAAGCCTAATACGTTTCTAAGTGTTCATCTCATTACTGGTGGAGCAGAGAGGATAAACAGCTGTCCACTACAGAAATATTTCCACTGTGAAGAAGGACCACAGATCAGAGGACACACAGCAAGCCAAGTCTCATTCCTTTTAATAGGGAGAATTTATGTTCACTCAGATGACCATTAAATTCAATTCAGCTTCAAGGAAAATTAAGAATTATTCTTCCCCTGTTCATCTTTGTGTTGTAATTAATATTATACTGATCACTTTAGGTAATTTTGTGTTTTATACATGTTAAATATGCATGGTAAACAAGACAAGCAAACCTGTGCTGTATGTAGCCCTGCCATTTTTTTTAGAATTTATAATACTTTTTGTTCAGACAAAGATGACCTTCTATCAGGGTGAAACTACAGCATTTATGGCAGTGACAAGAGAAATGTAGAGCTCAGGCACCAACACATACACAATAGATGACGGGGTGGGACCGTGAATCAATTCTGACTTGTGATGAAGCTCTATATTATTAAGGAGTAATTTTATGCAGTTAAACCCATGTGTCATTCAATCAAGAAGTATGTTTCTGAAATTACAATTTCCCTCAAAAGATAAATATAATAAAAGGAGTATCAATTTTATGTCTTATTGACATTTTATCAAAAACAATTGACATGTCAAAATGATTTATGCCATTCTCAAGAGTCAGTGTAAAGGCATTCTAGCAATCAAACCCCTTACTTGAAATCAGAAATATGTTGGTAAAATTATAAGATTACTTTAAAACCGATAGGGGCATGAATTATTATGGGCTTAGCTATATACTGCAAGCCCAAGTATTTAGTGAGAAAAATGTTGATTTTTGATGGCGCTTACTGAAGAGCAACTTTTTATGTCCATGTAGACACAAGAACAGATATTTGAAAAACAGTGAAGTAGGCCTTTTACATTAGAGACACTACTATGGAGCCCACCCGGCCTGTTTTAATTCTTTGTCTGACTGGATTTGCCATGAGCCTGTTGGTATAAAAATGAGAGAGCAAATCTTAAAGGGAAATGCTCTTATATTCCAGCTTTGCTCTTCCTTTGTAATTTAATATGATGTTTAATGGTAATGTATGTCAGATATAAACCAAGTATACAAATAAATCTGCTTCTCTTTTGGCACAGGTGGATGTTTGCTGGTCTACAAAGAAGAAATGAAGGCAGCCATAGCATTTGTTTGTACTGAAAGGAATACCTTAAAATCCACTATATGGATTGACATGATGCAGTGTTTCTCAATCAGGACTGACCTAACATAATTTGCTGTATAATTTTAAGACAGTTTTGCTACCCATTCCTGCCTTTCAGCAAAAAGAGTCTTCACACATTTTGGAATAAGTACTAGAATTTGTGTACTCCCACACTTTTTTTCAGAAAAGTTAATAGATCTAAAAGAAAAAAAATAATTATATATATATATATATTGTTACGACTGCAGTCGTAAGGTGTTTGTTTTTGTTTTTTCCCCCTTTTTTAAAAATTATGTAAATATGAGTGTGCAGGTGGCTCTCCGTGATTGGTGGACCCATATGATGGCGGAAGCGGATTGGTTACCTAGACGGAAATGACTTATAAGAAGATGCCGCTATAAGCGGCTCGTCATTCATCCTCTGCTCATTCCAACCAGCCACACATTTGTCTAAGATGCATAGATACATTGAGGAGTTTGTAGGGGTGAACTGCCTTTTATTTTTATTCTAGTTTTCTCCTTTTTATTTTAGTGAGGAAAGTAAGTGATTGTCATTTGGTTGATTTATTTCTGAAAAGGTTAATTCATTTAAAAGATATTAGTTTCCTTTTGTTTGTTGTTTTGGCCTAAAGTTCACCCTGAAGTTATTCTGCTCCTCTCTTTCTCAGTGTTAAAACATTCACATCATGGTAAATAAAATAGGTAAAACTACTCTGTGTTGTGATTGTTTGAGGTCTGATGAGGATGGATCATTTTCAGGTTATGGTCTTGCCAACCCTAGACAGATCGTAACAATATATACAATACACACCAAAAGTTTGGACACACCTTCTCATTCAAAAAGTTTTCTTTATTTTCATGACTATGAATATTGTAGCTTCACACTGAAGGCATCAAAACTATGAATTAACACATGTGGAATTATATACTGAACAAAAAAGTGTGAAACAACTGAAAATATGTTTTTATATTCTAGGTTCTTCAGAGTAGCCACCTTTTGCTTTGATTACTGCTCCACACACTCTTGGCATTCTGTTGATGAGCTTCAAGAGGTAGTCACCTGAAATGGTTTTCCAACGGCCTTGAAGGAGTTCCCAGAGATGCTTAGCACTTGTTGGCCCTTTTGCCTTCACTCTGCAGTCCAGCTCACCCCAAACCATCTTGATTGGGTTCAGGTCCGGTGACTGTGGAGGCCAGGTCATCTGGCGCAGCACCCCATCACTCTCCTTCTTGGTCAAATAGCCCTTACACAACCTGGAGGTGTGTTTGGGGTCATTGTCCTGTTGAAAAATAAATGATGGTCCAACTAAACGCAAACCGGATGGAATAGCATGCCGCTGCAAGATGCTGTGGTAGCCATGCTGGTTCAGTATGCCTTCAATTTTGAATAAATCCCCAACAGTGTCACCAGCAAAGCATCCCCACACCATCACACCTCCTCCTCCATGCTTCATGGTGGGAACCAGGCATGTAGAGTCCATCCGCTCACCTCTTCTGCACCGCACAAAGACACTGTGGTTGGAACCAAAGATCTCAAACCTTGACTCATCAGACCAAAGCACAGATTTCTACTGGTCTAATGTCCATTCCTTGTGTTCTTTAGCCCAAACAAGTCTCTTCTGCTTGTTGCCTGTCCTCAGCAGTGGTTTCCTAGCAGCTATTTTACCATGAAGGCCTGATTCACACAGTCTCCTCTTAACAGTTGTTCTAGAGATGTGTCTGCTGCTAGAACTCTGTGTGGCATTGACCTGTTCTCTAATCTGAGCTGCTGTTAAACTGCGATTTCTGAGGCTGGTGACTCGGATGAACTTATCCTCCGCAGCAGAGGTGACTCTTGGTCTTCCTTTCCTGGGGCGGTCCTCATGTGAGCCAGTTTCTTTGTAGCGCTTGATGGTTTTTGCAACTGTACTTGGGGACACTTTCAAAGTTTTCCCAATTGTTCGGACTGACTGACCTTAATTTCTTAAAGTAATAATGGCCACTCGTTTTTCTTTACTTAGCTGCTTTTTTCTTGCCATAATACAAATTCTCACAGTCTATTCAGTAGGACTATCAGCTGTGTACTGTATCCACCTCCCGCACAACACAATTGATGGTCCCAACCCCATTTATAAGTCTTGAAATCCCACTTATTAAACCTGACAGGGCACACCTGTGAAGTGAAAACCATTTCAGGTGACTACCTCTTGAAGCTCATCAACAGAATGCCAAGAGTGTGTGGAGCAGTAATCAAAGCAAAAGGTGGCTACTTTGAAGAACCTAGAATATAAGAAATATTTTCAGTTGTTTCACACTTTTTTGTTCAGTATATAATTCCACATGTGTTAATTCATAGTTTTGATGCCTTCAGTGTGAAGCTACAATAATCATAGTCATGAAAATAAAGACAACTCTTTGAATGAGAAGGTGTGTCCAAACTTTTGGTCTGTACTGTATATATATATATATATATATATATATATATATATATATATAAAATTATATTTTTAGGAGCTGTTTTCTTTGTTTTTACTCTTAGATATTGCAATATACTCACCCGAAGGGCTGATGTCACATTCAAATACAATCTTGTTTTCTTGCAAATGTAATCTCCTTGCCCTCAAAACTATGTTTTTGCAGTTAGACTTAATCCCTCTTGCACAAATACCTTCCGCTCTTCACACTATAACTTCCCATGTGGGGAAGTAAAACCTTTTCTCTGCTGGTAAAGGACGTTTGAGCATGAAGAGCTGGACTCAAGAAGGATCACAATTTATCTGTGCAAAAGGCACCAAGTCTGACTGCAGACATAGTCCACTGATACATGGTTAGTTTGGTGAACATTATAACGTCTGTCACTAAAAATAAGGAAACTTTCTCTCAAATTGAAACTGTCTGTCCATAGATTTTCAAATGAAAAATTTCATCATAAATGCCCACAAAAGAATGACAATGGTACAAGCAATATTTTTTAAATCCTCTTTTATAAAAAGATCTCAAACCTTGTTTTTCTGTGTTTTTCTTAATTTGCCATGAATAAGGAACCTTATATTAAAAAAACCTTTTACTTTTTTTAGTTTATTGGGTTTCTATCTATCTATCTATCTATCTATCTATCTAGTATGTATTTAATTTTAATAAACAGGCTCAGTCTTACAGAGCCAGGTCAAAAGCTTTTTTTTGGTGGTGAATGGACTTTATCTATGAGGAGTTTGTTGTCATCCAGCTTTTATCAGTTTTGGCAATAGAAAGTAGATTAGTGACAGCGCAAGGACAAATATTACTCATGACATGATCTAATAAACTTAATGACATTAACTATGAAAATGTACTAATGTACTACCTTGCTGGCGGGGTGCCCCCCTTGGATGATGGTAGGGGAAACGCTGCCCTCAGTCAAACGAGTTAGCAAAAGTAGAATGTTAAACAAATGATTATTGAAAGAAAATAATTTTATTTAATCTCTTTAACTTGATCATTTCATTCTTAGACATTTTATTCTTTTCAGCTCAAATTAAAACTTTAATATAACTCTGTTGGAGTGAAAGTGAATAAGTAATCTAAATAAATACAAAATCTACATAAATAATAAACCTGCTTTTGTTATAACAAAAACTGGATCTTCTTTTAAGAAGTCTTCAATAAACAGACCATTAAACCTAAAAAATCAGCAACAGAACACTTAAAAATAATGTTCAGGATCACTATATCAGTTTTATTTTGCTTTCATCATTTTGACGGAGCTTTAATGAGATAACTGAGATTGCTTGTCCTTGATAAGCTTTGATAGATCGTCAGAGTGGAAGCAGCTGTTACTCTCTCCCCCCCCCCTTGGTAGCTGAGTGTCGTGCAGGTGAACAGCAATGGCACCCCTGCTCTAGTTTTTTCTACCTGTAGTCATTTTATTGTGCCTTTTTGGTTCTTTTGGTTGATAAAACCTTGGTGTATTTTGCACCGGGGTCCTAATAAAACATCACATATCCAAGAACTTTCCCTACTAACTGATCATATCTACCCTACATCTTGGAAATGAAATATTAAATGTTTCAACATACCCCCTGCAATGTGCTCACGTACCACCAGGGGCATGAGTACCCCTAGTTGGGAATCACTGTCCTAAGCAACGACATCAAGTGTTATTGATGTCATGATAACATCAGTTATTTCATTCTGTTTTCTTTTTAACTGGAAAAGCTCTTTGAAGTAGACCGTCTAACTTATGGTTTCTTAGAGATAAAACAAATAAAAAAAACAATAACATTTTCAGGCCTCTCTGTTTCCACTATCTGACACCGGTATCTGCTTCCTCTACTTCTGTTTATTGTATCATAACTTACCATATAAAGTCAAACAAATATTTACAGAGACCGCCGTGTTATGACAGAATACCAGTGATAAGGCCAGTAGAAACATACTTTTATTTCGGCACCCACAGGTGACAGTATTTTATTGTCCAAAATAACTTTAGGTAGGATGGCTAACAGGCTCTGAAACGTTTGTGGGAAGCCTCCTGTCACAATGCAGACTTTGACAAAAGCTGTTGTAAAGAACCCCAGGATATTAGCTGTCTGTTCCACATAGCTCTCCCAGTGATAGATGTATCTGGGAAGAGAGCTCAGTCTGCCAGTGATATTTCAAAATGCCTTGGGTACAGTACACTACTGCTCCAACCAAGTTATAATTCAGCACATCAGTAATTTGGGTGGCAGAACAGGCTTTGAGTGCCAGGTGACAGATGAGAGATAAAGTGCATTGATCTGACGTGGCTTAGAGGGGCAGTTTCAGGTCACGCTGTGAATCTCAACTAGACCACTTCTTACATGATGCACAATACGAGACCTGTGTGGTTTGCAAAGTCAGCAGCAACCAAATGTTCAGATGGACATCTAAGGCCGCTTTCTATTGATTCTTTAAAGGGAGATGAGAAGTGTAACGGCTTAAAAATGTGTCGGTGAGCAAAACCTATTTAGAGTTCACGCTGCACAGAGCAGCAAGCTGTAATTAATAGACTGTAGCAGATAAACCACAGCGAGGTAGAGTGGTTATTTTAACAGCTACAGCTGATACATAAAATCATATACTGGTTCCATGGAGTTTAGACTGAAGTGGAAGGAAAAAACAATGTGTTTAATTTCAGATGACTGCTGTCAAAATAACTAATTGGGTAAAACCATACCTTTTCTGAGAATTTTCTTTACCTAATATTTCTATTTATATACTATAGACGCCTGAGTATCATTGATTACACCTACAATGCTTTAAAAAGTGAAAATTCTCCTGTTAAAATGCTGGCTTTTCTAAGAAGAAAAATGAAAAAAATAAGTCATTTCAAAACTTTCTCCACCTTTAATGTGGATATATATATCATCTGTATTTCAGCTAATAAAGAAATCTACTGTTGGAAAAAATATAAAAACTAAAAAAGCTGCAATAACCTGGTATATGTGTGCAAACTATTAAAGCTGCCTAGTTGAAACATCCTTTGATTCCATTTCAGTATTTAGTCTTCTTAACTTTCCCAGTTGTTTTTGTTACTATGATTCAGGTCAGTTTTGAGGTTATAAAAGATCAAAACAATGTTGTTGCATCCAGATATCAGTCAGGAGAATACAAACAAACAAATAAAAAAGTCAGCATTAAATTCCAAATCTAGATATTTCTCACAAGAAAGAAGAAAAACAGTATAGAAACCGGTCAGGTAGGCTGTCCGAGGGCAATAACATTGAAGAAGCTGCAGGAATTACAGGAAGTCCTGGATGTGTTCTAAATGTTACTGCTGAACCAAAGTATTTTATTCCAATAAACAACATCAAGGCCTAAATAAGATCTCCCAGAACTTTGTGCGAGAATGTGTCAAACCTAAACTTTAAAGCCACACTTTTATAACATGTGGGCAACAAAGCAATATTTCAGAGCACCAAAAAAACACCACATCAACAGGGAAACATGTTGGTGGCACAATCATCCTTTGAGGTTACTTTTCCTCAGATGAAACTTTAATTATTTTTCACGTGCGTGAAGTCATGCACAGTTCCAAACAGAAGTAAATAACACACTGTTATGAAGAAGAACTTAATTAAACAGGGTCAAATATAAATCCACAAATACAAGCTGGAGGCTTCTTACATTGTTTGAAATTGTATTATTATTATTAATAATCATATTTTTCATCTTTACCTATGCAGATAATTGCATTGAGACACAGGAACATATTCTCAAAAAACACCTGTTGAATCATTTGAACTAGAGAAAGTTTTGGAAAGAATATTTTTAGGATATATTATGCATATATTATATTTTACTCCAGATTGGAGGGGGTGGGGAGCTCCTGCATCAAGTATCTCGGGGTCTTGTTCACGAGTAAGCGGGGAACCTCTACATGGTGGCCTGGCACTCCCTAAGAGCTAGGGTGAGAAGCTCATGGTAGAGCTCCTGGATGACTCCATCGGGAGGTGTTCTAGGCACGTGGGAATGACTCTTGTAGATGGCTTCACAGTAATTGATTGGCTATGTTAAATTATAATTCATGTCTTATATTTAATTAGCCTAATTTTTCAGGAAAATAAAATAAAACTAAATAAAATAATACCAGACATGAAATTAACTACTGTTCAAAAGAGAATTAAAGGAAATATCTACAGAACTACTACTAACAAAGTACTACTTAGGCTGATAGATCTGACTTTATCAAATTTGAATTAATGTGTCCATAAAAATTTTAAAAAGGGTCTCACATATAATTTGGATTTATTATTTTTTTTATCAAACTTCAATCTAAGTAAGAGTTTGGAAGAAATAAAAATGTGAATTCAAAAGGAGAAATTAGCTCAAAGCACATTTTATCCATATTGTTCCAACCAGAACAAACACAATCAAAGAAGAGGGCAGGACAGTGCCAATGTTTGTGTCAAAGAGGGTTACTTTTTTGACACTGACTTGGGTTGTCCTCTGTGTCTTGGCTGGGGATCATCAGCTTTGGCTCCAATAGCTGTTCTGTCTGCCCGGGGAGGTAATTTTGAGACAGGGACACTGTTAGTTCAGTGGTATATTTTAAACGCCTTGGTACTTCCTTTTTTGAAATTTGGAACCCAATTGTAAACAGTCCAAAAAGTAACTGTGCTGAATAAAATTTGTTTCTACTGCAGGTGTGTAAAGGTAAAACACAATGATACTTGTTGGACCTCTAAAGAAGACTTCATGTTCAACCAGGACAATTATGTAATCAAGACTTATAAAAGGTTCTAAGGCTTGTCTTTGGATTGCTGCTGGAGCTGTTCTTATTTCTGGGCTTCTACTCTCAGTCAGCATTAGACAGCTCACAGGAATTTAACCATCTGGTGTCATCACTAGTTTATCACTCTGCCAGAATAGGTGGAATTAGGAAAACATCTGTTCGTGGAACACGAATCAAGGGAGGAATAGCATCTAAAGTACTATTTATTCAAACCCCTTTGTTTATGTTTCAATAGAGCGACAGCTCTTACTTTAGATAACATACAACACTGGCTGGAAGCAGCATGTCATAATTCAAGTTCCAGAGGTGTCATTGGCAAAAGAAGAAAATAAATGTTTGCATTCAGAGCCCCACATTAAATAACTGATCATGAATTTATCATGGATCTTTCAAAATGTTGCTAAATCCTGAACTAGAATTATGTTGGAAAATGATGGATTATATGTGCCTTGAAGAAACCGACTACCGAAAGTAGTCAGTTTCTTCATCAGACTTCTGTTCTGAAGATTTCAAGAACATGATTGGTGAAATAAATATTATTTCAGCTCAATTGGACAAAGGTCTTCTTCAAGACTCTTGGTAAACGTTGTAAAATGTGTGCAGGTGTGTGTAAGAAGTGGGTGATTTCTCGGGGGTTGTATTCAATCCAGTATTGATGGACAAATAGAAGCTCATATCACACAGGTGCACATATTTTTATTTTTACATGTACCCACTTGGACACAAAACCTTTAGGAACACTTAACATTTTCACATTGCAGGCACTTTAAGGTCATACTACATGTTTAATTCCATTCCTCTTAGAGGGACTCATGTTAACTCAACCACAATCACAGGGACCTGTAATAAATCTATTAAAACGTTGTGCATTGCTCTTCTCCATTCTCAGATGACCCAGACAAATTGCATACCACAGGCAATGTGTGCTCTGCCATCAACCATGGCTGGGCAAAGATGGTCTCAAATTAGGTAGATGAGTCCTACAAACCCTCATTTACTCCACAAATGATTAGATAGTATGTTTGAGCGAGTCAGGACCTACATATTGATCAGCCATTCTAACTGATGTGTAGATCGTCTGAAAGAGCCGACACAGGGATTTCCTCTGTCCAGCATGAAAGATAGAGAGCAGGGGTAACATAAAGAAAAATAAAACTAAATAAAACTAAATTAAATTGAAAACACAGGGAGAACAAAGAAAAGATAAGAATGAAGATGGAAAAAGGGAAAGAAAAATGCTAACTGATTGATACTTGACTTGAAACAGGTAAAATGATTAAAAAAAAATGTGTTTCTATGAGTCAGGATAAAAACACTTTTAAAGCAGAGCGCACTGAATATCTCTGGAATCTGCACCTCAGAGGGTTGTCCCTTTTCCCCACTCGTAAAAGACGATCCCCTCGTGAGCTGGAAAAAGACATCAAACCAAAATGCAGAGAAGCAGAAAGAAGCAGAGCACAGTGATGTCTTTTTAAAATGAGAGCCAGATAGAGGCTTACTGTAGGCATGATGAGGGAAACAAGAAAGGTAGAGAAACTCAGGTGGAAGGGTTGAAGGTGCAGCAGTGGGATGTAAAAAAACACAGTGAGTAGGACCAGTAACCAAGAAAAACATTTATCAAAAAGAAAATATAAAAAGCAAAGAACTGTGCAGATTATTTTATATCTGATGTCTTAGCAATTTTTGAAAAACAGTGTAAAGAAAAACAACAACAAAAACTTTTAAAAAATACAAAGAGACCAAAGATGAAACAACCAAAAATGTTATACTTTATAGATGTTTAGATGGAATTTCAAGTACAATGTCTTGCAAAAGTGTTCATACCCTTCACCTTTTTTACATTTTTACCAATACAACCAGAAACTTTAGTATGTTTTATTGGGATTTCATGTGACAGACCAACACAAAGTAGTGTGTAATTGTTAAGCAGGTGGTGCTACCAGCACCATGTTTTACCATGACGAAGGTGCATTCAGTTATCTGCAGTATTAGTGTTCAGCCACATCCTGTTTTGCATGATGGCCAGATGGTTTCATTATGGTCTCATCTAATCAGAGCACCTTCTTCCACATGTTTGCTGTGCCTTCTGTATTGCTTGTGGCAAACTGCAAACAGGACCTCTTGTGACTTTCTTTTAAGAGTGATATACTTCTTTAACACTCCTCCATAAATGCCAGATTTGATAGTAGTTGTTGTGTCAGATTCTCCCACCTGAGCTGTGAATCTCTGCAACTCCTCCACAGGCCTCTTGGCAGGTTCTCTGATTAATGCTCTTTTGAATTTGGTTTTAGGGTTGTAAGTAGTATGTTTGCAGTTCTGCCATAACTCTTCCCATTTTTGGATAAACAGCTGTGTGAGATGTTCAAGGCTTGGGATACTATTTTATAACTTAAGCCTGCATTAAGCTTCTCCACACCTTTCTCCCTTTTAGGCCTTCACAGAATGACTGGATTCATACTAAGATTAAATGACCAAAAAGGTGGTCTCAATTTACAAATTAATTGAATTCAGTAGGCAATTAGTTGCACATGACCTTATTTAGGGTATCACAGCAAATGTAACAAAATTCAAATGCATGCCACACTATTTATTTATTTGTAAAAAATAAAGAAGAAACAATGTTTTGTTCTATTACAAAAATCTTAATACAAAATGAAGAAGTTAAACTTTTGCAAGGCACAGTAAATAAACTTGTTTAATAATATCACCAAAGATGCTCTTGGCAAACCTGTTATTTGGCTAGAGATTATAATTTACCTTAAACCAGAGCTAGTTTTTAACACCTCAAACCAGCTGACAATAGAATATACAATAACGGAAAAAGAAGTTAGGCCTCCAAAGTATAAGGTAAGAGTGCTTGTATACTGCTGCCTTCTCCAGATTAGTCATGAAGAGTGTATTAACCTGGCGACTAACCTAAACTTGTGAGGAAAGTCACACAAACATACTCTTTGTGTGAATGAGGTCTTCATGCCTGTAACATTTTAGATTCTCCCTACTTGTAAACAAGAGTGATTCCTCCCTTTCCGTCACCGTCCTTAACCTGCGGAGCGTGGCTGTGTGTCACTTACTTGTCAGCACCTCCTCCTCCCTTCACGTATCATCCATGCAAATCATGCATGACACCCTGGATTATTCATATTGGCCTGTCATGAAAAACTAGTCTCATTCAATCTGATTTGATAAATTAATATTCAGACAATAATTATCCCACCCATCGCAGAGTGCAAAGCATCTGTTACAGTAAGTTTGCATGTTGAGCCATCCTTCACAGGTTCTACCAGTTCCTGCAAGGCTACCAAACAGAACAGAGCTTTGTTAAATTAAAGACATCTTAAACAGCAAGTTTAACTCAACTAATTGTCAGTTTTTAACATGCTTTAGAAAAGTTTTTTGTTCATTTTGATTGCTACTATGCAACAACTACATGTCAGGACAACAGGTATTTTGCACAAAAGCTTTGTGCATTAGGCTATTTTAAACATGTTTCTCAACACAAAGAGCTGCTCCAATAATAGGAGCAGATGCTGACACAGTTACCGTACTTTGCAGGAGCAGAAAGAAAAACATCAACAGCAATTGATGATATAAATTTTCGAATTTCTTAAGATGCAGATTGATTTTATGTCAAGAGTGAATGTGCACAAACATATTGGATATACAGAATATATAGAAAGATATCAAGGGTGACATTGGATCAGATGTAAACAGGTTGATAAATACATCTATATATTCTAAAAAACAGTTTTTTAAATTTTATACATTGATACATTTATACAATTATTACACACTGTTTTAGAATTACTTATGTGAAAATCAAACAAACAAATTCCCAATACAAAAACAACTATCTCCCTCATACAACTTTGTTCTATGGTAATTTGTTGCCTTTTCAAACTAGTTTTAGCTGAAAAAAGTATTTCCATCATATTTAAGTGTCCAGTAAGACTAGAAAAGTGATTTATAAGTCTGTTCCTTTTGTTCTCATTTCCAGAAACAACCATAAATTCAGATGGTTCCTTTCACTGAGTAAGCTACTCTAGGTGTGACTTAATGGTTCACCGAATAAGATTCGTGCTGGCCACATTTATTGCCATCTCTGGAAATTATGTTTAAAAACTCTTAGAATAAATTCACATTTTATAACAGTAGCAAAATCTCACAACGATTATAACAAATTTTACCCTTAATTTTATAGGTTTTAGTCTGTGTGCGAATAGTTCCATGTTGAGAAGAAAAATCCCTTGTAGCCTAATTATTGGTACCTGTTGGATCGTGGAGGAAGAATGAGGCCATGATGACAAGAGGTGGAAAAAGAAATAATGAATTGGGGAGTCCAGAGAGTACTTCAGCCGCGAGTGGGGCGGAGGCTGCTACCGGGGCTAGCGCTGATGACAAACCGGATCAGCTGGTCAGTCTTGTCAAATCCTTGATGCAGTCGCAAACGGCTCGAGATCAGCAGAGTGAGAAGGAAGCAGAGCGTCAAGAGATGAGATGGAAGGGTTTTCAACATCAATTTCAACAACTCCAGGCGCATGTGGAGGAATTGAAAGAGGAACGACAGTATGATGGTGACAAGGTGAGCTGACCTACCAGCTACCCACTGGGCAGAGGGAGCCAAAGCTGCTTCCACTGACTTCTGATGATGATGTTGAGCACTATCTAACAACTTTTGAAAGGATGGCTAAGGTCTGTCAGTGGCCTAAAGAAGAGTGGGCAGTTCGTTTGGTTCCACTACTGACTGGGAAAGCACGTAGTGCATATGTGCTGATGGACCTGGCACATTCTCATGTTTATGACAAGGTGAAAGAAGCAATATTGACCAAATATGAGATAACAGTCGACACTTATAGAAGGAGGTTTCAATCCCTGGATGTTCATCAGGGTGAGACACGAAAATAACTTTATGTTCGACTTAAGGACTTGTTCTATAAGTGGGTCAAACCGGAGAAGTCATCAGTGAAAGACATTTCAGAATTAATGATCATGGAGCAGTTTCTGAGGATGGTGAATCCGGACTTGGAGGTGTGGATCCAAGAACGAGCTCCTAAGTCTGCGGAGGAGGCTGCAAGTTTGGCAGAAGTCTTCTTGTCGGCAAGGACGGGAGTTAGAAGAACCAACTTTGGGCGTAATCACTTCCCAATAGGAAGAAATAAGTGTGACGTGGGTGAAAGGGCTGGTGCTATGGGTCAGACTAGGAGTTTTCCCACTACTAAGTCTTTTTCTGTAGCTAAACCCAATCCTGCTAAGAATTATTCCTCCTCAAAACAAGATGTCAGGTGTTTTCAGTGTAACAGGATAGGTCATATGCAGTATACATGTCCTGCCACTACAAGGAGTGAGCCCTCTCTTCTGTGTTCAGTCCCTAGACCATCTTCCCCATTTCCGGTCCAGGAACTTGCTCGCACAGTCCCGGTGCTCATAAATGGTCAACGTGAAATAGCTTTATTAGATACAGGAAGTTTTAAATCTGTGATTCTTTCTAGCCTGGTGCCACGAGAGCTTTGGACGTAGGTTAAGACAAAAATAAGTTGTATTCACGGTGACGAAATGGAGTATCCAGTAGCTGACGTGTATTTAACTATAGGAGGTCAAATCTTTTTATTACCTGTAGCAAGGGCTCCAAGGCTGCCATATGCTGTCATTTTGGGTTTGGATGTTCCCATATTGACTAGTTTAGTGTCAAACGCAGAAGCTGAATTGTTGAATCTCCCTAATAGCCACGAGGAACAACAGGTCAGGACTCAAGACACTGCACTTTTGCAGAAAAATGTACCCACAAGGACAGAAGCCGAACCTTTTTCCCCAATCTGTAGCTTGGTCACTACTAGAGCCCAGAAGGCATGGAACCCACTTCAAGAATTACCATTCTATGATGTGGAGCTGGAGGTGGGCCGGGGAAAGCCCTTTAAATCTAGAGCTGAGAGGAGAAGGGAAAGGTTTATGGGTACGGTCAGAAGGGAGGTGGGTGAAAAGACGAAACCCTGCTCTTTATTTGACTTTGATATTTCCTTAGATGTTTCTGCCTATCAGAGATCCGACCAAACATTAAAATCATGGTTTGACAAGGTCACTGAAGTTGAGGGGAAGAAGCAAGGGAAAATAAATGCTTTAGAAGATGCAACGTATGTGGTGAGGAATGGTGTCCTTTATCAGGTTATGGTTGAATCGGAAGCCATTGCTTTACCCCAGTAGTGGAGGGGAAAAGTGATGGAACTCGGTCATTCAGTTCCCTGGGCGGGCACCTTGGGTTTCAGAAATCTCTCCAAAGAATAGCAAGACAGTTTGTGTGGCCAGGCATGTATACACACGTACAACAGTTCTGCTCTTCTTGTCACACATGTCAGTTGACTACAAATAAAGGTGTTTCTCGAGCTCCTCTACAGCCATTGCCTATCATAGAAACACCATTTGAATGGATAGGAATGGATGTGGTAGGTCCCCTGGAGAAAAGCTCCTCCGGTAACAGCTACATTCTGGTGATCTGTGACTATGCTACTAGATACCCTGAGGCTTTTCCTTTAAGATCAGTGAAGGCTAAGCAGGTAGCAGGTTTGCTGCAGCTGTGGTTGCGAGTAGGCATTCCTAGAGAGATCCTTACTGACCGTGGGACTAATTTTCGGTCAAAACTGTTAAAGCAGGTTTATCAGTTATTAGGAATAAAGGGGATAAACACGACCCCTTACCATCCCCTGTCAGATGGGCTAGTGGAACGCTTCAATCAAACACTGAAGAGCATGCTGAGGAAGTTTGTTTCAGAGACGGGCACAGTCTGGGACAAATGGCTGCCCTATATGCTTTTTGCATATCGGGAAGTTCCACAAGCATCCACTGGATTTTCTCCATTCAAGTTGCTGTACGGACGACAGGTGAGAGGGCCATTGGATTTGCTTAAAGAACAATGGGAGAGCCCAAGTCCATCAGGTGAGAATGTGGTGTCCTATGTGATAAAAATGAGATAAAAACTTGAACAAATGGTTGTGTTGGCACGTCAGCACATGGAGGCTGCTCAAACTAAACAAAAAACCTGGTATGTTAATAAGGCTAGGGAGAGGAGT
This sequence comes from Girardinichthys multiradiatus, assembly GCF_021462225.1. Classification (NCBI taxonomy): domain Eukaryota; kingdom Metazoa; phylum Chordata; class Actinopteri; order Cyprinodontiformes; family Goodeidae; genus Girardinichthys; species Girardinichthys multiradiatus. Next base: position 13,373,468 of record NC_061804.1, on the reverse strand, counting down.
TTTTGTCCTGGACAGCAGGTGCTGTTGTTGCTCCCTACCTGTGACAATAAGCTTCTTGCAAAATGGCAGGGCCCGTATGAGGTCACGCGATGTGTAGGGAAGCTTAATTATGAACTGCATATGCCTGAGAGGAAGAAAAAATTTCAAACCTTCCATACTAATCTTCTGAAGCAATATCAAAGTTCACCACAACAGTTTCTTATGTCATCTGCGTCACAGTTACCTCAACAGGATCCACTGCAGAGTGAGGAGTGTGCAGAGACTGTTTTGCCCCAACTCTTTGTGCGGGTGGTGGATGATGAAGAGGAAGATGAGCTATTCTTTCCAACCCGTGGCTCGGTACCAGTCTCAATTTCTCTCTCTCATCTCCAGCCGTCTCAGCAGCAGGACATAAAGCCTCTTTTGGATCCAGAGTTGTTTCAGGAAAAACCCGGGTTTACCAGCTTGATACAACACCGGGTTCACCTTAGAGATGGCGCTGCACCTCGTACACCTCGAACAGGGTTCCAGAGCGTCTTGTCCCACAACTCCAGAATGAGATACAGTTTATGTTGGAGCTGGGGATTATTGAGCCCTCGGTGAGTGAATGGTGCAGTCCAGTAGTGCTAGTACCGAAAAAGGATGGCTCTTTAAGATTTCGTATTGATTTTAGATATCTTAACAGTGTCTCTAAATTTGACCCCTATCCAATGCCCCGCATTGATGAACTTTTGGAGAGAGTTGGGAAGTGTAACTTTATCACCACACTAGATCTCAGCAAGGGCTACCGGCAACTGGCCCTGGCATTAGATGCGAAGGAGTTGACTGCGTTCAAGACACCTAATGGGGTTTTCCAGTTTAAGGTGATGCCCTTTGGCCTGCAGGGGGCACCAGCTACGTTTCAGCGCCTCATGGACCAGGTGCTGAGGGAGGCATCTGACTTTGCAGCGGCGTATTTGGATGATGTGGTGATTTTCAGCCAGATGTGGGAGGAGCATGTTCATCATTTGCAGCATGTTTTACAGCTTATCCGATCCACAGGCCTTACCATTAACCCCCACAAGTGTAAGTTGGCTCAGAGGCAGGTAGAGTACTTGGGCTATGTGGTGGGAGATGGACAGGTTAGTCCTCAAGTGGGGAAAGTGGAAGCTATTAGGGCATACCCAATACCTACAACTAAAAGGAAGGTCCGTGCTTTTGTTGGATTAGTCGGGTGGTATAGTAAGTTCATCCTCATTTTGCAGAGAGGCTGCTGTTCTAACCGATTTAACAAAGGCTTCTGCGCCAAATAAGGTCAAGTGGACTGAGGAATGTGATAAAGCTTTCAACGACTTGAAGTCTGCGAACTCCAGTGACTCTGTTCTTTACAGTCCAGACTTTGATGGCCCTTTTCTACTGCAAACTGATGCCTCTGGAATAGGCCTGGGTGCGGTGATGATGCAGGACATTGATGGGGAGAAGCATCCTATTGCTTTTCTCAGCAGGAAGCTTCAAGACCGAGAGACTAGATATTCCACAGTTGAAAAAGAATGCCTTGCAGTTAAGTGGGCTGTGGAGTCACTGCCGTACTATTTGTTGGGGCGCCATTTTACCGTTGAAACAGATCATTGGGTGCTGAAATGGTTGCACCAAATGAAGGACTCTAATATGCGTATTGCAAGGTGGTATCTGTCATTGCAGCTTTTTGACTTCACAGTGCAGTATCGGTCAGGAAAATCTAACCTTGTCGCTGACTCTCTAGCTAGGATGTATGAAGATTGAGCAATTGTTGTCCTAGGTGAAGGGGGAGGAAATGTGATGGAGATTAGCGGCTCCATCCCTATAAGTGAATATTGATATTATTTATTGATATTATATTTATGTATAGAATAAATGCTGTTTGTTTAGTTCATTTCATTTATAGTGATATTTAGTTCAAACATTCTTTCAGGCAGAAGGACTGGCCCTCTTTCTGTGACATGGGGAATGTGGGGAAATGTCAGGTTAATTGTTGAGTGTTACCAGTGGGTGTGTCTCCTTGGTGGGGTGGAGCATACCATTGTCAACTAAGAGGGGAAATGCTCTGCAGAGTTAGATTAAGTTAAATTTAGATTGATTCTAAATTAGTTTAGTCTAATGATTTGCATGTATGTAACGTGTATTAATATTATTTATTGTTTGTGTTAGGTGGGGTGAATTATTGTGGTGTATTGTTTCTTGTCTTATTTTGTCACCCCTTCAGCTGGTATGAGTTGGAACTACCTTAAGGTAGAAAGCCAGCTTCTGTGTTCACGCCAGGTGTGTAGAAAATGTGATGGGCAGTTTTCAAATAAAAGCCGTCTCAACTGCATCCTGTTGCCTCGTCTCTTTCCCCGCACGAAGAACGATCCGCCGGTCGTTGTGACAGTACCCCTGCTGTCAACACTTTCTGTCAACTCCCTTTTTCTAATAAAATAATTCTTATTCTTCTGCTTCAAATTTTACAAAATTGGAGGATACAGTTAGAGGGATCTTTGAACAACTATTTTAGTCCATTCAGAGTTCTCTGTCCCCTCTTATGCTCTCTTATTCAGCTCACCCCACAGGTTCTCTATAGGATTTAGGTCTTGGGACTAAGATGGCAATGGAAGAATGTTGATGTTGTGTATGGTAAATTATTTCTGTACACATTTAGGCATATAGTTTGGTGTTTACTGGTAAAGTCCACCAGATCTTTATTTAAAATCCTCCATGGTGCCATGCAATAAATAAGAAGGTTCCAAGGGCCTTATGTTAGAAATAAAGATGAGAGTGGGATAAGAGGGCCAAATCACAGAGAAGAGGCAGGACAGACCACCTAAAGAGGGCCAAATCACAGAGAAGAGGCAGGACAGACCACCTAAAGTGCAAATTAACACTTGCACTTGGTGTATTCCCTTAATACACCCATGTAAGACGTTAACCAGCTTCATGACTTTAACAATGTTCTTCTTGCTAAACCACTAATCCTGTTTTGTAGTACAGGCCCAAAGCATCATATACAGGGGTTGGACAATGAAACTGAAACACCTGGTTTTAGACCACAATAATTTATTAGTATGGTGTAGGGCCTCCTTTTGCGGCCAATACAGCATCAATTCGTCTTGGGAATGACATATACAAGTCCTGCACAGTGGTCAGAGGGATTTTAAGCCATTCTTCTTGCAGGATAGTGGCCAGGTCACTACGTGAAACTGGTGGAGGAAAACGTTTACTGACCCGCTCCTCCAAAGCACCCCAAAGTGGCTCAATAATATTTAGATCTGGTGACTGTGCAGGCCATGGGAGATGTTCAACTTCACTTTCATGTTCATCAAACCAATCTTTCACCAGTCTTGTTGTGTGTAGTGGTGCATTGTCATCCTGATACACGGCACCGCCTTCAGGATACAATGTTTGAACCATTGGATGCACATGGTCCTCAAGAATGGTTCGGTAGTCCTTGGCAGTGATGCGCCCATCTAGCACAAGTATTGGACCAATGGAATGCCATGATATGGCAGCCCAAACCATCACTGATCCACCCCCATGCTTCACTCTGGGCATGCAACAGTCTGGGTGGTACACTTCTTTGGGGCTTCTCCACACCGTAACTCTCCCTGATGTAGTGAAAACAGTAAAGGTGGACTCATCAGAGAACAAGACATGTTTCACATTGTCCACATCCCAAGATTTACGCTCCTTGCACCATTGAAACCAACGTTTGGCATTGGCATGAGTGACCAAAGGTTTGGCTATAGCAGCCTGGCCCTGTATATTGACCCTGTGCAGCTCCCGACGGACAGTTCTGTTGGAAACAGGAGAGTTGAGGTGCACATTTAATTCTGCCGTGATTTGGGCAGCCGTGGTTTTATGTTTTTTGGATACAATCCGGGTTAGCACCCGAACATCCCTTTCAGACAGCTTCCTCTTGCGTCCACAGTTAATCCTGTTGAATCTGGTACGTCCTTCTTGGTGGTATGCTGACATTACCCTGGATACCGTGGCTCTTGATACATCACAAAGACTTGCTGTCTTGGTCACAGATGCGCCAGCAAGACGTGCACCAACAATTTGTCCTCTTTTGAACTCTGGTACGTCACCCATAATGCTGTGTGCATTTCAATATTTTGAGCAAAACTGTGCTCTTATCCTGCTAATTGAACCTTCTCACTCTGCTCTTACTGGTGGAATGTGCAATCAATGAAGACTGGCTACCAGGCTGGTCCAATTTAGCCATGAAACCTCCCACACTAAAATGACAGGTGTTTCAGTTTCATTGTCCAACCCCTGTACATACAGGGGCCTGACGTATGCTTTAGTCTGATTAATTTTATTGGTATCAATTATGTCCCAGCCATTGATTTCGGTAAAAATTATTTATCAACATGGGATTTTTTCCCTCTGAAAATTGCAGTCAAATTAAAGTTTACATATTTCTATATTTTTCATTATGAAATCATGCTTCTGCATTAAAAGATTAATGTATTTTAAGGCAATATACTGTCTGACTATTTGTTTCCTCATATCCCATTTCGAGAGTTCACAGATTTTTTTTTAACAATCTTAACCTATTTGGGTTTTCTATTTTTACATATTTAATTCTGTATTTCTAAAACACTGACATGTAGTTCGAGCATCTAATATGCCACGTACCATGTCTAAGAACGAGCCAGTGTGAGGAAAATCTCCAGATAGATGCACTGCACTTATACAGGGCATTTCTACCTTAATGGAAAAATAGCTTTAGGTTTTTCCTCTTAGTCACACAGACTTACATGTACAAACACAATATTGATGGTGGAAAATGCAAGACGCTGACCTGCCCAATGGGAGCAGAATGGGGGCTCAAGGACATGCTCATATGTAGAGAGGACCAATCTTGTGATTAATGGCAGATCTACTACACATCCTGAACCACAGCTTTACATGTGTGCCGAACCCATATTTCAACATCTTTATAAATATCTCCTGTTCTTGCTGCAACCCAACTTACAATTCACCTTCAGTATTGCACCTTTTTATAAAAAAACAATTAGATCTAACTGTAGTAAGGTTTTCTGAACATAATGACAGCAGTAGGTACGTATAGTACATGTAATGAGAGCAAACTCCCACTGGTACCCTGGAGTGAGCGCAAATTATCATAGTGTGTCACTGTGCATTTGTTATGAGCACTGCTCTCTGCAGACTGGCTGCAGCTTTTAGTAAATACGTCATCAATATTTCAAACACACTGACACTGAATTAATGACATCCAGCATTTCCTTTCAGCCAATCAATAACTACACACACTTTGCCTTTTAATCACATGCATACTGTATATATGTCACATATCAATTCGATGTTGTACATGCACACTGATCATTTGCTGTGTTACATGCATAAAGACTCTCGCTCTTCTGCATCTCTTTTGTTAAACAAGCACTTATTCTCTCACACGCATATGCAGAAAATCATGCTTTTTCTTTGAGAGTGCTGGCGTGGTGATTATTCATGGGAAGGATAGTGGGGATGAGCAATCAGTGGCCAGCTCATTAATCATGCTGGATACGGACCCTTAATCTCCTCCACAGGTACAGACAAATCCTCTGCTAACTCTCCTTCTCTTTTTCCACCCACCAGCTCATTTTCTCCCTCGTGCTGTGTTTGCATCTTTGGCTTACAGCTTTCTGTCCTTCGCAGAACCTCTAACCCTCTTGATATCTATATGACTATAACTGCCTGTCAATCTCACTTTTTCTCTTTCTCTGTGGTTCTATTATGCTTCTCTCCTTTCATTCCACTTGAGGTCCTCCTTGCCCGGCTGTCTCTCGACTTGCTGGTAAAACCAAATTTCAGCAACTTTTTCCTGTAGAACCCCTTAACTAGGCAGTGAATATGCCTTGTTAAGATCACAGACAAAAGACTGGGAACAAAAAGAGACAAGTATCGTACAAATCTGTGCCGTAGGGACTATTTTCTAAAAATATGTCGCACATTGCATCAATAAAGTGACTCCTGAGGTTTTCAGTTGGATATCTGTCAGTGATTGCTACACTTCCAAGGAAAAATTCAAAAGAAAACGGAAGGTAATTTCTGGTGGGGATATAACAAGTTAACAAAACTGCTACTTTTTAGAAAGGGAGAACAGCACATTGAGACATACAATGGATAGGTGCGCAAGTGAAAATGTAATAAGAATGATATTTAATGCCTGAAAAATAATTCAGATATACGCCCACTGGTGTCAGAAGTGAACTTTATTTAGATATCTTCTGCAGTCCCCTTTCAGCAAACTGCCTCAATGGCCAGTTATTACTTGAAAACCAGTTTCAGAAGACAGGCTCTAAATGGGAATCTATTTCTATTGGTATGTTGCTAAGTATCCGAGTACACTAAGGCGCTGTTTACATGACGATGAAAATTTTATACTTTAGTTGCGTTTATAGTGTTTGTCTACATGACAATGGTGCTGGTTTTCTCTGAAAATGGCACAATTTTAAAATGGGTTCCAGAGTGAAATGGTCTAAAAAGGTCCTGGTCTCTGCTGTCGTGTAGATGGGAAGCCCTGGCTTAAGCGCAGTATGAAATCAGTAGAAATTAATGCGGACCCGCACAACATAACACCTGATGACCCATTTATAACCAATAACAATTGTGGATTTCAGAGTACTTACTTGTGCTGCTGATTCCTGAATTATTCCTGGTTCTCCAACAAAGTGCTCACGCTGTGGAGTTTCAAAGAACAAGTCGCCAACTAGTGGCATGGCAGGGGAAATACACCCTTTTCACGTCTACTGTTGCAGTGTGAACAGAGATTGTAATTAAAACGCTATCATGAAGACGTGTTTGACAATGTTAGGCAAAGCAGGTTTATTTATTAGCATAAGAAAGTAATACAAAAGTATTTAAGTGTATTCAGGGCAAAGAAAAAAATCCATTTAAGATGAAAAATACATGAAAAGGTTAACATAACCTTTTCAAAAGAAGTGTTACACAAAAACAATAACAGTACACCACAGACTAGAAACCACCTGATTCTGGCAATGTTTTTAAAATTTTATTTGGCTAATTAGTAGTACAATTTTTCAAAAAGTAATACATTTGATGATGAACTGCCTTTTTCAGTGATCTTTACCAAGTAAGCCTAGTTTTAGATATGCATCTCTAGTATGGGGAAACAATTCGAGGGAAGAAATGCCAGTGAAAATATTTTTAAAATGAGCTACCATAATACCATCTAATGCCCTTTTCTTCTCCATTCTGTTCAACTGCGCTCTGCCCTTTTTATGTCTGTTACTGGTGCTCGCATTGAGAGCCTCCTTGTTTTATCACATTGGCTGCTCCTGTCTGCCTGCCTCTTCCCCAAATGTTGCTCATCTCTGCAGCTGCAAACATGCACAGCCAATCCCTAACCCAGGTGGCTGTTAACTAATGCAAGCAGCTGGGCCCTTTGTCACTTGTTCTGTGTGATTGCTGTTCTTCTGCCCCTGTCTGAAGGCCACGCAAACACAGCCTTGGTTGTAAAAGTCACACAGGTTTTATGTGGTAAAAATGCTAGACCTAGCAGGCTCTTTATTTTTTATCAAACTATTTGTTTGAATATTTGCTTTGTTGTAAAGCACATAAAACTGTAACATGTCCTGTTTTTGATACTTTGCAGGGAATCCAAAGTAGCTTGTACCAGCTTACTGCCTCACTTCTGTTTGTCAAAAATAGTGGTTAGAAGGATAATAAAATGAAGTTTAGGCGATAGATTGGAAAAATGTCTTATCTTCACACTTTTATTTGATAAAACTGAAAACACTTCAAGTCTCAGGGGCGAAAAACGCTATCCTGCTCTGGGAGGATTAGTGGAAACAAGCTGACAGTATGGAGCTAATCTCCTATACTTCATTTAGCCGGATGAGATCCAATTCATTAAAGCTACTTTCTCATCTGACAGCAGCGTAAGATCCCTGACAATCTGAGTAATCTTTCATCTTTATGGAAAGAAAGACCTCCTCTTGCTTTCTCCCTGGATATATTTCTTCTACTGTAAAAATGCTAGAGCATTTTCTGACAGAGCTGGCTAAGTGGTCTTTCTTGTATTAAAGCCCTTTGAGCTTTGTGGAGGACAGATTAGTGGCCTGTAACACAACTCTGCTCTACTGGAGCCACAGCTTTGCCTGACCTGAGGGTCCACCTCCACCGAGACAGAATGCACAATAAGGTGCACTGGGAAGAGTCTGGGTATGTGTAACTGTATGCGTCCAAATGTATCAGCAGGACTCAGCTATTTATGCTCTGTGGGAAGCTTTTGTGAGTGCGGACACTTTAAAGCGTATACAAGCATTTTAAAAACAGCATGATTACTGCTGTAGAGCAGAAGAACAGAAAGACCTATAATATTCTTTATTTAAACTCCCATAAGGGCATTCTTCTAGAGAAACTCCAAGGTGAAGGAGTTCAACAGACTTTGGAGTTCAGCAGCAATAGCACCACGCTCTGTGATGTATTATTAATTTGATTTATTACGGTGCAATTTGGAGAACTTATTTACACGTTTATTCTCAGAAAGAAAAAGAGAGGTCAGTGTTTGAAAGTTAAACTTATAAAATGTCCAACCTGATGCTCCACATATTCAAAGGAAACTGAGTTGTTTTAAATGCCTATTTTTAAGTATTAGAGTATGTCTGTATTTCATGCTCTCTTTCTAAAATGCTATACAAAGGTAAATAATGTTAACTGTAGTTAAGTATATTAAATGACAAAAGCAAGACTGTTGATGCTAAACAACTGTTTTCAGTCAAGTGGTTCTATCTCTCTACTGTAAAGGGTGTAGAACAAGGACCAAAAAAAGTTAGCATTTGGCTTTAATTTAGAACAAAAACCTTTGTAAAAATCTCAAAATGTCTCCAAAAATTGGCCAACTATGCCACACATTATTTAACACTTAGGGAACAGTGTTTTTTACACTAAATAAGACAATGCTTGTCTGACTCAAATGAGTGAATGGAAGGCAGCTTGGCTTGTTTTCCATGGTTACTGAAACTTTAAGTCTTATTAACCCCTTCTCCTCCCTTAATTTCAAATGATATGCACTCCCTAATGTCTGAATTGGAGACATAGAGTCCGAGTGGACAATGTTCTCCACATCTATTGTCGATACTGCTGCACGTAGCTGCAGCAGTAAGGTCTGCTGTGCCTGCTGCGGTGGCAATCCCCAAACCCGGTGGTGGAAACCAGCAGTAAGGGATGCTGTCAAGCTGAAGAAGGAGTCCTATTGGCTGTGGCCGGCTTGTCGGACTCTTGAGGTGGCTGACGGATCCTGTGAGGCCAAGCGTGCCACGGCCGGGGCTGTGGCAGAGGCAAAAACTCGGGCTTGGGAGGAGTTCGGTGAGGCCATGGAGAAGGACTACCAGTTGGCCTTGAAGTGATTCTGGCAAATCATCCGGCACCTCAGGAGGGGGAAGCAGTGCATCGCCAACACTATTTACAGTGGGGGTGGGAGGCTGCTGACCTCGACTGGGGACATTATCGGGTGGTGGAAGGAGTACTTCGAGGATCTCCTCAATCCTGCCATCATGCATTCCCTGGTGGAAACAGAGGCTGGGGACACAGGGTTACTTTCATCACCCAGGCTGAAGTCACCAAGGTGGTTAAAAAGCTCCACGGTGGCAGGGCTTCAGGGGTGGATGAGATCTGCCCTGAGTACCTCAAGTCTTTGGATGTTGTGGGGCTGTCATGGTTGACACGCCTCTTGAACACTGCATGGCGGTCGGGGACAGTGCCTCTGGACTGGCAGACTGGTGTGGTGGTCCCCCTTCATAAGAAGGGTGAGCTGAGGGTGTGTTCCAACTACAGGGGGATCACACTCCTCAGCCTCCCTGGTAAGTCCTACGCCAGGGTATTGGAGAGGAGAGTCCGACCGATAGTCGAACCTCAGCTTCAGGAGCAGTGTGGTTTTTTGTCCCAGCCGTGGAACACTGGACCAGCTCTATACCCTCTACAGGGTACTCGAGGGTTCATAGGAGTTTGCCCAACCGGTCCACGTGTTTTGTGGACCTGGAGAAGGCATTTGACTGTGTCCCTCATGATGCCCTATGGGGGGTTCTCCAGGAGTATGGAATCGGGGGCCCTTTATTAGGGGCCATCCGGTCTCTGTACAAGCGGAGCAGGAGTTTGGTCCACATTGCCGGCACTGAGTCGGACCTGTTCCTGGTGCATGTTGGACTCCAGCAGGGCTGTCCTTTGTCACCGGTCTTGTTCATAACTTTTATGGACAGGATTTCTAGGCGCGGCCAAGGGCCGGAGGGGGTCTGGTTTGGGGACCAGAGGATTTCGTCTTTTCTTTTTGTAGATGACGTGGTCCTGCTGGCCCCCTCTAGCCAAGACCTACAGCATGCACTGGGGCGGTTCGTAGCCGAGTGTGAAGAGGCTGGGATGAAGATCAGCTCCTCCAAGTCCGAGGCCATGGTTCTCAACCGGAAAAGGGTGGCTTGTCCTCTTCAGGTTGGAGGGGAGTTCCTGCCTTGTTGGGACCACACAGCCATGGGTTTCAACACTAAAACTCCGGTACATATTTTCCTGGAACCTGGAAGTGCATTAACCTTCTTCCAGCACAGCCAGGAAAGGGGGTAACTGCGGACTTCCTGTGGCGCCAATACCCAAATAAAAGCCCCACCTTTCCACAAGTCTTTCTCTTCCACGCGGCTCTCCATAGGAACCGGATAGGAGGGGAAAGCGCGCTGAATGTATTTTGCTGGTAAAAAGACATGAATTCAACTGGATCCAAGGACCGATCACCGATCATATGCAAAAGTTAAGTAGAATGAAATACTGCCTGTGTATCCGGTATTTTCATTCATGAACGGGGAAATTAAGGTGTAAGAGTTGCTTACATTTTCTCTTTGAGGCCCCACAGAAGCAAACGGTGTTCCGAGAGAAGCCGGTGGAGAAGCTGTTTCGACAAGCCGAGTCTGGAGGAAAGACGACGGCCGCAACCGTGTTTACGGTAACGAACAGCTGGTCACCATCTGATCGGGAGAAACTGAGGAAGTTAGTGGGAAGCTAACCTTTGTTCACAGAACGATCGGAGGAAACTGAAGAAGTTAGCGGGAAGCTACCTCTTTGTTCACGACGGATATCTTCTTCAAACTTCGCCCTTGGACAACATTCCCTCAACAGGTTCAGAGGTTGGGTTTTGGGCAGATTAACAGATTGGTTTAGGATGAAATGATCTAAACGTTTTCATGTTATGAAGTTTGCTTTGTGGAACTCGGCTATCTTGGTGCTAGCATGCTACCTGTAGCACACAGGCCGGTTCGTGTTCTTTGTATGTTTTGAAGCTAAGATAAACTTTATTAAAAGGGTGGTTTTAACCAGAACATTGCTCATAACGCGCCGTCAGCGCTTATGCATTTTAACCCTGGTATTTTAAAGGTATGTGTTGATTCTGGCGCTAAGCTATCTCTAGCTTAGCACTTTAGCTAGCTTCTTTGTTAGCCCAACGGCCAGCCGGTAAGAACCCGTGTGCTAGCATTAAGGCTAGTCAACAGAAAGGTTGTTAGTTTTCAAGCTAGTGAATAATAGTCCCTGAACATCATTTACTAGAGTTGATAACTAAGTAAACACCATTAAGCCCCATTTCTCCAGAAAGATTTGGCTCTTTTCCAAAATACTCAATAATATTTCTTCAAATATTATTTTAATAAATAAAGGCAGTTAATTAGACACCGTTGAGAATTAGTCATCCAGGAGGTTGGTTTTATTCAGCAGATCATTATTTAAAACATTATTTTATTAAAATAATATTTAATCTGATCTTGCATTGTGAAGGGTTGTCTAAAGGTTGCTGATTATTTTCTAAGTTAGTTCCAAAACTAACTTAACTTCACTTCCAGATTCTTCAAGATAATCCTTGGTTCTCAAACATAAACATTACATGGTAATGTTGCATCACTCTTTTTGGTCATGATTTCTAATCATCTTTAATCAACTTGTTTATATTGTACATAGTCCATTAGTCTCCATTATTCTTTAATTCTGCTTGGTAGTTTAGTTGGATTGTTTTAGCATAGTAAAGAGTTTGTTGATTGAAATATGTTTGACTTTGAGTTGACTTATTTTTGTTAATAAATTATTGTATTTTAAGAAATTGTGTGAATTCATTCCATATATGTGCAGAGTTTATGCTGTTCAATAATGCCAGAGCTCGTCTCACACCTTTTTATTCTATCCTAATACCATCGCCGTAATGGGGCTGGTATTCACAGGACAATCCTTAACAGACCGGAATATTATTTGGTAAAATATTAATAATAAAATATTAATATTAAATAATATTCTCAGATTCATATTTACAACAGCCTCAAGTGAAAGAGTTCAAGTATTTCTCGGAGTCTTGTTCACGAGTGAGGGAAGAATGGAGCGGGAGATCGCCAGACGGATCGGTGTGTCTGCGGCAGTAATGGGGGCACTGTGCCGGTCTGTTGTGGTGAAGAGAGAGCTGAGCCGAAAAGCGAAGCTCTTGATTTACCGGTCGGTTTCTGTTCCTACCCTCACCTATGGCCATGAACTTTGGGTCATGACCGAAAGAACGAGATCCCGGATACAAGCGGCTGAAATGAGCTTCCTCCGTAGGGTGGCCAGGCACTCCCTTAGAGATAGGGTGAAGAGTTCGGCCATCTAGGAAGGGCTCGGAGTAGAGCCGCTGCTCCTCCACATCGAGAGGAGCCAGTTGAGGTGGCTTGGGCTTCTATACCGGATGCCTCCTGGACGCCTTCCTTGGGAGGTGTTCCAGGCACGTCCCACCGGGAGGAGGCCCAGGACACGCTGGAGGGACTATGTCTCTCGGGTGGCCTGGGAACGCCTGGGAACGCCTTGGGCTCCCCCCGGAGTAGCTGGAGGAGGTGTCTAGGAAGAGACGTCTGGGTGTCACTGCTGAGTCTGCTGAGTCTGAGACCCGGTCCCGGATAAAGCGGAAGACAACGAGTACAAGAAATTTGGGTCTAGAAACCATTTTGACTTTTTTTTAGAACCCAGACAGTGGCTGACACATGTCAACCAGAAACAAGCCAGAACTTATTATAACCTGATAACAAGTTGAGCTCCAATCAAAGTATTATACTAAAGCAACATAAACACAGAAATTCAACAGGGTGGTTGCTGAATACATTACGATGGATTAGATCCTTGTTTACACTGTTGAGAAATCTGCTTTTTAATTATTTGAGCAACTGAATCAAAGCTAGATACTTCCATCAAGGATATTACCACTTCTAGTGAGTATCAACTTCTCCACAACATTTAAGTATTTTTTTCAACTCTAAATAGCTTCTGACATGCTTGGTATTGCACTAGTTCAGATGAAACATTGTTATATTGACCTTGGTTTTATTATTCTGATTAAAAGTACCCTTTGCCTTTGAAAACTGTTTTTTGTCAGTATTGAAAATGGTACCAAGTACTTTCTTGGTATTGATGATGAATTTTAGTATCGTGACAGTCCCAACTAAATAGATTATTGGAAATGATTTTCAATATTCAGTTGACAAAGCAGTTATGAAACCTCCCTAAGTGGGCACAAATCGCTGCATGTTTGGTACAAAACATTTTATACTAGTGGTGAGGTAGGAAAAGTCCAAAACTACAATATAGCAAAATGATCAAGACCCATGATAATGCCCCATTGCAAATGTGAGTGTTTTCGATTTCTGCTATTCACAGAGAGCAAATGTCCCAACTGTAGCTTACCGGAAATGTTCATTATCATTTCTAGTAGAACCAGAGTCAGAAACCGTAACCATCTGCCTAAGTCTTCAAGCCCATAATCAGGACATGGATTGGTGAATGCTTTTGTTGCTGCTTTAGTTAAACACTGAAAATACAAATCAAGAACTGCACAAATGCATAATATATTTTTTACGATGTTTTTTTGTGAATTGTAAAATACAGAAACTAGGCCACTTCTTTGAATGTTGCATGTTACCATGTTGAGGTCAATCCATATGCAGGATTGATTGGGTTCGCACCAGGCACAAAATACTTAACTCTAACAACCAAAAACCTAAAAACATACTGCCAAATCCTGGATCCAGAAACAAATCAATTACAATGTGGGACTGGGTCAGAAATCTAAAGCCAGATAATTTATGAAGACAAAACAGAAGCCAAGGCAAGAATTTAAATAAAGATTTGAGAAAACACAGGAGTGCATATAACTGGCCCGGCTGCTGGTAGATTAACAAGAGCCAGAACAGGTTTTAGGAAGTCAGTCAGAGTAAGGTCACGGAAGCTCAGGATTACTACGTTACGGTAAGTAGGTAAATTAAACTCAGACATGGAGACGGAACTAGTTGAACAGAACACACAAAACTAAAGATTGTACAAAGACTAAAAGAAACAAGCAGGTAAAGAGAACCACAACCAACAGAGCAAGCAAGGTTCAACTGAAATCAATCCATTCCAAAAGTTACAAAGCAAGAGGTTGATTTACTAAAATATGAGATGGAAAAGACTGATATGATTCACCATAATTAACATCAGTTATATTAAAGTGATGCATTGATAAATGGACTGAATTTATTTAGCGCTTTTCTAGACATGTCACACCTACAAAAACCCACACATAAATATGTAGATTGGTAGGCCTCTTGGAGTTATAAATGCCTTGCCCATGGGCACATCGATACGTAACAGGAGGAAGTTCGCAATGAACCAACAACTTTCGGATTACCCATTCTACCCCACAAAGTTTTTTTTCTAAGGCATGTATGATCCAACAATTCAGAAATGTAGAACATTCGAAGCTGAGAGCTGAACAGAACATACGGGGTGACAAAGCAATGCAAATATTGCAACAATTTTTTCTAACTGAATGCATGTTGTTTGACATTATTAAACTTTATTCTCTTTGTCATTTTACAGTCTTGACAAGGTGCACTTCCCAAAACTTATCCAGACAAATTCTTACGCTCCAGCTTCTTTAAAAGAAACAGGTTTTCTTTCTATGTATAGGCCCCTCATCACATATTCCAAAGGTGTTTCACAGGTTTTATGATTAATGGTCTCAATAGGTTAGATAGTACCAAAATAATTTCTTTATATTGAGAAAAATGACTTTAAATGAAGTGACAAAAGGCTTATTATAACACCAGAAATGTTAGTAAAATACAAGGCCAAATCGGGCCTCATTGATCTGTTTTGACAGAGTAATTTGGGTGAGAAATGGCAGAGGTTCAAGTGTTGTCAACAAAAATAAATTACACCTGTGATAAAATGCAAAGACTAAAAAATTGTGTCATTTTTACATGATGTAGTTTGACCTTTATCTGCTTTCCAATAACAATTCAAAGGTTTGAGTTCATATGCTTCTATTCAGTCTACCTGCATCAAATTATCACAGCATTTAGTTTAGTCTGAACTTTTTTTGCTGAATAGCCCCTTTGCTCCTTCTTCATTTGAGAAAAAAAGACCAACAATGCATGATCAAGTAACTTCCACCATCTTAGTAGGTGAGGTAGCATGGCATTAAGAGGTTAACCAACCCTCCTTGTTAAACTGTTACTTTAGCTTATTAATCTTTATGATTTAATACATATTTTATCAGAAACAACAAAGTATTTTGATTTTCTGTCTCTTCAGTTATAATTGAATCCAAAACAGCTAAATACCACTGAATCCACAATTGTTGGAAAAGGGCCTCTTTAAAGTTCACAGATAAAAATACCGCAAACCAATACTGGCAGAAACAAAAACCTTATTGGCTTAAGTTATATCTTTTCTCACTATCTGATGACACTGACTTTGTCTTGTAGAAATGAAAATGAGCATTTTCAACATATATAATGGTTTACATTTGTTTTATATTTTACATTCACAACTATAAATCAGTTTACAAAATGTGCTGCTTATTATGGTTTTATTCCCATAGTATAATCAATTTTAACTGTGTAAATATGTATATTTAGACAGATAGACACGAACCAGGGATTTATTGTGAAGTAATTTTTTTGCATTAATGTTTTATTTTAATTAAAAAATCTTGTTTTCTTAATATTTTTGCTTGATTTTTAACTGTTCTTATACAATCAAATCCAATATATAATTATTTACGTTCTGATTCTTTTTATTGTATTAATATGATAAAACCAATGGTGATTAATTGGCAGAAAGTGAACTGAACAGGCTCTGCACCACTGCTGTATTATATTAACTAAAGCTTTAAAAAAAGCTCATGATGAGTTGATGAAGTTGATTAATTGCTACTTAAATTACCCTGAAGTACTCCCTCGCTAATTAATTATCAGAGAGTAAACTTTGTATACAGCCCGCTTACACCACCCTGCTAAATTATTATGGACCCTCCAAGCATGACAGGAATTTTTGCAAATGACTAAGAAAGTTTCAGGCTAAATACCTGCATGCTTACTGATTAAATTATATGTAGGCAGCACAGCAGCTCGGACGGAGAAGTGTCTGTTCAAAGTGAGAATGACACTGGAATGATCTCCAAGCATGTGTGTTTACAGTATGCCAATTTCTGCGCAAACAAGCTGCCACATTAGGCATGCAGGTGACCAAATGCATATGCTTCAAACCTGTGACAGAACGGAGGGTTACACACTGCTTATACACAACTGACATAATGGCTACCTTGTGGTTGCTGTCCATTATAGGATGATTTTTACAAACTAATGAAATCTGAATTTGTGCTCATTGCTGCAAACGTTTCTTGGGAAAGTCACACATACAGGTGAATTTCAATAAAATAGAATACATTTAAAAGTACACTTAATCTAAGTGATTTTTTTCATACAACAAATCTTGTATTTTATAAATTATTTAGACACAGAGTCATATTTTTCAGCCCATTTTGTCTTTTAAACCAAAAATTCAGTTTCTCAACAAATTAGAACAGACCAACAAAAATTTATTTCAACAAAGAAATGTTTTGGCTTACACCAGTCCAAACTTTTTGCCATATGTTTTAAGTTGTCGAAGGCCACGAAAACAAATTAAAAACACAATACCTTTTTAACTGTTACCTGCTTAGCATAAATTAAACAGGCAATATTTGAATGGAATGAACAAAGCAGTCTGATTTTATTACTCTAAATCATCGTAGATTCAAAACAAAAGGACTCTTGCGCAAGTCCCTACATATTTTGGTTTGGGTTTTCTTGGTTTAAAAGAAATTTTAGTCAATTTTTAGCAAGATCATGCTTGTTGGTCACTTTGTGGGTCATGCTTTCTTTGTGAACACTTGCTGTATTTAATCAAGTTCAATGAGTGGTTGCATGCAAGTCTGTTTTTGAGTAAAGGTAGCTAGCTTAGTTTGTTGTCAAATTATTTCTGAAATTAAAATGAAAACAAAAACATCTTGCTAATAAAAGACAGATAGCAATATTAAATTTTGTTGTACCAAACATGTCTGCATCTTTTTCAAAAAGCCTCGCACCTGTAAAAATCTTGCCTTGAAAAATGTTTTAAAATGTGCATTAAGGAAAAAGTGTGGCAGAAAAAAAGGCACATGTTATGCAGTAAATGGCATTTTACAGTTGTACACAGTCAAAATTTATATTTTATTTCACATTTTTGCATGCGTATAAAAAGTTCCTAGGAAATATATGTACTGTTATTAAACTGATCAAAATAGTTTCTAAAATGATAAAGGGAATGTATTTCTGATGTGGTCATGTGTCTTTCTCCTGGCTGGGTTAGGGTTTCCAAACAGGCTGTGATCTATATCATAACTCTGTTCTGCTCTGACATCAAGGCATTGAGCCTGAAGCTCAAACATTTCCTCTATGATTTCTGATGTGTAGTACATTACCTAATCAATGAGGATGTTATAATGCTGATTGTGATGAAGATTTTGCCCTTGAAAACAATAGCAACAAACAATGCGTTTTTTGGTTCAAAAAAAGAGCTTTACCCTTGAAACCGTCTCAGCATTTGCAATTTCAGAAGACTGAGGTAAATAGTTTGTTGTAAACTCAGAAGAGAGCTATGTTGCTCCCAGCTCAGTTTACCTGCAGTCTGATGGGAAAGTGCATCCTTGAGCTGCATGAACTACAAAATCAGACGGCACTCCTGAGAATAAAGACTTGCGACTGAATGCTCTGCTGTGATCAACTTCTTTTTTTCCCTCATACTTCAAAAATGTTTGACTGTTGCGGCTTCCTGAAGCTGTCAAGGATGCACTTTCAAGGTCAGCTGGATAAAATCCTTTGATGGCCACTAAACGATTGTGGCTGTTAGTATGAACGGTAAACCGGAGTAATTTAATTATTTTTAACAGTTAGAGAAAGGCTCTGTCTTCCAGTATGAAAGCTGTAGCAAAACTAATTTAAACTTCTTTGAGAAAAAGGTGTTCTACTCCTCAAAACACTTAAGGTTATCTACAGAAAGCAATCTTATTTTTAATAATTCAAAAAGTTTTGTTACAAACTGCAAATGAGGACATGTAGTTAAAATAGCAAATATTTGCATAAAAAACCAAAATGTTGACCTCATTCACAGCAAATTAAACTGCAGTTTGTTAGAGATGCAAATCAGTGACATGTAAGGTATTTTTATGATATTAATGACTGCAAAGTTAATGAAAATTAACTATAACAAAAAAATCATTTGCAATTTGTTTTAGCCCTGCCACAAAATCTCCTGCTAGCATCATTCAGAGATCCTACTGTTAGTGTTACACCCCTGAACATAGGGGAGAAAGAATCACACGAGTGATTACTTGTTGCTTCTCTCTTGCAGTAGTTTAATGCAATTAAATGAACATAGGTTTTTTTACATTTACTGCTCAATGTCACACAGTGGATGAAAAAGCTTATTAATAAACCAAAAATAATAAACTGCTTACTATTCACTCTTTAACATGTTTCCTCACAAAATAAATGATAATGGGCACATTCCTAGCACCTCCCGCTAGCTTAACAGTCATTTCCTAGTACACAGCTCAGACACAGAAACGTTAAGTCTGACTTCACCTAAAACTATGATAAAATTCTTCTAAATCTGACAAAACAACGAAGGGTTATATATAAATGTCTTAACCAATGTACATATTACAAATATATCACATTTTGGTCACCATTACCTGAACATAGGGGAGAAAGAATCACGCGAGTGATTACTTGTTGCTTCTCTCTTGCAGTAGTTTAATGCAATGGAGGAGAGCGCGCGAAAGCCCCCTAGTAGAGAATGGAGCCACTACCAATCGATCCCAGAAAAGGCTTACTAGCTGATTCCTGATGCACACATCGCCATTCCCTTGAATGAAATTACATTAATTCAACATGAAACCTAACTTTTTAACACTTTGTTTTACTGTATTTACATTGTTTAGGCTTATGCTTATTAATATGAATTAATATTTATGTAACCCTTTTTACTGTCAACTCTTAAGTATGAAATCAATGTATGAGCACAGCTATATAAAATCTTTTAGTACCACATTGGGGGTACAATAGTAGTCTTTCCAACCTGTCACACTAGCTTAGAGCACAGTGCTGATGAGGACAGGATGAGAACTTCCTTTCTCTTTTTTCAACCATGGTTACCTCAGGAAAGATTTCCCTTCATTATCAATTTGCATGAAAAAGGTTTTAAAGGCATTGATTTTGCTGCTAGTAAGATTGAACTTAAATCAAAAATTTTTTTTGAAACCTCAGCAACTTTATAAAGAAAGCTTCTGTTGCTGTGAAGATGGCTTTAAGGTGTTTTACAAAGTCTGATACATATCAGGATCTCCTAAAAGAGATTCGGCTAGAAAATGGGTTGCCACCAGTACAGAGCTCGCTCAGGAATGGCGTCAGGCAATTGTGAATTTTTCTGCACACAAACTGAGGAAAAGAATACAAGATACTGGTGTCCAATATGGACAACAAAAAAGTCACTTTTCTCCAAGAACACAGAGGAATGACATATTCTTTACGAAGTAACAGGACCGGACGGCAGGTAGCCCCATTTAGTGTTTGGACCATCTGGAAATTGGACCGTAGAGTAGATAACATTTTTCACAAGTATTGGATCTTGCTGACAGAGAGCATCCTAATACCATTCATGTGGGGTTTTGCCTCTCAAAATGTTACCTAAAAACACTTATTATGAAATAATATTATGAATAAAGAATTGGACCAATACATCCCTCGGGAGCAATTTTGCCAAGCAATCCAGTAGCAATTTGATGATAAAGAATGTTTTTTTCCCAGCACAGTGGAGCACCTCATCGCAAGGCAAAAATGATAACCAAGTGGCTCAGGGATAAAAACATCAGAAATCTCCCCAGACCTTAATCTTATTGAGAAATTTTGGTCAAATGCAAGTGGTATAAAAGACTCAAAGTTGTGAATCTCTGAGCAATAATAAAGAAAACAATTGTCAATAATCAGAATTTTGCCCAGATGGTGATATCTAGTATGCCAGGATGAATAGTGGTAGTCTTCAAAGAGACTGTATGACCTCATTTGCAATTCTTTAAAAAATCCTTAAAAATATGAAATATTTATTACAAAAATTTAGTATATGATACAAGCATCTTAAAAAATAATGTAACAACACTGAAGCAGGAATCTTTTGGTTAGTCTCAAAACCTTTGGCCATGACTGTACACAGTCCTCACTCATTACTTTACCAAAGTACGGTTTCACCTTACAAATACTGCCAGGCTGCCATCTGATAGAAATAAATTTCCTGATCATCGATAAAGGAGACAAAATGGAACTGATCAACTCAATCTGCAAACACTCTGATTTCCTTTAAACTGCATTCAGTACATGTCCATAGGAGCTTTGACAACTGCTTTAGGGACGAATTTAACGTTCTCCCCCAATTCTCTCAAGTAAAACCTATCCATAAGAAAACGTTCACAGCCTCTACTTATTTAGAGTAAAGTTTAGGAGAATTGCAAAAAAGACACCCCAAATCCATTAAAGAGCCTACAAGAAGAAATAAAAGTTTTTATGCATTTTGGAGAAAACTGTGTCCTTGTCACAGTTTCAGAGACCTCTCTGGTGTCTGACCTGCCTGTTTGCTGCTGGCTCTGTGAGGCAAGGATGTATCATGTTGTTCTATGTTGCATCATCCAGCAAGTAATGCAGTTGTTACTTATGTAGTTTGATGAATTTAAGACAACACATTTTACAGCTTCTCACACTACTGAAACAAAAAACATACTTCCACAGTTTATATACTCTGTTATGTAACTTTTGTCTAAATCTGTCTTCTCTTAAAAGCCTCAAATAACTTAGGGGAGCCAAGCACAGATGTTTTTATGAATTACTTTCTCCTTAAATTAAGTGTTTAGGTGCCCTCTGGGTGCAACAGACTCAAATCTAAATTACAAGCTAATATTGTTCCATCTGGAAACTTAATCATCAAGATAAACATGCCTGCACAGGGCTGATTGTTTGCTGGAGCACAAAATGTAAATTTCAGAAATTAACTAATGCAAATGTCAAGTTTCAAACACTTCCACTTTATCTCAGGAACCTCAAGTGCAAATTGGCATTAATGTTATTCTACAAGTCGAGACATGTTTTTACAGAGATGAAAGGTGATCACACATGTTTTCACTTTCTTTGTGTTCTTCCCCTTTGTAACTCTGCTGGGGATATCTACAGTCTTCCGCCTTGCAGAAGTGTCTACTTCTTAAAAAGTATCTGAACTCCATATGATAAATCAACACAATGTAGTGCATAACTGAGCTGGAAGGAATGTTACACCTGGCTCTGAAAAAAGTCTAAAAGGTCAGCTGATCATATTTATTTAGCCATTAATCTGAAACTTTAAATAAAATACAGTCAAACCAGTTGCTTTTCAGAAGTCACCTGATTAGTAAATAAAGCCTCCCTCTGTGTAATTTCATCTCGGCATAAATGTAACTGTTCTATGAAGGACTCTGGGGTTTGTTAGAGGACTTTAGTGAACAACAAGCATCATTACGACCAAGGAACACAGCAGACAGGTCAGGGAGAAAGTAGTCGGGCAGTATAAAGCAGGGTTAGGTTATATAAAATTATACCAAGCTTTGAATGTCTCACAGGAAACTGCTAATTCATCATCCAAAATTGGAATGAAAGCAGAGCTCTGCAAACCTAAAAACACAGAAGTAAGTGAGAGGCCCATTGTAGATTGGGAGGAGCTTCAGGGATACAGTGCTCAGGTAGGATAACCTGTTGAAAAGACAACAGTTACTCACTATGTGGTAAAAATGTTTACCTAAAATTTGTCATTGGGCTTAAAGTTTATCAGCCAAAAAAAAAAAAAGATACAATTATTTGGGTCCAGAACATGCGTTCATTCTTACAAGCCAAATCCATATTGTCATTTTCCACTGAATATCCATAAGACACTTCAGTCTTCACCTCTCATGGTTTTATGTACAGTACTTCATTTTCTAAGATTAAAATATTTTGTCAGGCTGTTGATTCGTGATGTAATAAACACCACGGAACCAACAGATTTTCTACACGGTGTTAATTTAAACACTGAAGAGACACAGTATTCTTTTTTTAGACACATTCAGCATGTCTCCAAGAACCCGTTGACATGTTCACACATGTTCTCTCAGCTTTGCACAATGCTACTCTTCCTGACCTTAAGGCAAGGCAAGTTTATTTGTATAGGACATATCAACAACAAGACAATTCAAAGTTCTATACATGATAAAACATATACGAAATAAAAATACATAGAAAAGTACATAGCATTGACATAATGAAGGAAATAAAGAGAAGTTGCTCTACGGACTAAAACTCAGGGTTTCAACACGTTTGCAGTTTCCTGGAAGTTTGTTCCAGATTTGTAGAGCATTGGTTCTGATTCTGGGGAAGCACAGTAGACGAGCCAGAATACCTCAGTGCTCTGGAAGGTTGATGGGGTTAACAACAACAACAAATTTTTAAAGTATTTTGGTGCTAAACCATTCAGTGACTTATAAACTAACAGATGTATTTTAAAGTCTATTATCTCGGATACAGGGAGCCAGAGTAAGGATTTTAAAACTGGGGTGATGTGCTTTATTTTCTTCTTTTTTTTTTTCTGAATGCAAGCAGCAACGTTCTGGATCAGCTGCAGCTGTCTGATTGACTTTTTAGGCAGACCTATGAAGACACTGTTGCAGTAATCAGTTTGACTAAAGATAAATGCATGGATGAGATTGTTTATTGTAACTGATCTCGTTGTTTGTCATAATCTGGGCTACAAGGAGCATTGATATTAAATAAGAGGAACATATTTAAATATATTTATTCATTACCTTCTGTTAATCTTTAGCATCTTTATCTCCATTTCATGTCTTGACTTTAAGGCCCCCTTTTCCAAATCCTAAAGGCTTATACCTCCCAGCTACTGCCATAAGTACGTAGTTTGACTGCATTTTCTGCAGCCACAATTTTCACTATGAAACTGCTAAAAAGGAGAGGCTCTTAAACCTATCATTGTGTTTACCCTGATTATGTGAGCATGTTTCAGATGTTTGTGAATAGGTATCTGAGATAAAACACACCTCATCACTTTTACTTTCATCTTTCTACACTTCTACACTCTGGTTCACTTTTTCAGTTCAACTTAGTGATTTTAGCGCTGGCCTCCATTTAGCCGAGAAAAGAAAAAAGCTCTTTCATTAAATGCAACCTTATTAGTATTAGCATACCATCTAGAACAACTTTCTGATGATTTGCACAAAACACATGTTTGCCCAAAGAAAACAACTCTGACTGCATCTATTGGAAAACATTTTTTCTTCTCTCACACAAACCAGTGTACCCAATAGGAGAGGTTATCCAGCCATGACGGATTTCATGGCTGCGCTCCCACCTTGATTGGTTGTTTTTCATTTTATATTTTTCCCCAGTACAAATGCCTTTCATAGCCCTTTGCTGCCTCTTCCTTATTCTGAAAGTAAATTTTTAAAACTGATAAAAGTGGTAGCTAGAGGGGATTTGCTGAGTCTAAGAGTAAAATAATATAAGCAAAGAGACCTCAATGCAAGAAGAAATTAAGAGGGAGTAGACACACACCCATATGAATGCACACTTCTTTGAAATTAAAGAAGAGTGTTAAAATAAGCAGGAGAGAGAGAAGATTTCACCACAGAGACAAGACAAAGACTAAATCAATGGAGGCATGATAATAAATTATGTTCTTGCTGGAAACGAGTTAAAGAAGAGAGATAAAAGCAGACCACATGCTGTGCCACTAACAGCCTGGAGGCTGCTGCCTGTGAATTATGGTGCACTGAAACACACTCGCTGTCCTCAGGACCCATTGGCTACAAACGAAAGAGGAATGGGAAAAAAAGTAGTCGTAAGAAAGTCGCTGAGAGATGAGGGGACCAGAAAATAGATGTCACAGAAAATAACAGGTCAAACCAAAGCCCCTGGAGGCTCTGTGGAGCGGGATTTACATCCCTATGGCTAATTAGAGACATAACGATGAAATTAAAGTGCTGAAAATGAAAGACGGATAGATAGGAGGGATTTCTGCGAAGCAGGGACCGCGGGTAAAATTATTCAGTGTGGGCAATCATGAAGGATATTAGATGTCTGGTCCAACAGCGAGTGTGTCACCAATCAGAAGTCATAACTTAATAATCTTATCATGATGGTCTGGATGCACTGTCAGAGTTTAACAAGTAGACTTTTCCCTGGTGCAATGTCATATCCACTTAGAGGCTTAGGAATACTCAAGGGATACACATCTATGGAGGAGAGTCGAAATTAGACTAACTCTTCCAGTTGTTCTTCAAAGACACCCTGCTGATCCTGTGGTGATTTACATGCTCGATTTAGGTTAGCCTTTACAACTAAACAGTTAAATGAGCTGAATTTATACACTGGTCCTCTATTCTTGTTGAACACATAATACACTAAGGGTAACGACTTCTACGTGCTGGCAGGGAAAGTCAAAGTTTGAATTACCTACATCCCAATTAGCCACAGCTGCTGTTATGTGAAATCTTTTACTAAAAAAAACACAAATTCAAAGTTAAAATGAAAATATAGAAGTAATTCATATTGTGTGAAGCTTCAAAGTGCACGTGGCTGATTATTTTTTGTACCCACACTGTGCAAGCTGCACAATCGAAAGCGTACCTATCCCTTAATGCTGCTTTTGATTTGTAAAAATGTGTGTGCAGATACTAAAACTTTATGCATCATTCATCATGATGGTAATCAACTATTTGCTTTGAAATTTACATGCATGTATTTCACTCCAATTCTGTCATTTCTGCTTCAGTTAATTTAGTCCCTTACTGTAAATTTATAGATGTTTTTTTTTTATTGTGCTTTCTTTTATAGTTTAAAAAAAAAAGAAAAACTAAAACCAACATATTTTATTACATTTATCTTGGTTGATATCAAAAGTAATGTGTAAACTCTGTAGAAACTAGGCCTACATCATACTAGACATCCTTTTCAGGTGGCTGACATTTCTGGGTTTTTATTAAGTGTAAGTTGTTTGACACTTAATATATACAGTATTACTGTCTGCAAAATATATCTTTACACCTCTTTTACTTTTTGGGTCAAATAACAAAAAAAAAACGTTTTGATATTCAAATTTACAGAGATGCACCGGTAAAAGCATGGAAGTGCTGTATTTGAAAAGCTGATCTGCATGAAATTAATCATGACATGCTTTTCTAGCCTATTAAGCAATTCATTCAAAACAATAACCTGTATATGCTGTTCTGTAGCTTAGTCCAGGGATGTCAAACCCCTGTCTTCAAGAGCTGGTATTCTGCAACTTTTAGATGTGCCCCTTGTCCAGCGCAGGTGTTTTGGCCCGGGATTTGTTTGGACATGTCGAACCATTCCATGGTATGGTTATAGAGTGTCATATGCACACATCGACATGCCATATGCACATATGTTCCACTGCAATAAAATTTATGTAAATGCAATGCAAATGTCTCAGGAATGGTTGAATTATATGATTTCTTAAAATCATGTTGTACTATGCAAACTCTCTGACTGCTCTGATGAAGTTTCACTCAACTCGTGATGCTGAATGTTTGGAGCAGCTGCCATGGAAAAACATTTCTAAATAATTTGTCTAATAGTTCTTTAAGCACTTGGGGGAACTCAAACTGTGTATAAAGCATTTATCTTTCCAGATGGACAGATCATAAACAAATATAAAGAAAATATAAAGAGTAACTCACTGAGGGCTACACTAGCGCACTGCAATATTTAGACCTAACATTCAAATACATACAAAATATGCAACATGGGGGAGTCTTCTATATGCATCTCGTATAAGGTTGCAAAGTATTAAATATTGCTGACTATTGCCATGAAAACAGCAATTGCAGTTTAGTCTGTTTTCTCACAACTCTTTTGTTCTATTAACACAATGTTCCACCACTCTCCCTTGGTTTTAGGATCTTGGCCATTAAGTTAATATACTGCGTGGGAATCAAGGACAGTAAAAGTCCATCCAAATAGCCAAATATAGGCAAGCAGAGCTTTAGTGCCTTGCACTTGACCTAATATAGTCCAACAAATATTGCATTATAGCAGTACTTACAATTAAAAGCTTCACAATTCAGTTAAAGCTATGGTGTCCCAGGGTTTCTGCCAAATTAAGCAAGATAAATTTAAGTTCTTTATAAGATCATAATAATTCAAAGATGTCCTTATGGATTTATTAACTTGATTTTTATTTCCCTTACTTTATGATTTAAGTAAAACATAACTTTGTCTGCTTAAATAGTTTTTAGCTCTGGCTTTTGAATGAAGTACTTTTACACCTTGGTTACCTAACTTAATACCTTCTTACAGCATATAGTAAGGGTATATAGCATAGATGAGGGGTTTAAGCCAACAATTGTAATGTTTGCTGTCAAGCAAAATCGAATTAATATAAACCTTTTCAGAATGAAGCACCTGAAGTAGACAAAATAACAAGAATGTTTTAAATTAATTTGCTTAAATATATATGACAACTTTAGGTACAGCTTTCTTATCTAGGCTTGTAGGGAAGGCTGAATACCCGAGGATAAATTCTTTAGACAGGGCTGTCTGTTGCCCTGTGTAATGGGGCTAATAGTTTTGTTATAGCACCCTGACTTAGAACTTCAAACTGTGGAACAAATGTTATGCTGCCAAGTTAGTTTTCAAAAGGGGAAAGCAATTAATGAACCAACGTACAAATTTGAGACACAACTTCATTTAATTTAAGACCTAGTATGGTAAATTTGGGTCTATTTAAGACTTTTTGGGCTTATAATTAAGATTTTTTAACATAAGAATTTTAAAGGCTTTCCGAAACCCCTTTCATTTCATGTCTCCCTTGGTTATGTCTATTGATAGTCCTTACATTTCACATTACATTTCCTTTTACATGACAACAGATATTGAAGTTAGTGTGTGAACAACCAAAGGCAGATTTAAGAGGGGCTCAGAGAGCTAAACAGTCTGCACAATTTTTTCTGTTTTTGAGGAGCTGGCCTGGGCATCAAATTTAAATATTGTATCACTTATTATGTTATATTACAATCTGAGTTCATGCCACTATTGTTTCTCCATATTTAAGCTCATTAAACAAGTGTTATACCACTGAGGGTCTAAATACAATACCGTAACCATTATCACTGGAAAAACATGATCTCGTACGTCACCACAGCAACTTCCTCTGCCTGAGAAGAGGTTAATAGCCTCATCTCCATGTAACACTGTAAATTTGACTAGTTAGATTCCTCACAAACATGTCCATTTGCCCTTAACAATCATATTAAGTTTACAGAGTAGAAGCTAAAATAGTGGTTGATAAACTGGAAAATACTGAACATCACTATGAATCTGTGCACATCCTTCAGGTGCAGTGCATGTTTTTTTAAATTTTGATCATAAATAAAAGCATAAACAAAATTAGGTTTGGGAAGCTTTCAATTTATTTTGTATCATGATCTCTTGGTTTCCAACACAAGTTCGCATGAACCAGCTGGCCAATCAAAAGCTATTTGCCCTTTATTGTTCAAACTTTTTCTCATTCTTAGCATTGCAACAGAACATCATATTATTGCAAGCTGTGAAATGATTTAGTATAGCTCTGTCTCTTTATATTTTCCCTCCTAAAAGGGAAAACTTTGCTTTCAATTGTCAGTTAATAGGTCAAAAGTAATACCCTGTACCCCAGGCAGGTATTAGATCAAAATCTTTCTTTTTGATGTTGTTCTGAATGGATAGTTAAAGCATTGGTGACCTTAGGACAGTTTTCTTTTTCTGGAAGAGAAAACCAACAACATCCTCTTTAATTTGCAGGAAACTGAATTGTTTAGATAAAAGTAAACACAAGATCAAAGTGAGCTTCAGATGTGGTCTGATTTGGGAGCAAACTGCTAACAGATCAGGCAAAAGAAACTATAATTTCTTAGATAACATGAAGCTACAGAACATTGGCCAGAAAGTGAATCTGTCTTAAAGCCTTTACAGTCCCTTACCTGTTAGTGCAGCTTGTGGACAATGGGTAATTACCCAGGAATAGAGATGACACTTGGAAGGCACCAAAGCCCCATATTCACACTGGCAATTAGATTTTAAGGTCCACTGAGCGGTAATGAGGCATCAGACATAGGCTAGGTGGAGCAGGGTGGGAAGTTGGTGAGGAAATGATTTAAAAAGGGAAGAATAAAATGGAGAACGGGATTTTAAAGGAAATATATCAAAATTGTCGGTAAAGGTTGAAAGCAGATTAAAGTACAATAGATAAGACAAGGATATGGTGAAGATAACATGGATGGCAAACAATGGAAAGCAGAAGAGAGGAAACAGTGCATGGCATGTTTTGTGGGAGGCTAGAGAAGGGGAAAAAAAATGTTTCAGGATCCCCATTCCAAAGTCACTTTGCGGTTGACAGCTTAGCTGGAGGTCTCTCACCCACTTGGCTGTCAGAGAACAACAGGTACCCCTTGTAAAAGTGATATCTGATCTCAGCAAGATCATTTGAGCAGATTAAGGGCAAACTTGAGTAACAAAAGATCAAACCCTGGCAGGTGCTGCTGGGCAGCAACAAAAAGAGATAATATCTTGCAACACAGGCATCAGGACTGCATTCTTTAAAAGGAGACGAGAGGAATGTAAAATGTACAACATGGAGGCAGATCTCTAAAAACATCAATGGCCAACAGACAGATAATAATCATTCTGAGACACCAACCTTCCTCCCTCTACAAAATAATGTACAATAACTGTCCACTTTTAAGTACAGCACAAAGGAAATCAGTAACGCACATGGCAGCAACTCAATTCATTTTGGCATTTAGAAACTGTGAAGATGACTTTTTAAAGTTCAAACTGAGCTTTAGAATTGGGAAAAAATTAGATTTAAGATACTTTGAACGTGGGGCTATTGTTGGTGCCAGACTGGCTGATCCGAGTATTTCAGGAGCTGCTTGTCTGCTGAGCTTGTGACCACAGTGTGCCCATCATCTGATGGCTCCTCCCAGCTGGGTAATGCACCATCTCACAAAGCTTTTCTTGAATGTGATAATGTTAATGTACTCCACAGGCACAATGTCTCATTTCAACAGAGCACATTTAAATGCATAATTGGGTCCAACCTGTTAGTAGCAAGGTACCCATAATAACGTGGCTGGTAAATATATTTACAGGAGTTCTTGAGAGTTAAGAAACTTATTTTCTGGATCATGTGACAACAGCAGTCACAACAGAATTTTACCTTTTAATGGAAGCCAACTAAGAAACTATGAGAAAGTTTTTTTTGCACACAGAAAATATGCAATCCAATGTAAACAAAGAAAAAAATATGCATTGTTCTTATTGACTAATAGAAAGCTTCTATTTCAGTTTTTCTTTCAGAAATAGCAGCAATACAAATTTTTCACACTTATCTTACAGCAGATACCCTTTGTTTACAGTAAACACTTGTATACGTGCCCTCTCAGCTTGTCTTAGACTTGTTATGCTTACTGCAACTACACAATATTTACTTACTTAAAAACTGGTGACGAAAAATGGTGAGTCTTTGCCTTACATCTAAAGCAATTGTGTTTAAACTTCTACTTTAAATTCTTGCAACTACTAGCTGTGCTGCACTGCTAACACAAGTGTATCTAAATTTTCACATTTTTGTCATTCTTTACAACATTAAAGCTAGTTTTTAATAGCATATATACTTTCAAAAAATACTGCTGTTGTGTTGTATTTCTGTAGTGTTATTGTTTGTCTGTGTATGTTTGCCTGACTGATTTTCTATGCGCGAGCACCTTTAAAATTATACATTAAACAAAAATATCGTTTACACTCGCACCAGAATGTCGGCATTGACCATTGCTCTAAAATGTGATGGTTTTTCTTAATTTTATTTTATTTTTATACATTTTTTTTAACAGTAAGGTTTCTGCATAGCGTTGCCTTTCCTGCATTAGTGTTTGTTGGAATGACATTAAGTTGCAAAGAGTTGGACTCAGAAGGGACTGTATTGTTTTGATGCACAGTTTGCAAATGTTCCCTGCTGCAGTCTTATATCAGCAGTCTTTTACATTACTAAAATAAATGAATTGAAATGATTTGATGTTTGTATAAACCTTTGTAGATCCATCACTTTTCAACAAACCGATGGACTCAAATTGAAGACAAATTATTTATGTACACATAGAATTTCATCACCTTATGGTTAATTTAAGGTTGTTTTTGTTCATCTACAGTGAGATATGGACATAAATATTAAGTGTTTCTTTTCAATTAGGTGTCCAGACAAAGTGGCTTCAATCATTTCCCTTTTTGTTTTGTATCTTATCAATAATTTCACCTCTTGATGCTAAATCCAAATGACTCAGAAATATTAGGCTTTGTGACATGATGCCAAATCTTCCCATAAACTACTCCACACCTAAAACAAGTATCAAAACACACAAACCTCTCTTTAGCACATGGACTTGGTAACCTTTATCAAAATCTGGCTGTGTTCCATCACTGGGTGACCAATTATAACTATATCACTTTTACCATTTCTTTTGCAGGCCTACTGCTTTAAAAGAGACATAAATGTCTTCCTCTTCTTCCTTAACAAGCACTTTACTTATCCTTCTCATCACTGGAGGTTGAGGAAAGCCTCAACCTCCAGTGATACTCCTATTTATCCATTTCAACTTCTTGTCTTCTCATTCTCATCCTCCGCCTTGGTCTCTACTTGATATACAACATTTTCCAGAAAAAAGGGGAATTGAATAAAGTTAAATTATTGTAAATAAACTTGGAAAAAGTGTTTAAAACATGATCAAAACTGAACTTTTAAGAATGATGACTTCTGTGTGCTTATTTAAATTCTTTCTGTCCTACTTCCTGCTTTCTTTTTACATATAATTAGGAATCTCAAAATCAAGGTTTAAGGTATCCAGTTAACCTCACTGGGCAATTGTTAAAGCAGGCAGTAGAACATAACTCAAACTCTACCACAATGTGTCACCATGACCAGTGCCACATCAGCGTTACGCCATTTTTAAATGACTGCTATTGGATTTACATATGAAACTTAACTACTGACACCTTTTGGGAATGGGCACTATGATGCAGCTTGCAACCAACATTGCTTCCGGTTGTGTAAATATACTACTGAATGTCTTCTCTGCCAGGTCTTACAGAAAGCCTATGAAACAAAAAAGTTCAACTCGGGTTGCGTAAAGAGGTAAAAATTACATTTCAACCAACTTATTCATGTTTGACGGGTGGATGCTCTACGGTCCGACCTTTTTTCTACACCCATAGTGCTATCATGTGAACCATGCTTTTGCCCTTAGCTGTTAACATATTACTAGAGTTTTCAAGCGGAATAACTTTTTAGTAACCGGAACTGCACTGAAATATGTTATAAGATGAATTATCAATGAGTCAAAAAAACTGAGAATAAGCTTGTTAAACTTCCACTTCCACAAACTGCTCAGGACGAAAATAGCAGCAGAAACAAGAGGTGAGTTAACACCTTTACCTACAAATGGCAAAATATGCTTGCTTTAGGTGCCATGTTCTCATTTTATTATAGCTGTGTCTTAATGTAGTTAACCTTGTGTGGAACAAGTCTTTTCTGGGAGGCCAAAATATCTAATACAGGAGGACCAGCTGCTTCCAATACTAATGTAGACCAGAGTCTCCCAATTTTTACATGACACTAATTTTATTCATTTCTGTGGATTACTGGATTTGGACTTAGTATTGTTAAATATAGAATCATAAATGACAAATGATAAAGTTTTCATGTGTTATTCTTCTCATTCTCCTGTACACTGATCTTGGAGAGCCACAGTCAATTATGAAAATTTACTGAGATCAGCACCTCAGCAGACTGACAGCAAAGCATTATCTGGAACCGTCTTCATTCTTCTGCCTGCTTTCTGGTCTCCGCGGGACCTGGAGGGTTTCCAATACTCTCCATGTTTCTGTCTTTAAGCCAGCTGCAATACATTTTCAACATGATCACACACTGGGGCTCCTAATTTCTCTTTGGAAAATTAAAGTGCAACAGTGCTGCTGTGAGTCAATCCTCGTGTGATGGAAAGTTTCCTTCTGGCATGCAGATTTGACAAATGCAACAGCATCAGTGACAAAACCAGTAACCAAATGTTTTCCCCGTTTTCCAGAGAGCATCTGAACATGATGCTGACAGTTCATATAATGTAACATCAGGATCACATGAAGAAAATGTAGCTAGACAGCTTTGTAACTGCAACACTACGTTCTAAAGCTTGGCACGTTTTCACAAGTTTCAGATTAAATACATTTAGTTCACAGCTAAATATTTTTCAACTTTAATCAACTATACTATACTATTAAATTTTAATGTGTGTTATTAAAAGGTTAGGTGATACACAAAATGCTAAATGTTTTCACAAACATAAGTCCAAAAAGTTTTGTTGTGTGCAGTTGTGTCCAGCCTCTTTCACTCAGTCAGTGGTAGGTATAGGCAATGTAGAGCATAGAGCAAACATGTTGAAGAAGGGAAGAGACCAAATTAAAAAATGTTTACTTAAATGCTATGTGTGTCAGAAAACTAAAACAGACTGACACAAACTAACACCATGACACATGGTGGTGGCAGCATCATCCTGTGGATAAACCTTTCTTCACTAGGACAGGGAAGCTGTACAGAGATGTTAGGAAGATGGATGCAATTAAATATTAGGGAATCCCTTTAGACGCTACAAATGGTTTAGATTAAAACATATTCATTTCTTAGAATGACCTGGTCAATGTCCATACCTAAATCCCTTTTCAGTCTGTGGCAACCCTTTAGAACTGATGTTCACAGAAGCTTTCCATCCATTCTCACTTAACTTGAGTTTTTTTGCAAAAAAAAAAAACAATGTCACTCCCTAGATGTGCTAAGCTGGTAGAGACATACCCCAAAAGACTTTTCAGTGAAAATGTTATAGTTCGTATGCAAAGCACTGACAGAGTGAACACCAAATGAATTCTAGTTACCTGAGCTAATAAGCTGGTTAATTAACAAGTTAATATGAGCTTGTTGGAGTCCCAGCTCTTCCAAAGGAAGAATGACAAAAATATAGTACTAAGCACCATAGTAAATTTATTTAGGAACGTCTATTTTTAGCTGGTGTTTATTCCATATTTTACTTTTGACTTCCACTGCTACGTACATCTGATAAATCTTTTAAAATGTCCAACTGTTTAAGAAGATACAGAATTTAAATTCTTGTACCTGTCGTCTTCCGCTTTTAAGTCTGCTGCCGCTGCCCAGACTTCCCTCTACCCAGACACCTCCTCCATTTTCTCTGGGGGAAGCCCAAGGTGTTCCTAGGCCAGCCGGGAGACATAGTGGAGCATGTTCTGGGCTTGGCCCTCCCCCACTGGTACGTGCCTGGAACACCTCCCAGGGGAGGTGTCCAGGAAGCATCCGAAACAGATGCCCGAACCACTTCAACCGACTCCTCTCGATGTCAAGGAGCAGCGGCTCTACTCTGAGCTCCTCCCGGATGGCCGAGCTCCTCACCCTCTATCTGAGGGAGAGCCCGGCCACCCTGCGGAGGAAGCTCATTTCAGCCGCTTGTATCCAGAATCTCATTGTTTCAGTCATGACCCTAAAGTTCATGACCATAGGTGAGAGTAGGAATGTAGATCGACCGGTATATCGAGAGCTTCACTTTTTGGCTTAGTTCTCTCTTCACCGCAACGGACCGACACATCGTCCTCATTACTGCAGCGGCCGCACCAATCAGTCTGTCGATCTCCTGCTCCATTCTCCCCACACTCGTGAATAAGACTCCAAGATACTTGAACTCCCCCACTCGAGACAGAAGCTCCCTTCCAACCTGAAGAGGGCAGGTTGGAGGGGAAGGTTAAAGAATTTCAATTCTTTATTATTATTATTTATCAAGTAAAATGCCTTTCTGGTTTTATTGCAAATCAATGCTATGAGTACATAAAGCAACAAACCTATTATTTCTGTCAGGATCTGCCATTTTGGTCTTTGTTTTTGTTTACTTTGCCGTTAACGATTTTCCCTATTCCTTTGATTAGTAGTTTACTTGGTTTAGTTTATATTTGCTTAGATTATTGTGCTTTTTTACATGTCCTTAGATTTAGTTCTCTCTAGAGTTACTATTTATGTTTAGCTTATGTTTAATGTTTCTATGGGTTTAATAGCTGTTTATTGATTCCTTCTGTTTATTTTGTTCCGCCTTTCCTCTTTGCTGTTCCCCTAGTAGTTCCTCCTCTTGTCCTTAGATCCCCTTCAGTTATTATTTACTCAGTGTCCATTTCCCTTGTATATTAGTCATTCTCACCCAGCCTTATTTCTAGTATAGTTCTCCGTATCAGTCTCTACTGTTTAAGTTGCTTCCAACAGGTTATAGTTATTTGTTTCCTCACTAGGCTTAGTTCCACTTATTGTTTACGATTTAGTTTATAGTATTCTAGGTCTTCGCTTCCCTGCTCTTCCTTATCAGATAATGCTATCCTTTAATTCTAGTTTCCTTTGGTTTTCTTATAGTTTTGTTCCCTCGTGTCCCTGTGTTTCCTAGTTCTTGTCGCCATAGTAACCATTCATTCCCTCAGTCTCCACAGCCAGTTCCCGCATCTGCTTCCACTTCTCTTCTGATTAACTTAGCTTCTCCCTCATTGGTCCACTCTCCTTCTCTCCCTGCTTATATGTCCGGTTCCTCTAATTATTCTTCGCTGGTTCCTCATTTCATGTATACCATGTTTGTCACATCTTTCTCCGAGCTCTTTGAATTATGCTTCTTGTGAATTCTCTTCTGTGAATCTCCTACGACCTTGTAAGTGCTGATCTCCGAGCCTTAATTAAAGAAGATCTGTTTTTAATATGCTGAGCCCAAGCGACTGTTTGCATTTTGGTCCAAAACAACCTCAGACCATGATAATTTCACTCCATATATGTACATGTGTCAAAATAAAAATAGACATGAATAAAATTGTAAAAATCAATGTTATTTTTGCAACAAG
Source organism: Girardinichthys multiradiatus (assembly GCF_021462225.1). NCBI lineage: Eukaryota > Metazoa > Chordata > Actinopteri > Cyprinodontiformes > Goodeidae > Girardinichthys > Girardinichthys multiradiatus. Next base: position 13,338,093 of record NC_061804.1, on the reverse strand, counting down.
AAGATAATGGTTGTCACTTTTCCGTTTTCAATAAAATTATTTGCACCATGTAACACATTTTGATTTTAAAATTGTTATTATGCAGCATTTTAATAGGTTTAATAAGTTTTAATAAGTTTATCATACTGTGAGAATGTCATACCTGACCATGCCTAAAAGCGACAAAAGGTTAAAGCCGTATGAATAGTTTTCCAAAGAACTGTACATCACATGCAGACAATGTATGTTTTCATGAGGGAGCTCTGACCTTGCGAGACAATATATATTACGTGTAGGCCACAGAGATCTCTCACTAAGCCCTCTCACTTATCAGCTCTACTATTAATGCGCTGCTGCCTTCAGCTCTACAGTTAATGTGATCCGATATCAGTGGTTACGTCTGTGAGGCAAATTCCTGCACATTTACTATTTCATAATTACAGGGGTTTTGATTCTGATACAAAGGGCGCCTGTAAAAGGCATCTACTCCTACACAATAATGACAGTGTAATGAATATTAGGAAACACAAGCCTGTGAACCTGCCAACCATTAGGGAACCACAGAGCTGATTCAAACCTATTACGTTATCTCTGTCTTGTAATAAGCTCCACAGCTAAAAGAATGTAAATTATTCTGTTGCACAGAAGCAGTTATTCTTTTCTCAGGGTTTATTAAGCAAACCTAAAGTATTATTGGTGTGAAGTGCAAAATAAGCATTTGTACACTAGAGAAAATATCCTCTTCCAGTTTCTCTTACCTCTAGAAAATGAGACGTTAGGCAATCTTCTATTTAAACAGATTCTTAGGGATGTCTGATAACCTTGCATCATGAACTCATGCTTACTTTGTGGGGAAAAATAAGTGGAAAAGAAAGCGTGGAAGATAGGCAGGTCTCAGACTTCGGCTAAGGAGACAACGCTCTGATCAGGTTCCACTTCCTTCACTCATCTTGGCAAATGTCCAGTCCACCAGGAATAAACCTAATGAACTTCAGGGCAGTTTTAGCTACAGAAAGGATTTCCAAGACTCATTGCCCTCAGTGAGACGTATGTCACAGAGTGGGACCCGGACACTGATCTGATCATTGACGGCTTTGGGGCTCCACTTTAGTTAGACCAATAGGCTGAGGTAATAGGGAAAACATTAGAAGGGCGGGTCTGTTACTGTACATCTGTGACCATAAGAGAGCGTATTTGTATGCAATATGTTGAACTATTATCAGTGTCACTCTGACCTTATTATCTTCCCCGGGAATTCCCCCAACTCATTAGTACAGATGTGTGCATTCATTGAAAAGCATACCCTTCCTCTACCCCCAACACCATATTTAATGCAGTGTGGAAACTGCAGTCCATATCCCCTGATTCACCAAAATTTGTTTTAAATATTTTTAATCATGTCTCTCTTAAAAAGACATTAAGAAATCTTTATCAGTATGCCTCCTGCACAACAAGAAGAGACAAGACACTAGATCTGTGCTACGGATCAGTGAAAGATGCTTATAAATCTGTCCCACTCCCTTTCTTGTGCTCTGCCGCCCATTTATAAGACCATTCTGAGGAAAGAAAAGCCGAAGACCAAGATTATAAATGTCTGGACTAAGCAATCACTTCTCTCTTTGCAGAAATGTTTTAGGTGTACTGACTGGGACATTTTTAAACAGTCAAGTTATTATGATTTAGACTCGTTGGTGGATGTGACATGCTCTTATATATTTTTTTTTTTTCAGGGATATGATTATTCCATGTAAGTGTGTTAAACTATCCAAACTAGCAGGCCATGGGTAACCAAATCAGTCAAGTCTATTCCATATAATAAATCAATTATTTATGAAGTAGGAAAAGCATTCAGCTAGGAAAGAATTAAAACCTGAAATTGTATAAGCCAAACCAAAGTACAAATCTGAATTGGAGAAGAAAATGGCCATAAACAAATTTGGTTCAGCTTGGGCTAGTATGAAAACCACAGCTGGCCTGCAGGACCCGCACACTCACACTCATGTCTCCTTAGATGGTTTTAGTTCTTACTCTGATCTTGTTAATGCTTTTAATTCTTTGTATTGTGCAGTGTCCAAAACATCCCATCAGTGTCATCTCTGTTTGAGGAAACTCAACCATTTTAATATTGACTAAACCATAATAACCCTTTTAATTGTGGCTTTATCAAATCAGTTTTATCCTTTTCCCTGGTGTCACGGTTTGGTTATACAACTCTGAAAGAGAGGAGTTCCCTTCAGCAGGTTGTGAAACTCAGAACAATCAGTCATATTCCAGTACAGAAGGCAGGTATAGTGGGAAGACACTTCTGTTTTAAATGATGACTTTCATCCCCTTCACGGGGAGTTTCAGCTTCTTCCCTTAGGAAGAAGATTTTCACTAGGACCAGACACATTAAAAATGGCTTTGTTGAAATGATACTGTCACTGTCAAATGATAACAGATTTTGTTTTGTCTAGATTATTTTGGTTTTTGGTTTTTACCCAATGGTTTTTATTTATTTTATTTCTTGCATATTTATCCTATTTTCAAGTCTTGCTCTCCTCTTCTGTGTCCTGTTTTGATTTGATTTATGGTGCCTGGAGCACTTTGAACAGTATGATATTTATTTGAATAGTTTTGGTTGTGTTAAGATGTTTGGATTAATGTATGAATGTTTTAACCACTGCAAAACATATCTGCCTAGAGGTATCAATTAAGTAATCTTGAACCTTATCAAAGTGATTATTATGGGATTTACAATCATTTTGTGGCTGCACGGACTGATTGGATTAGAAACGCAATTGAAAATCAGATTGCTCTCATTGCTGTCTCCAGTTATTGTGATGTGCTTGTCATGATTTACGTGCTCGATTACTAGAGAATAATACAGAACAGGGACAGGGTAAGCATAAGGTTTCCCCTTAGAAATCAGAGTTGATGTCTACAAAGCTACAGAACAGTAGGAGATAACATTGTCAAAACAATACAGCAGATTGTAAAAGGTTAAAGCCCCATTAACTTTTTCACATTTTGTCCCGTTGTCATTACGCACTTTAGTGTTTTTATGGGGACTTTGTGATAGACCAATACAAAGTAGTGAAACATTTCTAAGTGGAAGACAAATGACAACGTTTTTATCTTTATATTTTGTTTTACAAAAAAACATCTAAAAGTTTGATGTGTACAAGAATTTTGCCCCTTTATTGTGATCACGCTAAATAAAGCCAAGTGGATCCAACTTACTTCAGAAGTCACCTAATTAGCAAATAGTCCACTTGTGTGTATTTTAATCTCATAAATACATTTGCTGTGAGAATGTCAACTGGGTTGGGTTTTATTTAGGGGTATCAGATTAAAGGGGGCACTGTTCATTATAATTGTCATTTGACTTCACCTTTGTGTCAACTTTTTGTTAGTGTATCAGTAGTGTAGAAACGTTTTATCACATGAGCCAAAATTGTCAAGTTGACAGTATTTGCCACAAAAATCCACATTTAAAAAAAAAAAAAAAAAAACACAAAACAATTTCTTAATTTTGTAAGTTATTTTTTAGTATCTTGCTCTAGACATTTTTTTTTTCTATTCTCAGTAACAAGAATGGGATGCTGATTACACTTTTTTGTAAAATGCTTGTTGTATTTGGCTAAGTTTAATATAATAATAATAAGTGGGCCCATGTCTGCTTTTAAATAGTCACTGGATGTTTGTAGTTCCATTTACAATGAAGTTAAGATGGAAGCAAGAATTTCAGTTCTTTTTTAAAAAGCCTCCAAACTTGAAAATCCCTAAAAATAATTTCAAAGGTTTTCCTCTGCCTCAGCCTACTATGCTGGTGAGTCAAATCTCTATCATTCTTGAATTGTGTTTGAGGGCCACACAAAAACCTTCCAAAAATGGCACTTGGAAGACCCACAGTCCATCATATAAAACTACCAGAAGATACATTTTTATTTGTAATCTGAAAAAGTTCAAGGGGTACTTTCTACAGTTTTAATTTTAAAGGACTATTAAATGCCACCAGGAGCTGTGCGGAAAATGCTCACCTAAAATCAGACATTTGGCATGAAAACTAGCCATAAACAAAACATAATTTAGGTACATAATTTGTATTCTTCTTTCCAAGTTTAAATGCGCATCGTCAATTTCCACCCCGCAAAGCACACCTGCGACTCCTGGCTCTGCTGTTTCCCAGATCCCTCACTGGATTGAGAATTTAGATTATTCCAAGACACACATACTCACACAATCATACTAAATTACACATTTAACAGCATCCACATGACCTAAAATACCAGATGTGCCACTCATCTATAATGACTCCCTCTAGATGTTGCCTTTCTGCAGACCGACACTTAACCTTGAGCTTTATCTGAACAATAGCTTGTTATTGGTCCCTACCTGCCTCTTCCGCTGCTTGTCAAACATAAAATGCATTGACAAACCCAGCCTAAAGCCCCACAAACAAATCTGCAGGTCGATAGATACAGTGAGACTTATGTCCACTACCCATCTGGAAAGGGAAAAAAAAGTAACGAACAAAGGTAAGAAGTGTTCCACTAAAACACTCATTAGGTGTGAATTCACGGTTAAGATTAATAGATTGGTAGAAGCTGAACTGAAAGCCTTGGAAATGACCACATGCCATTGTTAACTGCTGTACTGGAAAGTTTTCCATTACCATATTTGACCTTGTTTTAACGATGTTTGAGCTAACATTTGGAGAGGAAAAAAATGTTTTTTAGACACAAACAGGTCACCATTACGATAGAACATTTGACTTAGTTTGGTGTTACAGTAGTATCAGTGAGAGAATTGTGAATATTGGTCTTGATAAGGTGGAAGCTGCTGAGACTCTCAGCAGTCCTTCAGCCTAAACCTCAAAGGTGATCATAACAGCTCCAGATGCTATAATCAAGGCTGAGCCTGGGCACATGTTCTACTGTGCAGTTTTCATTTGATCTATTGCTGAAACACTTTTATCCTGATTGCTGCAGTGGTGACTATGAATGGAGAGGATGGCACATTGACAAGCTTCTAATTACCGGAAATAGAAAGCTTTGATTTCTAAGTATAGCCAACATATTTATTGAAGTGGAGACAAATGAAAGCCAGTCAGTCAGTCAGTCATTTTCTACCGCTTATTCCATAGTGGGTCGCGGGGGAGCTGGTGCCTATCTCCAGCAGTCTATGGGCGAGAGGCGGGGTACACCCTGGACAGGTCACCAGTCCATCGCAGGGCAACACACAAACAACCATGCACACACTTGTTCACACACCTAAGGTCAATTTTAGAGTGACCAATTAACCTAACAGGCATGTCTTTGGACTGTGGGAGGAAGCCGGAGTACCCGGTGAGAACCCACGCATGCACGGGGAGAACATGCAAACTCCATGCAGAAAGACCCCAGGCCGGGAATCGAACCCAGGACCTTCTTGCTGCAAGGCAACAGTGCTACCAACTGCGCCACCGTGCAGCCCTACAAATGAAAGCAAAGGATTTAATTTTGACTGAATGAGTTGAAATGCCATTTATAGTCAACAATACATTTCTTGGGAAGGACCAACATTTTATTTTGCGCTTAAAATTTTAAACTGTGTTATATATATATAAAGGAGATCCACGGAGATAGTAAAACTAAACACTCTTTAATGTTGGCATTTTTCAGTACTGATAAGGTGTTTAAAATTAAGTCAGAGGAAAGAGAGATGTAATTTTCTGGGACATAGAGACATGTTAAAGTTAAAAGGAAGTGAGAGAGAACAAGATTGTCAGCAGATAACAGGAAGGCTGAATGGAGTCTTGATGACGTGATGTCAGGATAGAAAGTGGGAAGGACAGACAAGTTGGGGCTACGTCTATAGTAATGCGGGTGCTGCTTCAGTCAGCTGTGGTGAAAAAAGTATTGAGCCAAAAAGTAAAGCTCTCGATTTACCAGGCTGTCTATGTTCCAACCCCCACCTATGGCCATCAGACAAGAAGGAGATCCCAGATACAGATAGCCAAAATGAGCTTCCTCCAAAAGGTAGCTGGACTCAGCCTTAGAGATAGGGCAATGGGTTCCATCATCCGAGGGGGGCTCAAAGTTGAGCCGCTGCTCTGAATCGAAACGAGTCAGCTGAGGTGGTTCGGGCATCTGATTAGGATGCTGGGCATGTTCCTCTTGGAGGAGACCCAGGGGATGACCCAGAACTTGCTGGAGGGACTATGAATCCCGACTGGCCTGGAAACGCCTTGGGATCCCCCAGAATGAGTTGGAGGATTTCGCTGAAGAGAGGGTTCCCTCCTGGACCTGTTATCCCCACGACCTGATCTCAGATAAGCGGTAGACAATGGACAGATGGATGGCTGGATGGAAGGTAAGGAGCTACAATTTTGAAGGAATGGACACAGAAACAGCTGTTTTTTAATGCTCAATAACCTTGCTAATTGCTATTGATTTTGTCTTAATCAAAAAAACGTTTTTTTTTTGCTAACACAGATCTTGATGCCTCTGCTCCTACCATAAACATCTAACGACCGCTCATGGTAGAAATGCTACAATTAAATATTTTCAATGCCATTGTTATATCTTCTTATACTGTATTATGACTTCAAATGAGAAATCGTAATAGACTAAAATAGGTATCACCAGGTCAAAGCTTTACAAAAACCGAAGATAGTAAACCTGCCACAAATGTCCGAGTGGTGCATCTTTAAAACGCAGTAGTCAAAGACATTACGGTCTCTCTCAAGGCGATGAAAGACTGTTGAAGTCAAAACATTGTGGAAAAAAACTTACGGAAAGTTGTGTAAAACTCCTGAAGGCTAAGATGTCCGTCATTGTTGTAGTCATCATAACGAAGCAGGTCTTGCATAGTGCACTCTAAAGGACTGCTCTCCAGATGCTCCTTCATTGAGATCTAAGGTCAAGAAAAGGGTAGAATGCATCATTAAGCCTTATAAAGAAAAAAACAACAAAAGTTTGAATAGCCAAAGCTAAAAAATTTAAACATCTTATTAAAGCTATGAACTTTCTTCCAATTAGATTATACATAATTTAAAAAAGAAAACAACATGTTAAAGACAAGGTGTCAAATGCTCAAAAAATAAGGATCTGTATTTAGAGACCACAAAGCACTCAAATACATTCATAGTTTTGCACTACATGTTCCTGCATTGTTATGTTTGACTCCTTGTATTACTTTATCACTGCCTGTTTTTGGGAGCCATCTTTGAATACATGTTAAGCTGTTCAATATCTGCCAGTTGGATTATATACAGGTCCTTCTCAAAATATTAGCATATTGTGATAAAGTTCATTATTTTCCATAATGTCATGATGAAAATTTAAGATTCATATATTTTAGATTCATTGCACACTTACTGAAATATTTCAGGTCTTTTATTGTCTTAATACGGATGATTTTGGCATACAGCTCATGAAAACCCAAAATTCCTATCTCACAAAATTAGCATATTTCATCCGACCAATAAAAGAAAAGTGTTTTTAATACAAAAAACGTCAACATTCAAATAATCATGTACAGTTATGCACTCAATACTTGGTCAGGAATCCTTTTGCAGAAATGACTGCTTCAATGCGACGTGGCATGGAGGCAATCAGCCTGTGGCACTGCTGAGGTCTTATGGAGGCCCAGGATGCTTCGATAGCGGACTTTAGCTCATCCAGAGTGTTGGGTCTTGAGTCTCTCAACGTTCTCTTCACAATATCCCACAGATTCTCTATGGGGTTCAGGTTAGGAGAGTTGGCAGGCCAATTGAGCACACTGATACCATGGTAAGTAAACCATTTACCAGTGGTTTTGGCACTGTGAGCAGGTGCCAGGTCGTGCTGAAAAATGAAATCTTCATCTCCATAAAGCTTTTCAGCAGATGGAAGCATGAAGTGCTCCAAAATCTCCTGATAGCTAGCTGCATTGACCCTGCCCTTGATAAAACACAGTGGACCAACACCAGCAGCTGACACGGCACCCCAGACCATCATTGACTGTGGGTACTTGCCACTGGACTTCTGGCATTTTGGCATTTTCTTCTCCCCAGTCTTCCTCCAGACTCTGGCACCTTGATTTCCGAATGACATGCAGAATTTGCTTTCATCCAAAAAAAGTACTTTGGACCACTGAGCAACAGTCCAGTGCTGCTTCTCTGTAGCCCAGGTCAGGCGCTTCTGCCGCTGTTTCTGGTTCAAAAGTGGCTTGACCTGGGGAATGCGGCACCTGTAGCCCATTTCCTGCACACGCCTGTGCACGGTGGCTCTGGATGTTTCTACTCCAGACTCAGTCCACTGCTTCCGCAGGTCCCCCAAGGTCTGAAATCAGCCCTTCTCCACAATCTTCCTCAGGGTCCGGTCACCTCTTCTCGTTGTGCAGCGTTTTCTGCCACACTTTTTCCTTCCCACAGACTTCCCACTGAGGTGCCTTGATACAGCACTCTGGGAACAGCCTATTCGTTCAAAAATTTCTTTCTGTGTCTTACCCTCTTGCTTGAGGGTGTCAATAGTGGCCTTCTGGACAGCAGTCAGGTCGGCAGTCTTACCCATGATTGGGGTTTTGAGTGATGAACCAGGCTGGGAGTTTTAAAGGCCTCAGGAATCTTTTGTGGGTGTTTAGAGTTAACTCGTTGATTCAGATGATTAGGTTCATAGCTCGTTTAGAGACCCTTTTAATGATATGCTAATTTTGTGAGATAGGAATTTTGGGTTTTCATGAGCTGTATGCCAAAATCTTCCGTATTAAGACAATAAAAGACCTGAAATATTTCAGTTAGTGTGCAATGAATCTAAAATATATGAATGTTAAATTTTCATCATGACATTATGGAAAATAATGAACTTTATCACAATATGCTAATATTTTGAGAAGGACCTGTATTCTGTTGATGTTATTGCTTTTCTTCAAAAGGATAGCAGTCCCTAGAAAAAGCACATCCCGGTCCCAGCCTATCTTAGAAAGAACCCTTCATACAAGAAAAGTGGATTTTTGTTTTTGCATTCAAGGTGTTTTTAAACCAGAGCCTCATCTGAAACTTTCACCTTTGTTTGTATTGTATGTTTTGTTATTATAAATGGTCACAGTATTTTTTAAATAAATATTGCACATATGCATCTGTATTTATACTGCTAGGTTACAAACTATGAATAGCATAAAACAATGCACAATTTAAAATAGAAAATATTGAAAATACATTATTTCCAATCTGCCGCAGCGTTCTTTGATATTTCACCCAGACCGTAAAGAGGTAGCTGAACACTCCACTTACACACTGCAAGCTAACCTTACAAAATAAGCCAAGTGACACCAGTTTTGCTGTTTAGAGTAAACAAATGCAAAAAAGGCACATAAAGAGAAACTTGAAACTGTGCAGAAAGGGGGTGGGCACATTATATGGGCAATGAAGTAAAGCTACAAATCTAATGCATGTATTAATGATCTCAGACATCCAAATAAAGGTATGTGGCTGGCATCCTCAGTACACCAATAAAGTTTTAAACTAAATAGACCAGTAATTATTTAAATATAGGTTTTACAAAAACCTTTCTTTAGGTTGGCATGCCCATGTTTTGTTCAGTTCTCTATTTTACAAACAATATGCTGTTAAACATTTTAAATGACAATGTTAAAGTCTCACTGATTTAATTTAGAAAACATCCATTTCGTTGAACTTCAAGTACGGAGTTCCACAAGACTCAACTTTAGGTCCCAACATGTTAAATCTTGACGTGGTATCAAACAGAATTTGAAAAACTGGCACAGACCTATATAACAAGTTTACTTTGGATTTTCTTGATTTTTACTGGCACTAGTGGCCTTTAGTTTCAAAAGTGAACTGACAGGAAAGGGGTGGCGAGAAGGGAGAAGACATGCAGCAAAGGTCAACCGGCTGGGACTTGAACCCATAATGGCCTGCGTCGAGGAGGCAAGCTCACATCACACCTGGTTTTAGAACAAAAAATTTAAACTAAAAAGAACAATGATGTGCTGCTTTATATTTAAAATCTAAACCTGACCGTAGTCTCTTTTGAACTATCAGACAAAGGTATTAGAAACAAGAAAAAGAATATCCTTCTTTCAGCTTTTCCCTTTCAGGGGTCTCCACAGTGAGTTATTTGTCTCAATCTAACCCTATCCTTCTTCATCTTCTTCTCTCACACCAACTACCCTCATGCCCTTTTTTAGTCCATCCATAAATCTCCTCATTGGTCTTTCTCTAGGTCTCCTGCCTGGCAGTTCCAGCCTCAGCATTCTTCTACCAATGTACCCAGAGAGTCTGAGAAGCTCCCTCCTCTTTACATGTCCAACTATCTCAGTCTGACCTCTCTGGCCTTACCTCCAACACATCTAACTTGAGCTGTCCCTCTGATGTACGTATTCCTGATCCTATCCATCCTTGTCACTCCCAAAGAGAACTCCAACAGCTTCATCTCTTCTACATCCAGCTCTCCCTCCTCTCTTTTCCTCATTGCCAGTATCTCTAAACCATACAACATTGATGGTCTCACCACTGTCTTGTACACTTTTCCTTTCATTCTTGCTGATACTCTTATCACACAGAACACCTGACACTTTTCTCCACCCATTTCAACCTGCTTGGACATGTTTCTTCACCTCCTTTCCACACTCACCGTTTCTCTGGACTGTTGACTCTAAGTACTTAAAATCCACCAGCTTCTGGGAAATTAAATTTTTACTCCACAAGCTTCTTCCAGCACCATAAAAATCATTGTTACAATTAATCATAAATATGCATTAAACATCAAATCACTCCATAAATAACACTACAGACTACTAGAAGCTATAATCTATATTTTTTGTTCCCTGTAACCTCACAGCTCCACTAAGGTCCCTCTTATTCACACATGTATTCTGTCTTGCTCCAGCTAACCTTCATTCTTATACTTTCCCGGGCAAACCTTACTGTCTCTAGATTTTACTCCACTCTCATCACAGATCACAATGTCACCTGCAAACATCATGGTCCATAGAGATTCCTGTCCAAATTCATCTGTCAAGCTGTCCATTACCACAGCAAACAAAAAGGGGCTCAAAGCCAATCATTGATGCAGTCCCACTTCCATCTTGAACTCCCTCTGTCACACCTACAGCACACCTTACCACTGTCATACAACTCTCATACATGTCATGGACCATAACAGATTTCTCTGCTACTCAAGATTTCTTCATAAAATACCACAGCTCCTCTCTTGGCACCGTGTCATATGCTTTCTCTAGATCTACACAAAGCAGTTCCCTCTGACCTGCTCTCTTGATCGACATCCTCAAAGCAAATACTGCATTTGTAGTACCTTTTCTTGGCATTAAACCATACTGTTCATATGAGGTCAGATGCTCACTTCTGACCTCAGTCTAGCTTCCACTACTTTCCCATAACTTCATTGTATGACTTAACTTTATTCCTCTGCCACAACTCTGCACATCTCCCTTGTTCTTGAAAATTGGTACCAGCACACTTCTCACTCTCTAAGACCTCTTTGAACATCCTAGTCAAAAACACTACTGCTGTCTCTCCTAGGCACTTCTATGTCTCCACATGGATATCATCAGGACCAACTGCCTTTCCACTCTTCATATTTTTCCTTACTTACTTTATCATGACTGATCTTTGGTACTTCATGATTCACAATGATAGCTTATTCTGCTCTTTGTGCTCTCTCATTGTCCTCATTTACCAACAGCTTGAACCCAACATTCAAAGTTCCAAGTCCCAGTTCTAGACTCTTGCCTTTCCTCTTCTCTCTCATCGTTACCCTTGCCTCGACCGATCTGATCATGTACTTGACTTGCATGGTAGATTTGGCAAAGGTTTTACACTGGATGCCCTTCCTGACACAACCCTCTGCAATTATCCGGGCTTGGGACCAGTACAAATAGGGCACAGGACACTGTCCCCTCTTTGAGAATGCACTATTAGAAGTCAGAAGAATACCTTTAATGAGAAAAATAAGAAAAACATTAAGCTATTTAAAAAATATAAACATAAAAACTATGGCTTTCATAACAGGATAATCAACCCTATCAAATCTGCCAAAATATAAAAAATAAGTCAAGAGGCAAAGACTTTTCCAATACTCTCAAAGATATTTGCAAAATCTAAGATCCAAAAAGCATGCATTACAGCCTGAGAATATTACAGATTTAGAACGCTTTTGTATGAAAAATGAGCACAATCCCTCAAAGAAGCACCAAAAGACTTTGAGCTGTTACAAACAGAGTAAAAAGGCCATGAAACATGCAAAACAAACAGAGAGTATTGACACTGCCGCTGATGGATTTTCTCCTATTGGTTGCTTGAAAGCATAAACGATGGAATTTAGAAAAATAATTCTTCATTAAATTATTAGTCATCTTTAATTTAATAATTTGTAGGGAATCAGGTCCTCTTTAATTCTTCCTCAGAAGAAATTATTTTTGTAATGTTTGTTCACAAAGTGTGTGTTTTAAGGTCAAAATGCCAACAAGATAGTCGTAAGGTAAGTTGCATTATATGTCTTATTCCTCTAGCCAGCAAAGTCTTTAACTATAACCCCTTCTTCATGGTAATCCTCTTTCAAATGGTTTTGTATAGAGCTCCACATATGTGACATGGCAGATTAAAGGATGTGACAAACGTTTTATCTGGTGTTGCCGCCCGCAGCCGACTGCTGCCATATGTTCACTGTCACAGTCTACTCTGCCCTCGGGCATTTGAATAAAACATCTTCGAGCCCTAAGTAGAGGACTTCACCAGCCAACATTATCTGTGACAAAAGGCAGATCCCCAAAGAAGACGGTGCAGATGGATCACTGGAATTTTGCTTTGATCCTGAAGGGCGTCATCCATGCAAAGCAGAATTCATGAATTCCTACATGATAAGAATGTCTTATCAAGGGATTTCTCAGTAACACGCCAGCTTTATTAAATCTTTTAATACAGCTTTGACATAAAAGGGTAAATTCACTTTTTTTCTCCAATTATAAAAACTGAATGAAACTTAATTTTACACAAATCATTCAACAAATGATCAGCGTTTTGTAGCACTTCATGACCTTTTTGAACATGCTAATACAACCCTAATTCCAATGAAGTTGGGACATTGTGCAAAACATAAATGAAAACACAATACAATGATTTACAAATTCTGTTCAACCTATATTAAATTGAATAAACTATGAAGGCAACATATTCATTTTTCAAACTGATTAACTTGAACCCTGTTTTTTTGGAAATATTCACTCACATTTTGAATTTGATGCTTGCAACATGTTCCAGAAAAGCTGGAACAGGGGCATGTTTACCACTGTGTTACATTCCTTTCGCTTTTACCAACACCTAATACCAATTGTTGAAGCTTTGAAGGTGGAATCCTTTCCCATTCTTGCTTGATGTACAACTTCAGTTGCACAGCAGTATGGGGTCTTCGTTGTTTTATTTGGCGCTTCATAATGCGCCACACATTTTCAATGGCAGACGGATCTGGCCCGCAGGCAGGACAGTCTAGTACCCACACTATTTTACTACGAGGCCACACTGTTTTAACACATGCAGAATGTGGCTTGGTACTGTCTTGCTGAAATAAGCACGGACGTCCCTGAAAAACCTGCTGCTTGGATGGCAGCTTACGTTGCTCTAAAATAGTATGTACCTTTCAGCATTAATGGTGCCTTCACATACATTGCCTGGCCAAAAAAAAAGTCGCCACCGAAAAAAAAAAAAAAGTTCACACACACTAATATTTCGTTGGACCGCCTTTAGCTTTGATTACAGTACGCATTTGCTGTGGCATTGTTTCGATAAACCTTTCCAATGTCACAAGATTTATTTCCACCCAGTGTTGCAATAACCTTTCACCAAGATCTTACATTGATGATGGTAGAGTCTGACCGCTGCACAAAGCCTTCTCCAGCACATCCCAAAGATTCTCAATGGGGTTAAGGTCTGGACTCTGTGGTGGCCAATCCATGTGTGAGAATGATGTCTCATGCTCCCTGAACTACTCTTTCACAATTCGAGCCCGATGAATCCTGGTATTCATATGGAATATGCCCGTGCAATCAGGGAAGAAAAAAATCCATTGATGAAATAACCTGGTCATTCAGTATATTCAGGTAGCCAGCTGACCTCATTCTTTGAACACATACTGTTGCTGAATCCAGACCTCACAAACTGCAGCAAGCCCAGATCATAGCACTGCCCCCACAGGCTTGTACAGTAGGTACTAGGCATGATGAGTGCATCCCTTCACCTGCCTCTCTTCGTACCCTGATGCACCCATCTCTCTGGAACAAGGTAAACCTGCACTCATCAGACCATATGACCTTCTTCCGTTGCTCCAGAGTCCAATCATTATGCTCCCTAGGAAATTGAAGCCTTTTTTCCAGTTAGCCTCACTGATAAGTGGTTTTCTTAAGACTACACAGCTGTTCAGTCCCAATCCCTTGAGTTCCCTTCGCGTTGTGCATGTGGAAATGCTCTTAATTTCACTATTTCACTATTAAACATAGCCCGGAGTTCTACTGTTGTTTTTCTTCGATTTGATTTCACCAAACTTTTAAGTGATCGCTGATCACGATCATTCAGGATTTTCTTCCGGCCACATTTCTTCCTCGAAGACAATGGGTCCCCACTATCCTTCCAGGTTTTAATAATGCTGTGTTATTTACCCAATTTTGGTAGTTTCTGCAATCTCCTTAGATGTTTTCTCTGCTTGATGCATGCTAATGATTTGATCGTTCTGAAACAGACTGACATCTTTTCCACGACCACAGGATTTGTCTTTCGACATGGTTATTTAAGAAATGAGAAGCAACTCATTGCACCAGTTGGGGTTAAATAACTTGATGCCAGGTGAAACATAATCACCCATGCAGTAATTATCCAATGGGAGGCTCGAACCTATTTTCTTAGTTAAATCCAGGGGGCCACTTTTTTTTTTGGCCAGGCAGTGCATGTGTAAGTTACCCATGCCATGGGCATTAACACACCCCCAAACCATCTTAGATGCTGGCTTTTGAACCTTGCGCTAATAACAATCTGCACAGTTCTTCTCATTGGCCCGGAAGACACGATGTCCATGATTTCCAATCACAATTTAAAATGAGGACTCGTCAGACCACAGGACACTTTGCATCGGTTCATCTCAGATGAGCTTGGCCCAGAGAAGCCGGCGGCGTTTCTAGGTGTTGTTGATATGTGGCTTTTGCATTGCGTGATAGAGTTTTAACTTGTACTTGTAAATATAGCGACAAACTGTGTTGAAATCTTTGGACTATTTTCTCTTGCAGTTGTTTACAAAGTGGTGAACCTCACCTCAACCTTCCTTGTGAACGACTGTGCTTTTGGGGATGCTCCTTTTATAATCAATCATAACATTCACCTGTTTCCAATTAAACTGTTCACCTGTAGAATGTTCCAAACAGGTGTTTTTTGAGCAATCCTAAACTTTCCCAGTCTTTTGTTGCCCTTATCCCAGCTTTTTTGGAACATTTTGCAGGCATCAAATTTAAAATGAGTGAATATTTGCAAAAAACAAAGTAGATCAGTTTGAACATTAAATATCTTGTCTTTGTAGTGTATTCAATTGAATATAGGTTGAACAGAATTTGCAAATCATTGTATTCATTCAGTTTTTATTTACATTTTAAACAACGTTGCAACTACGTGGGAATTGGGGTTGTAAATGTTCACCTTTTTATGAGACTAACTTTACAATAAGCAATGTTTTGGTTTCTATTACACAAAAAAATACTGATTTAAAGTTTTAAACTAATACCATCCTTTTATTCCAGTCTGTAGTCCACACTGACTCTAATATTGGTCACTCTACTCCGACAGAATGACAGGGTTGGTAGAGAGGAGATTAAGTGAAGCCAAACTCAGATTTCCATTCCCCAATACCAGATGATGCTTACAATTTATGACCAGGAAATTCAGTTGTTTGAGAGAGTTATTCAACTTCATAGTTTCTCATCAGGGTGATCTATGTTCTCCATGTTTTGAGTGTTCATAGCAGTGGTGGGATGGTCCCAAAACTCAGATTTTGATGTTACTTTGGAGTATAGGTGGTAGTTTAGGGTGCTGTGGTGTTTTGTCTGATTATTTTTTGTCATTCTTTTAAACATAGGAGTACAGAATAGATAGCAAAAACAAACATTTGATCTATTACAGATATATTTAGTCAATTACTACAATGCCTACTAAGGCCTGTTATAATGTATTATGCTTAATAACATGAATCTTACATAATAACCATCATGAAATGCAAAAAATCGAGCATTTCTCTGTTAAAAATATTTTACTGTTAAACACAATTTTATCTGCAATTAGTGGTTTCTTCTGTTAAGATGGTTAGAATTAGACAATTGTTTTATTTTCCCTGAACAATGTCACTGAAAGCCTAATGACCAGTTGTACATGGAGTATTTTAGAATACAGAGGTTGTATAATGTTTTAACACTGATTGAAGACCTTTTTCGGTCTTATTTCTTGTGACTTTGAATTATTGGCCAAGAGTAAGAGTAGGCCGAGAGGCAAAGGTATAACTACCAGATGGTATTTTGCCAAAGGTGGTTGACTTCTGTCCTGTTTGAACCAGGAAAGGTCAAGGATATAAATTTATGTTTTACAGATCTCAACTACAGATAGATCCCTCTTATTAATTCAATAAAAAACAAAAGTATTTTCTCCCAATATTGCTCGCAAACATTTTTTTTTTTTTTAGTTTTGAAATAAGTAACTATAAATCTTCTTTCCTTAAGCCCTGAAAAGGCTAGGATCTAAGGCTAAGGTCTAACTAAACAAGTCTTATCTGGATGCATAAACAATAAGTAACCACAGTCCCATATCTAACTCAATACTCTTTGCAAAGGTCACTCTAAAGGCAGTTTAAAAAAAATACTTTTTCTAAAACAAAAATCTCTTTAAAGTGTTTAGCTGGACTGTTCAAAGGTTTAAATAACATTTGTTAATAGGGAGGCATAAACAAACTTTTGTCTTTGTATTTTTGATATTAGTGCTGCATTTGACCCAGGTGATTAAACCAATGTCCTGATAGACTGGAAAGGTGCATGTAATAGAGCACTGAGGGGTTCCTCAATGCTCTATTCTTGGACTACTTTAATTCAATATATTTCCTATGCCTGTCCTCCTAGACTGTAGCTACAAGTAGTACTGTAGTAGTGCTAATCATGTCAGATTAGCCTAAACCCACCTTTTCCAATTCATCATTAATCAGCCTGCCGTCCTCGTTTACATCCAGGTATTTAAACATAGTGTCCACCAGCGCCCTCTTCTCCTCCATGTTGGTCTGCAGGCTCTGCTCTCCGCTCCTCAGTGCTTTTGGTTGCATATCCAACAGTGTGCTCTTCAGCTTGTTGTACTCTGACATGGTACATGCACTGCCTGTAAGGGTAAACACACAGACATGGATAAAAAGACATTTAAATAATTTCAATTATACAAGCCTTTGGATTGTAGCTGTAAATTGGATTTAATGTGCAAGTGTGTTTAATAGTGGGAGTAGAGGAAAAAAGGGTTAGAGGGAAAGATAATGTGTGTATCTGAACATGCATGTGTGTCCTTGAGACCATCTGAAAAGATGAAGCTTATATTTGCATAATTTCCTTTTGGCTGCAGAGGGTCTATATAATTTCATATAATCCTTGAATCCATATTAGAAACAAAAGGTAAAGACTCTCATTTAGTGCATTTTGAGTGAAATGTCATATTGTAGTCTGGCTGTTGTACTGTGGCTTTAAAGCTTATTTTTAAGCAATAATGTTTTCTTATTTATATTGTGTCCACAAAGTTCGATATGAGGAGACTGACCAAAAAAAATATAAGGCCTAAAAAAATAAACCACCTTGGACAGTATGTTTATTTTTATTGTTCTTTTTTTTGCAGCACAAGTGGCCTTTTTTGTTATTTTGTTAAAATTTGGCCGACAAGAAGTGGGGTTAAGAGAGGGGAAAGACATGCAGCATTGGTGTCCGGGATTGGGATTTGAAAATGGGACAGCTGTGCCGAGGACTGAGGTCTATGTATATAGGTTGTGCATTCTACTGCTGAGACACGTGCCTCGCCTCCACAATGTTTTATTCTTGACACTTCTAAGTCGATGTTTATGCCAAAAACATGCATCACATGTGAGGAGGAACTGACTAAGGATATAAAATATATATAAGGAAATAGTGCCTTTCTTCTACAAGGACAGGGAAGCTGATCATAGTTGACAGGAACATGGGTGGAGCTAAATGCATGACAATCATAGAAAAAAAAAACAGTCGGGGGCTTCAAAGACTGGAGACTGGGGCAGAGGTTCACGATTCAGCAGAACTTATAACCTGAGCTACAACTAAATGGTCTAGATCTAAGCATAGTCATGTGTTAGAAGTCAAAGTCTAACCCTAAATTCAGTGGAGAACATAAGGCAAGATAAAAAAAAATAAAAAACAAAAAAATTCACAGGCAACCTATACAGTATGACTTCTGAGCTAATTTGCTAAGTAAAATGAGCAAAACTTTTTGTCTCGTAGATGTGAAGGTGGTAGAGACATATGCCAAAGGACTAGCAGTTGTATTTTTTGATCCCAAACCTGTAGTGTTGTTTACCACATTCAAAGCACACTTAGAAGTGTTAACAACACTGTCCTTGGACCAACATTAACAAGATTCCAGCTGAGCTACAACAGAGACAACCTCCTCCTGTATCCTGTATCCTCTGAATGTACATCTTCCACTCAAATAAACAAACACAAACAGTCTCCTGGTGTGCAGAATATCTTATACCCTAAGGAAAAGGTCGAAGTTACCCATAATTAAGTCCTCAACAACCTCAGGAACATAGAATGGGCTTTAATAATAAAACACACACACACACACACAGACACACACACACACAGACACAACTAATGCTTATTTGTGCGATTCATCAATGACAGAAAATTTTCATTTAATGCTTTGGTTTCCTTTGGCTACCTTTAGCCAGACAAACAAAGGAATACCATATAAATGTTTCACAACTTTGACTACAATAACTTTACTTTCTAAGAGCTGGGAACATTTAAGAAAAAGTTAGTTTTTTTCTCCAAGATCAATGTCCTAAATTCTTAATATCACCAGAAAAGCAATATAATACACTAAAGTGCATTCATGATAATGTTTTCATGTCTTCAAAGATGAAACATGTTCATTTTTAATAGAATTTAAGTATTAAAAATTTACATGATGTAAATTTTTATTGCTGGATAAATTATTTCCTACAACGGCTCAGTAGAACAAACATCACTCCAACAGAAATTAAATGATTATTCTGAACTACAGTGTTTTGAGTTGGGGAATAACACATATTCACACTTACTACAGGAGTTCAGCAATGTTAAATAATAACAGAATAAAAATGTAAGGCCTCTCAAACCCGGTGATGAATTGCTTACAGAAAAAAAGTCACACTAAATTCCAATTTGTGAGAGAGCAACCAAGGTTTTAAGTAGGACTTATAATTTGTAGTACTCAGATTTACTAATCAGGTACATCTATCAAAGTGTTTTGCTAGATGTTGCTCAATTTAAAAAGGTAATCAGTCCAATAAATCTCATTTACCCTTGTATATTTCTAACTAGATTGTGTGAAGTGTGAACTGTACGTAGAGACAACAACGACACTGTTGACCCTTCTAAGACTCAAAAACTCATGCAGCAGAGACAATACGCATTCTTCCCTGCAAGCAGCCAATCACGTCAAGGTCTTTGCTAAATCCATGCTCAATGTTATTCCTGTGAGGCGAATGAGCCGTGAGAAGGCTCAGATATTAGGGATCATCACCTGACCGTCATCTCTGTCCCCTCACTGCAGAGACAAAAATAAATTCACCTCCATGCCAATTTAGATCTTGTCATAGACGCATAGAATTATCCTCTCCTTGCCCCAATCTTAGTGCACTGCCTCAAAATGTTATGTGGCAGATAGCACGGGCATCTGAGAGAAAACTGGACGGGTCTGTTTACAAAATATTTAACATATTTTGTGCTGTACCGATATTTCATTGCTAAAAACGTTGCAGATTATTTCAGTGACATAAAGACCTTCTTGTCCCTGAACCTGAGTGTTACACCTGGATGTTACAGTGAATCATGTCTTCACTGTATACCACATGTCCTTTGACTCTGGCTTCCTTATTTTGCTGAGCACAGCAGCTGCAGAACTGGCAGAGAAATATCAGTCTGCATTACAGTGTATCCACCTCACTCCTCCTGTTTTATTGTTCAAGGGGGACCTAGACCCACTTTACAGCCTGTTTAAAATATTAGCTACTTAAGTGAGTGTGCCAAAGCTGCTCGGACCATGGACTTCCAAAGTCCCAAAGAGGGTGCTTCTCTTCTGCCTAAAAGATCCTCCAAACTCATACCTCGAGAGTGTCATGCAGAGAGAAACAAATGTAAAGAGGGAGACGAACTTCAAAGTAAAAGGCATAAGAAAACAACTAGTAAATAATTTCTAAAGCAACTTCCAGAAAGGCTAAAATCCAGTTAAGAAAAACACATGTTTAATTCAACTGAATTCAGTTTTATTTATATAGTGCCACTTTACAACACATGTCATCTTAAGGCACTTTACAAAGTATGTTTCAGCTTTTGACCATCCCAAGTTGTCTTAAATTACTTCCAATAAAGTTGGAGTCATGTATTTTGGAAATGCAGCAACTTCTAACAGACACTTTCATTGCCATGTCAAGCCCAAATTTGAAAGAAGTTTTTTGATCCTACACAAAATATTGTTGGCACAAATAAGTTGCATGCAAACAATATTGAAATGGCATTTAACAGATATTCGAAGGCATGGTCACATCACGCTAGTTAAAGCAGATTTGCACTGGCTACACATCTATTTTTGCATTGATATTAGGATTATTTTACAAATTGACTAACTGGCACCTAGATATTTAATCGAACTGCTCCACCCATGGAATTCCTAATAAGCACTGAGATCATCCAGCCAGATGCTTTTAATGCAAACTGAAGCAAAGAGCGGATCAGGCCTTTGCAGTGACAACCATCAGACTCTGGCACAACCTGCCACTTGATATTTGTACTGCAGTGTCTATACAGACTTATAAAATGGGCCTAAAAAAAAAAGAATAAAGATAAAAATTGATCTTAGAAAGCAAATAAACAATGCTTTTTATTAGTAAATAAATAAAGTATAGAGTGACTGAAGTAATATCGTTTTAGTAGAACATGACTTACTACCGATTACCCAGCAATACTTAATTTTGTTAGGCAGCTGGTCAAGTGCTGCCTGATTGAAAAATTGCCACAATTATGGTAAAGAAAAATGCAGGTCAAAGAAGACATGCATCTAATACAAGCAAGGAGTGCCAGAAAAACCTACAAATCTATATTTCCTCAGCACTGGGGTTCTTGGCTTTTGGAGAGCAGGGAATTCCAAGGCATCAATCTTTCGTATGATGAAACCTCCCTACAATGTCCAGCAGCATGTAAAAGTACTCTGTGTTAAATTTATGTCTGCCTGACCTCCTCTGGCTGAGATGATGGGATTATTTACTGTCACGCTGCCTGTGTGCTGCTCAGATGCAATAGCGATGGACCTCCCTTCCAGATAATTATGGATATGATGGACATTCTCTGATCCCGAGGGCAGCTAGGTCTGAGAGAGCACAGCCAATCTTGGAAGGGTGACACAAGTCACAGAAGAACCACATATTGCATAATGGCAGCTGGCAGCTGTTTAAATCGGCTTACTGTAAGCTTTATAGTTTATATAGCACTTCTGTGACTTCTGTAACAGGAACTACTTGAACCTTTAGCTGTATTCTGTGTTGCTTTTTCTGTTTATCTTTAAATTAAGCAGATTTTACAACATTTCCATTAATCTATTAAAGAAATAACCAGTGTACTACATAATAATAACTCCATTAATTGCATAATTTTAATATTGGCAAGGACTGCTCTCAAAAATCTTAGCAGATAATGCTGAGAAGCCAGCGAGATTCAGTGGTCAGTATTCTGAAACAGCTTATTAAACTGCAAAAGGAGAGTGAGGAGGTGGAGCGAGTTTATAGTTCCCAGTGTTGGCAGCAACAGTAAAAAGAAAGCTCAAAAAAGGAAGAATATAAGTTGCACCATTATGAGTAGGTCACTCACATCCTCCATATGTTTGAGGATTGGAGAGATCAGTCAAAAGGATCAACTGAGAGGCTCCACAGCAGACCACTGAGTAAGCCATCATGGCCCAAGTGATTTATGCTCTCTGAATTATTATCTTACATTAACTTGCTACGGTAAGCAATGACCCCATATCAGGCAAGCACAGAGACTCGATCCATAGTTTCAACCGACTCCCACACTTCCTGACAAACATAACTTACAGTGATT
This sequence comes from Girardinichthys multiradiatus, assembly GCF_021462225.1. Lineage (NCBI taxonomy): Eukaryota > Metazoa > Chordata > Actinopteri > Cyprinodontiformes > Goodeidae > Girardinichthys > Girardinichthys multiradiatus. The sequence goes on along the minus strand of NC_061804.1, from coordinate 13,315,749 downwards.
TAAAACGACACCCCAAGACTTTCTGAGTAAATGCGAGCCGTCTGCCAGTTTGCCTCACTATACATTCCGCAAAGTGGATCGGTGTGTGTTCAGGAAGCCTTATCAGTCTCTGCAGCTTGGTACCAACTAAATGAGAAACCTATTGGAAACCTAGTTATTGGTAAAGCAATGAAGGAGAAATAGAGCAGCTTTCCCTACATGCCTACATGCATGTCTGCGAGCCCACTGTTATCAGGTCTGTACACATCAGCCCCGTATGTCTCTCTTTCTCTCATTCTGGATCAGACTGTTCTCACTATCACAACAAATCCCATTGCTGTAAGAGAAGATGATCACTTACAAAGCAAAGGTTTTTATAGTGGTTCCAATGCTTGGCTTAGGCCTTGGGAGTTACTATTCTGGAACTTTTAGATGCATCTTTTCTCCAACACACCTAAATCAAATGGCAAAATTCCCATGGATTTAGCACTGCAGAGGCCTGGTAATGAGCTAATAATTTTATTTAAGAGGGTTGGAGAAGGGATGCATCTAAAAGTTGCAGCAAAGTAGCTTTTGAGGAGTGGACTGTCCCAACACATCGGAACCTGTGGGCTAATGGTTCGTAGCACATTTAAGGGCAGATGGCAGCAAGTGACACGCACAAATCAGCAGAAAGCCAACCACTGATGCATAAGTAGTAAAATGTCCCCAATACACATGATATAATGGCTTTATTAAGAGCAGGAAACACAAAAGTCATGGCTTTAGTGTGTTTCTATCTGCTTTTAGCTTTGTCAAGCTCTGTCACTATTTTTTACTTTCGTGGTTTAAATTTTCAGTTACCGTTATAAAAGATTTAGAGTGAGTTTTCTTAATCTCATTGGGTCTCTTTATCTCTATGTACAAACTTAAATGGATTGCAATATATATATATATATATATATATATATATATATATATATATACAAGTCATTTAATAGAGTTTCTTTTGTTTTGATGCACTTTTCAAATTTTTCATCTCAACTTAAGTTTTTGACCTGAAAATGAATGATCATAATAAACAACAATATAAAACAGCGGCACCATCCATAATCAAACTCTCAGTGCTACAAGCTGTACCACTAAAAACATAGTTGCATTTGCCCCTTAAACCCTGGTGAAGCGGATCTTGCCAAAGAAAATAATTACAAAGGTCCTGCCTCTGCTAATAGATTAAGACCGGGAACAAGCTCCAGCGTTGATTACATTTTTATTGTCCCCCCTCCTCTCTCCCTCGCACCTGCAGTGTAAGTTAGAAATCCCCAGGCCTTTCACAGTTCTCGCTGAGGCCTGCAAGCTGCTGCCTGATGATCCCATGAGCATACACATTTTAAATTGGCTGAATGAGGAGACTAGAGGAAATGAATGCCCCTAGCTGAATGTGCCCCACTGACAACAAAGCGCCTAGGACCAACTTATCAACTTACCCCTCACAAACAACATGTTGACCTTGAGCAGAGAGTTTTAAGAGGTTGGAGCAGAAAGGAAGAGCAAGTGGAAAGATGTTAAACAAATAGATTTTAAAGCTTTCTTTGCTCCTGTTTTATTTCCATTGGCAGATGACTTTTTGTTCATGCTTAAAGTTTGTTTTTTGCAGAGAGGACCAAATAAGGGCTGCATGATATTAGGAAAGCATGCGATAGTGAATATTGTTCAGCATCATTTGCAAATTAATCTTTTCACACTCTGGACTGTCTTTTCTAATATTACTGTCCACCGCATATTCTGTGAGCTTTAGCTTTAGAACCATTGAAATCTACATCATTTGTGGGCATCAAGGGCATGTAATGTCCATCCAACAGGCCAAGGTTATGAAATAGCATGCGGTGTGTGTCAGTGCATGGCACTTGAAACATTAAAACTTACCAGATACTCATTTACCATTACGCTATTGCACACATTGGTACTTTGATGATTAAATTTAAATATCTAAATGAGTCTTCTGTACATCCAAATGACTGATATAGTTGTAACATACCCTCAATTGTTAACAGAAATTGAAACTCACTCATTTACATGGCAGCAACTAAATACTTTTAAACATCTAGAAAGGGTAAAGACTACTTGCTAAACCTCTGAGCATCAGAATGGGGAAAAAAAGAGGAATAAAGTGACTTTCAAGCAGATGGGCCAAGTCAGCAAAAGACCACACCAAGTGCCACTCATAAAAACACCTTTGTGTCCTGTCATCTGCTCCACTGTCTACGCATCTTTTACTTTATATAAATAATTGCTTATAATTAGACAGTCAGGGTACCAATTCCATGTACTTCTGGACTGATAGTCTGTTTTTTATTTAAGTAAATAAAATGTTTACTAAAGACCATTTCTGTTTGTGTTGTATATGTCTGAAACGAGGTAAAAAATAAAATATATAAGAAAAATAAGTGTGTTAATCAGTGTTTAGTAGTCATTATAAATGAATAATCCAGATGTAAAACAACTCTGGCCTGATGCATGTTGGTAAAAATTCAATGTAAAATATTGATTTAAACTTTTCCTGCTTATGGATCCAGGGCAACTCAAGGAATAATGGAATGAATTAATATACTGTATAACTCTAAAACTGCTCATCATCTACTATTATTTGTCAGTTGAAACAACAAAATAATTTGTTGGCTAAAGGTAGTAAAGGAGTAATTCCATCTGCTTGACTGAAGGTGTATTGCAATTTTCTTTACAACTTCCACATACATAATTAGGCTGATTTAAATAAATGGTCTGTGGCCTGAGCAATGGAAACAGAAAGCACTTGAATCCCCATGATTCCTCTTACCCAGGTTAAACAAATCCTGGGGCTATAAATCCCAGGGCATTCACTGGAAAGGGGGGTATTGGGTGAATTTGGAGAGGTAAATTGCTACAACAAGTTGGAAATTGTAACATTCTAGCAATAACTAGGACTATTCCTCATGTTTAGTATTGTTCTCTATGTTATGTAGCACAGCAGCAGTTTCGTTTATTCTACTATTGTATTATCATTTCTTAATATTACAAATCCTACATTTCTGAACAAATGAGATGTTGGGATTGAAAACAAAACACCACAAGTGGATGACATGGCTCCTAAAATCATCACTGACTGTGAAAACTTCTGCCTCTCCACTCTTCCTCCAGATTCTGGGACCTTAATTTTTAAATAATATGCAAACTTTACTTTCATCTGAAAAGATAACTTTGGACTACTGAGCAACAGCACAGTTCTTTTTCTTCTTAGCCCAGGTAAGACACTTCTGAAGTTGTCTCTGGTTCAGGAGTGGGTTGACACGAGGAATGTGACATTTGTAGCCCATGTGTAGGATTAGTCTGTGTGTTGTGGCTCTTTATTCGCCAGCTCTGCAAATACTCTGTATATTTGTTATATTGAGGCTGGTATTCTCCGTGGAAAGGATCAGCAGCAAAACATTTTTAGGAGTCCACATAAGTAAGGAAGTCTCCTGGTCTCTCATCACCTCACACCTGGCCAAACAAAAAGACTCATCTGAGGATACACTTGTATGGAAGGGAACATTTTGTTACACCTTTAAATTTATTTATAGCTGAAATGACAAAGTACCTAAACTAGACCACCAAATGCTGCCAACATAAACCCTGTTCAGAACTCGAACTAACAAGCATCCTGAATGACTTGATCACTAAGGGATAGTTTTAAGCAGAACTGTTCATTGATCTAAATAGAAAACATTATTCAGTCATCTGTCATCTGGGCCACACAGAATCTGGAGTACTGAAGCTTCTGAAGAATTACATTTAAATTCAGTCACCTACAAGCCATTTATTTATTTTGATACAGATGAACTTCAGACTCTTCTGAGTTGCATTTTTATACAAAATAAAAAACTCTAAATTTAAGCTGTAAAACTCCATCACTGGTAAACACCTGGGAAGTTGCTAGGAGGCCTTCAGCTGTTTTCTACACAACTTCACAGCATCCACACTGTGAATTGTCCCATAGGGCTAAAAAACAAGACTCCTGTTTTTTTCACAAACTGTTTTAGGATAAAATGGCTGCAGTGGGTACAATCACCTCCAACAATCAAACACGGCACTGAAGCGAAACGTTGCCCATAAAGTAAAGTCATCTTGCTGATCAATGTAATCCAAGGCAAGAATTCATATTCATCAAAATTTTTAGTCTCAAAAGAAAATAAATCTGTCCTTTCTCCCAATATTTTCACAGATAGTCATTTAATTGTCGAAAATAACAAACAGGAGCACCTGATTTTAACAATGATATTTTACAGAATATATAAAAGGTAGTAATATATCAAGAAATCAACTGGTCAAAGAATCAGCTGAACCTCAGCTAGATCAGCCTCACCAGTGTGACATTCATATCATTAAGCCGCATGCAACAATCTGTGCTTTTGTAAAAGATATCACAATATAAAACAGCTATTTTAACTCTAAAAATTAAATCCATGAGTCTGTCGTTTCGAGTTTTTTTCTCCAAAAAGTCGAGAAAGTAACTTTGGTTTTCTTGTCCGCCTTTTTGCTAGTGAACCCACCTTTTCCTGAACTGTAAGATTATGTAAGCAAAAGTAATTTAACAGTTTGCGCATTCTCCAACAAATCCGTGGGATAACACTGGATGCAAAGGCACAACACAGCTGTGTTTGACAAAAGCAAAAACACTGGGCTGATTTACTAATGCAGCCAGGCACTGCCTCATCAGAGGAGAGAAATGTTTAGGCATTTCTATTAAGCTATGCTTATATCTACGCTCTCCATGCTGCCTCAAAGTGAGTAAATTATTGCAAGATGTCAAAAAAAAGAATAATAAAAGATGTTTCAATGCTTTAAGTTACTTTTTGTAAATAATCTAGTGCTGTACATATTGCATATCATCTTTGAAGGTTCTCCTGAGCATTTAAACTTGTGTTTAGCACCATTTAGGATTGTTCAGGATGGTGGCGGAGCTAGCACCTTAGAAGTCAAGTCACTTTGTGTAATCAGAATCAGAATAAAATTATAAAAAAAAAAAAAAAAAACATACGCCTTATGGAGTATTCTAAGATTTGCAGCAAAAAGCTCAAAACTATTTCAAGTATTTTATGAGGATGTATCTTGTCTTTGCACTCTTTCAACTATATGTGGCAGGTGGGAGTTTTATATGCTTATATGCTGTCATCTCAGTCAATGAGAAAGGGATTTGTGTGGGTTTATTTTTCATCAAAATTCTGTCGGTGGATGTATGCCTTTTACTCTTGTTTTTTCTTTTCCATCTGTTTACACTGTGTGAGTGGTAAAAGCTATCTCATGACAGAATATTCCGTCTCTTTTTTTTGACTCCTCATTACAGCAGTATAAACACTTGACTAAACATCAATTGCTGCTTAAAGAACTATGATGACCCTTAAGCATTAAAAGATTTACATTCTCATATTTTCTTATTCTTTGTCAGATCTGGTCTGTGAAAAACACCGTTTCAGAATTGAATGCTACATTAAAGTTTGGAGCACTTCAGTTAAAATAAAAGCTGCGTGTGGGAAGCATGCATTTTATTTAACTAAGGAAAACTGACTTTGAATTGAAAATTAAGTGATGTTAAGGGAAAGAATAATTAGTTAACAACATAGAAAATAATAGTGTTTTCCCTACTATCAAATTAACCACTTATGGGGCTTATTTTAACCAGTATGTTTTTACTTAAAATTTCAAAATGTATTACGATGCTTCATTAACTGATACATGTTGGGGGTTTATTTTAATACATTTTAATTTATTTGGACAAATATGGCAGCATTTTAAAGTACTACACTAAATAACAGAAATGACATGTTTAGACTTTTTTTGTTGAACTCCTTTTGAATAATTTAGCAATTTTCAGATTTTAATTAATGAAACTGATAAAATGTAATAGGGATGATGAGACGGTAAACAAGCCTCAATGTAGGGAAAATTGTCAAAAAAATCTAGATTTCAGATTTTTTGAACTATAAAATTGCATGCATGTTTGCTACTTGCCAGAAAGAGTTTGACTGTGTGTATTTTGCATGGTACAAGCAATCAATACAAAGTTGCATGTGGACTTATCTGATTCTGATAAAATGCCAACATATCAGCCTCAATTGTGCTTGTGCTATGTCTTCTAACAAAATAAGAAACATGTTTCTTTGCAAGCCTATGAACACTAGTCAAGGCCTTTGGAAGTCACAGGAAAACCATTATTTTACCACCACTGTGGTATAACCTTATGCAGATGATGTGGTTCTATCAGCATTGTAAGGCCATGACCTTACAAATGGCACTGGGGCAATTCACTGCCATGACTGAAGCGGCTGGTGTAGAGTAAACTCCTTTAACAGTAGTTTACAACTGGCAACAGATGGATTATTTTCTCCAGGTTAGGGTCAGTCTCTGCTTCAAGGACAAGGAGTATAAACATCTTGGTGTTTTGTTCACAATTGATGGTGAAATTAATAGAGGGGTTGGTGACCCATCTGCAGTAATGTGGGGACTGCTGTGGTTTTCATGTTGAATGTTGAAGAAAGAGCTGAGCAAAACAGACTCTTGACTCACAGTTCAGACTTGGATCATGGATCATGACTGAGACATCAAGTGGTCGGAGAGTGAACTACATCCAGTTCATGAAATCGAAAGTACTTGCACAGCATCCTGAATAGATTTTGGCCAAAACCCTCAGTAAAATATTCAAATTTGAGGTAGGTTGTGAAATAATAAATATAAGCCCAAGCTTATTGATGTGTTTTCGTAATGATATCTCAAAATAGACAACGTAATGAAATAAAAAAAAAAAAAAGTTATTTGTAGTTTTCGGTTCAGATTGCTTTCACTCCATCTGGCCCTTATGGATTGCAAGTGTGACTCATTAGACTACTACTAGACATTAAACTCAGCATAGCATCAGGTTCTGCTGGAGGCAGCCAATGACGTTTTCATTTAGTTCCGATTTGTTGAACCAGGGAAACTTGTTAAACATCTTGTGGACTGACCTTGGAAAACACTGGTTTAGATGATAAATATTTATTTAATATATCAGTATTATGTTATTTCCTGAGAAGTCTGAGTAAAAGTGATTCATTTGTAGAAAATGATTTGTGAGTGAAACAAAGTTGTGGTTTCTTGGGGGCTCAGAGTCAGCATCAACTGTGGGTGAAACCAAATCTCAGAATTGATCTTTACTGCACTACATTTGCAATTTCATTTGGCTGGAGGAGTCAGCTGATACTGACTCACAGTCTACAGTTGGCAAGTCTCTCCCCAAACAGGTAGATATACTAGCAGGGCAGGTCATTAACCAGAAAGTAGAACCTAATGAAGGAGAAAATTAACAGAGGCAAACAACATTAATTTTTCTAAATTTCCTCACTGCTGCATGTTCCTAGGGCTTTGCTGCTTGCACACACCACCTCATGAAGATATCTGGGTCACATATCAGCTACCACAAGAGGGAAGTTGTCAGAACCAAAGGGAAAAAGAAAGTAAAGTTGTGATTTACGATTGATAATAAAGTGACCTAAATGAGGAGAGTTATCCAGACCTTTCCGCCACCATACTATTTATGGAAAGACCATTGTGTAAATATACAAGTAAATTTATCACTGGGCTAAGGCAATAAAATAGGTAATCAGTTCAACTTTGTTCTATAATTGGTGACCGACTGACTAAAGAATTTCTCCTATTCAAGGGGGTTGCTTCCCCCTGCCAACAGGACTGTTCGCCCCCTCAAGAAAATTACGAGTTTGCACGATATCAATTTACCACAGAGGGAGTAACTATATTGTTTCCAACTTATGGTGGAGGAACATGCCTATTAAAGTCTTGATGTAAGGAGAATTGCGAGAGAAAAACATTGAGAAATGTCAGTGTGTGTAGCTTTATTCGAGGTACGGGGCAGATCCACCTTCCTCCAACAGTCAAGAAAAGGCCTTGTATGGAAGTTCGTATGGGCCAAATCTCTAATTTACCTGCCATATTAGGTGCGCATTTTATGTGCACACTCGGAATTAAGCATGTCTTTATTGAAATGAAAAATATATAAATGGGCCAGTCTTTTGAATGTCCTGACAGGGACGGAGGAAGGATTTCAAAATAAAATCAAGCTCCCACTCTCTCTGTCATTCACATGTTAAACACATGAGCATCAAAAGGTAGTGAACAAATTAATTCAAACTAAATATCAGAAACTAAAGTGTCTTAATGTTCAGACTTTCTCCTGTATTCTTTTGGTGTGGTTCCTTATTCAGTTTTGACATTGAGTGACATTTGATTAACTTTTGAACTGTAATAAAAGTCTATATTTACTTCAGACTATTGCAGTTAATGAGCATCTTATTTGTGTGAATTGTTAGCAAACCAAATGTTTTTACACTTTTGTTCATATAGAACAGGAGTGTCAAACTCCAGTCCTCAAGGGCTGGTATTCCTCAACTTTTAGATTTGTTCCTGGTTCAGCACACGGAATCAAATAGTTAACCTCCTCAACATAAAGTCAAGTTCTTCAGAGTCCTGCTAATGAACTAATTATTTGATTCAGGCATGTTGAAGCAGAGACACATCTAAACGTTGCAGGACATCGGCCTTCAAAGACTAGAGTTTAACACCTGTGATATAGAAGTACTTTTAATTTAGGTCCACAAAACAACTTTTGAATTCATTACTGAATCTTGCACATTACATTACATAAGAATTGTAATGCCCACCACTAATAGATATATAGATGGAGAGCTAGACAAATAAAGATAGACAGATGGAGATGAAGAAATTGATGAGAATAGATTGAGAGAAACAGAAAAATGGAAAAATAAATATATAGATATATACTTGGACAGAAACATAAAGAGGTGCATCTCTTCACCCGCCAAGACCAAAGTCCTAGGGGAAACACTGGACTAGTTAGAAGATTTCCTTCACGTAATGCTTTCTTAACTATAATGTTGAAGAGTCGAACATTTTCAGATATAAATGGCATGGGATTCTGGCCTATCAATTCTAAAACAATAAACTATTTTCATCCGTCAGCTACCCGTCAACTGGAATCACATCTTTCACAGCCTGAGAACTAGTTATTAAAATTCCTTTAAGCATTGAGTCCTCTCTAGATCCCAGGCCAAACCTTAAAAATCCCTTCCCTTATGTCCAGGGGTGTCACTCACCACATGCATGCAGGATGAGCTGCCTCCAAGCTACCAAGTGATGATTTTATTTATGTCATGCAACTAGACTTCTCAAATTTATACTCCAGTCAAGTGGTATAGTGTTTTATTGTCCCATGAATGCATAAGGAAAAAAGTGATACTGATCTAAGCTTTGTTCATGATACAAGGTCTTTATGTTTTATGTTGCGGCTTAATATTCCAATCAGACTGAGATTTAAGAACAAGATTGATCTACATATACAGGAGGCTGCCTTCAATGAAAAAAATGTATAATGTAAACACTTAATGCTACAGATGATCATCAAGACAACGTTAAAGGAGTGGGTTACTTTTCATCTTCACTGTTTACATACTCCTCAACCTTCATCACTTGAATGAATAGAAAAATCCATATGCATAAAAATAAGTTTTGCATAATAAAGTCTAGATACGTTCTTGATATTAAATCAATATATTTACAAAAGGGGAGGCAGTGGAACAAATTTAGGCCAGTTGGTCATAAGTAGTACTGCATCTAGTATAACAGTGCACCCTGGAGATCTGCTTGTTGAGGTGACTAATTAGAGAGCATTAGGGAAACATAGTTCATCACTGTACTTCCTTTAATTACCAAAGCCCTAGCGAACGATGAATTATGGGTCAGCTCATCTTCTCTTGAATAATATCAAAGCAAGAAAAAATGGAAAGTAGCAAGATGGAGTTTATTTAGGTGCATTAATACAATACATAGCTAGTTAGTTATCCTGCTATTCAGTGTAGTTTTGCATGATTCTTGTTCAGATTTAGTTGGATTTGAGATGATGATCCTATAATTTTTTTTTTTTTTTTTTACATAATGAAACAAATGAGTGTTTTCCTATTTTGGAACCAATAGTTGCATGTGGATGCCACTGTTTCCTCACTGACAGTCACTTTATCAGCCCCTTCAGCGGCACAACATGCTCTAGCTACTTTGATTAGATTGAGCTCAGTGAAGAGACTGCAGACAGGAGTCAATGAGGAAAAGAGATTAGAGAAGTGGGACTTGTAAGACTGAATCATTAACCAATCTCTGGTTTGATTAATCAATCAGTGGTTTGTTTTACCCTGTGTGACCAATGAATGTGCCTGTTGTAGCACTCACCAATTTGTCAAAGTAAGCATAAAAATGCAGCATGAACCAAAAGCCAGGAAACACACACACCATCATTTACAGTTGAAATCAGATATTTACATACACTGCATAAAAAATGAAAACATTTTTTCCTTACTGTCCGGCATTAAATCAGACTAAACATTTCCATTTTAGGTCAGTGTGATTACCCAAATTATTTCCAAAATAATGACAAAAAATATTTTTTGAATTTTGTACAACTTTCTTTTAAAACACTACAATTGATTTCCCTTTTTCCAATTTCTGACGTAATAGTTTTTTAAGCTAATGGTTATTAACATCAAGGCAAACCTGTGGATAAATATTAAGGCAACTCCTCAAACATACTGCTTCCTTGTGTGACATCACTCAATATATCAGGAAGAGAATTGTAGACCTCCGCACATCTGGTTCATTCTTGGTTACAAATTTCCGGGTCCTGTTTCCCAGAGATTAATGTGTACTGGTGCAAAATGTGTGAATCAACACCCATGAACATAAGAAAAAATACCTTGTAAAGATCCTGGCTGAAGTAGGTAAGAGTGTCATTATCTACAGGTAAATGTTATACAGACATGGGATGAAAGGCCAGTCAGAGAAGAAGAAGCCATTACTCCAGTATTAATGTAAAAGCCGGTCAGAGGAGAATGGCCAGACTGGTTAGAGCTGATAGAAAGGCAACAGTAACTCAAATAACCACTCGTTACAACCAAGGCATGCAGAAGAGCATCTCTGAACGCACAACACGTTGAACTTTGAGGTGAATGGGCTACAGCAGCAGAAGACCACACCAGGTGCCGATCCTTTCAGCTAAGAACAGGAAAATTAGGTTACAATTCGCGCAGGCTCACCAAAATTGGACAATAGAAGATTGGAAAAATGTTGCCTGGCCTGATGAGTCTCGATTTCTGCTGCGACATTCGGATGGTAGGGTCAGAATTTGGCGTCAACAACATGAAAGCATGGCTCCATCCTTCCTTGTATCAACGGGTTCAGGCTGGTGGTGGTGGTCTAATGGTGTGGGGGATATTTTCTTGCCACACTTTGGGCCCCTTTGTAACAATTGAGCATTGGGTCAACGCCACAGATTACCTGAGTATTGTTGCTGACCATGTCCATCCCTTCATGACCACAGTGTCCCCATTATATGATGGTTACTTCCAGCAGGATAACACGCCATGTCTCAAAGCACAAATCATCTCAGACTGGTTTCTTGAACATGACAATGAGTTGATTGTACTCAAATGGGCTCCACAATCACCATATCTCAATCCAATAGAGCATCTTTGGGATGTGGTGGAACGGGAGATTCACATCATGGATGTGCAGCGGACAAATCTGCAGCATCTGTGTGATGCTATTATGTCAATATGGAGCAAACTCTCTGAGTAATGTTTCTAGTACCTTGTTAAATCTATGCCACGAAGGATTGAGGCAGTTCTGAAAGCAAAAAAGGGTCCAACCCAGAACAAGCAAGGTGTACCGAATAAAGTGGCCAGTGAGTGTACAGGTCCTTCTCAAAATATTAGCATATTGTGATAAAGTTAATTATTTTCCATAATGTCATGATGAAAATTTAACATTCATATATTTTAGATTCATTGCACACTAACTGAAATATTTCAGGTCTTTTATTGTCTTAATACGGATGATTTTGGCATACAGCTCATAAAAACCCAAAATTCCTATCTCACAAAATTAGCATATTTCATCCGACCAATAAAAGAAAAGTGTTTTTAATACAAAAAACGTCAACCTTCAAATTATCATGTACAGTTATGCACTCAATACTTGGTCGGGAATCCTTTGGCAGAAATGACTGCTTCAATGTGGCGTGGCATGGAGGCAATCAGCCTGTGGCACTGCTGAGGTCTTATGGAGGCCCAGGATGCTTCGATAGCGGCCTTTAGCTCATCCAGAGTGTTGGGTCTTGAGTCTCTCAACGTTCTCTTCACAATATCCCACAGATTCTCTATGGGGTTCAGGTCAGGAGAGTTGGAAGGCCAATTGAGCACAGTGATACCATGGTCAGTAAACCATTTACCAGTGGTTTTGGCACTGTGAGCAGGTGCCAGGTCGTGCTGAACAATGAAATCTTCATCTCCATAAAGCTTTTCAGCAGATGGAAGCATGAAGTGCTCCAAAATCTCCTGATAGCTAGCTGCATTGACCCTGCCCTTGATAAAACACAGTGGACCAACACCAGCAGCTGACACGGCACCCCAGACCATCACTGACTGTGGGTACTTGGCACTGGACTTCTGGCATTTTGGCATTTCCTTCTCCCCAGTCTTCATCCAGAATCTGGCACCTTGATTTCCGAATGACATGCAGAATTTGCTTTCATCCGAAAAAAGTACTTTGGACCACTGAGCAACAGTCCAGTGCTGCTTCTCTGTAGCCCAGGTCAGGCGCTTCTGCCACTGTTTCTGGTTCAAAAGTGGCTTGACCTGGGGAATGCGGCACCTGTAGCCCATTTCCTGCACACGCCTGTGCACGGTGGCTCTGGATGTTTCTACTCTAGACTCAGTCCACTGCTTCCGCAGGTCCCCCAAGGTCTAGAATCGGCCCTTCTCTACAATCTTCCTCAGGGTCCGGTCACCTCTTCTCGTTGTGCAGCGTTTTCTGCCACACTTTTTTCTTCCCACAGACTTCCCACTGAGGTGCCTTGATACAGCACTCTGGGAACAGCCTATTCGTTCAGAAATTTCTTTCTGTGTCTTACCCTCTTGCTTGAGGGTGTCAATAGTGGCCTTCTGGACAGCAGTCAGGTCGGCAGTCTTACCCATGATTGGGGTTTTGAGTGATGAACCAGGCTGGGAGTTTTGAAGGCCTCAGGAATCTTTTGCAGGTGTTTAGAGTTAACTCGTTGATTCAGATGATTAGGTTCATAGCTCGTTTAGAGACCCTTTTAATAATATGCTAATTTTGTGAGATAGGAATTTTGGGTTTTCATGAGCTGTATGCCAAAATCATCCGTATTAAGACAATAAAAGACCTGAAATATTTCAGTTAGTGTGCAAGGAATCTAAAATATATGAATGTTGAATTTTCATCATGACATTATGGAAAATAATAAACCTTATCACAATATGCTAATATTTTGAGAAGGACCTGTATATAGTGGAACTGCAAAGCTTTGGTCTGAATTCCAGGTTATTGTAGCTCCACAGGCTCCTCTTTTACCCCTGTTCTGAGGTGCGTCTGAGAGGAAGTCGTTTTGGTGCAGTCTTTTTAAATGAAACTGAGGCACTTCACACCCTGCCCCCCTTGAGGTCAAAGAGTGCTAAACTTTAGCCCATTTGGCCATTTTGTAGTTTGATAACAAGTATCTAACACTGCAGAAACAAGACAAAAATGGCAAAAACAATACAAAACTGTTCATGTAATGATACTATTCACAGTAGATGAACGCAGTACGGTTTTGTCACCAAGGAGCTAAAAGCAGCACACAGCACTAACATAAGCAGAAGGCACGATGCTACCACTATCCAAAAACAACTAGGATGTCATATCAACACACCATAACTTCATGTCTAAAAAAAATTTGGTTGTCATTTTAAAGTTATTTGCAGCTCCCCCTTTTACTTTTTCCGTCGTTTCCATAGAGAGAAGGAACTGACCCCTTAATAAGTCTTTAAGCAAATCCTTCTTGATACTGGTTGAGGTTGCTGAAGGCACTCGCCCTTTAAGTGGAGGAAATACGAATTTCCCCACTGATGTGGGTAGACTTCAACGAAACATAAAATTTAACCAGGTACTCTGATAGGTTCTAATGCTGGGAGTAATGAATAGTGTGGGTTAATACACCCAACAACTGAAGCGAACCTATCCTTTTTCAGCGTAGGCATACCTAAGCTTGGACTACAACATGGCAGCTAGAAATAAATTGGCGGATATGCAAAATTGGTCAGGCATTTTCGGTTCATGATCTTATTTAGCTGTTCCGCAGCAAAATCTCTGACGTAGCAATTTGAAAAATGTAAAAGATGATAGAGAAAGCTGAAAAGACTGAAAAATATGACCCAAACACAATATAAAGATATCTCCTCAACATCTGGAGAGACTAAATTCAACTTTTCTGCACTCCTACACACTACAAGTACACAACGAAATGTATTTAAAGGCTAAAAAAGTAGATTTTGCATGATATGTCTCCATTCAGTCCAATACATACAGTACGTATCAAAATATCCAGTTTATCAAGTTGTGCAAGGCTATTAACCTGTTTCGAAAACATTAGTGAAAATGAGCAACTCTAAAATAATTTGTCTAAATCTTGCTAAAACACTAGGAAAAATATCTTACTAATCACAGTTTATTTTAAAGACTGACACTTCCCTGAAGACAAACAAAACTGTTTAAAGATCAATACTTAAAATTGTAGCCACAGCAGAACTGTGAGAAAAAGATGGCCAATGTCCATTCATTCCAGTGAAGCTGGCACAGTCAGTTTAGATTAGGTTTTCTTTCATGAAAATCCTCATTATTCTGTTTTCACAGGGGGAAAAAACTCAACTATAAAATTCAGAAGATTGTTGAAGTGCATCAAGTGATTCGCTGTCTCTTAATCTAAGGAATTAAAATGCTAAAATAATTTGTGTATTATATTTTTCTTTATTCAAAAGCCAGGACACATACGTCATTGAAGCAGCAAGAATTTTTAACACTAAGGGACCACAAGGATAAAGTTTGGGTTTATCCATAAGTTGCTAAGTGCCATTGCCTCCAGCAGTATCACTGCCAAGTTTCAGTGCAAGAAAAAATACAGTAGAAGTTGTAAGGTATAGCTTCAGCTCCACAAGCCTCCAATAAGACTAGACAGAAGAGATCAATAACATTTCTCACCAGATACAGTTAGTTATCTGCTCATGCCTTCAGCAGGTAACATTGCAGAGAAAGATAGCATTCATTGTTTCAAAAGCTGCCTTGGAATCAGTGCACACCTCCATAACGGAGTTACAGCAAAGTACTGTGTCTCATGGGCGGATATAATTAATCTGCCACGAATAATTAATGAACAAAGAAAATTTAAGCAATTACAAGGCCAAACAGTGGGTAAACAGCAACTATCTCTTGGGGAGAAAGACAGAAATATGTATCAGTAATTATCTGTTTTAAACTTCAATGAGACAAGTGTTACTACAGATTTTTTTAAACATCTAAGATTTTTAATTAAAGTCATGTATTTTCTGTACTCTTCTAATCCTCGCAGGGTGACAGGGAGCGTTTCATTTATCTTCTATTCAATCAGCAATGCCCATCATTCATTTAAAATATTGCACACTGAGTGAAAAAGCTAAATGTTGCTACTATTACTTTTAAATACATCTAAAGCCTTAGCTGGATCCTTGCCTGTCTAAGCCAAATGATTGTAATTATATGGGTATAGTAGTAGTAGTAGTAGTTGAAGTATACTAATATTAGATAAACCTACAGAATGCTAGCATTGCACTTTGTTGCATGTCGATTAAAACTCACAGTTATGCATTCTGTGAAATACACAGTACATGTAAGAAAAAAGATCAACCTAAAAATGAAACACATTTGGCAAAATTAAATCATTCCCATAATACTATGATAATATAAAGTATTTTTTATTTTTATTTTTTTATTGTTTTACTGTAAAAGCACCCTCAGTTTCCCTGTCAGTATTTTAGCTTGTAGGGCAGAAGTACAGAGTATGCTATCACAACTGACCTCCATCATCCTTTGACGCTACAGGTGCTCAGCATACATGCTATTTGTTACACTTACTTTCGCTTCTGCTGACTTAAAGGAATATTGAACATATAAGGAATATATAGTGCTGGTTGCAGAAAAATACATATAATTAATTCAACAACCGAAGACCTTTGACTAGAATTGTGAAGATTAATTGTGGCAAGTGTCGCTAAAACTAATCCTGTCTAAATAGCTTTATGTATGTATGCTTCACTGCTATGGAATATTACTTTAGAGCCACTCATTTGTTACAGCAGTGACCCAGTATTATTTATTAATCTCATCATATGGCTATGCTGACAGTCTGTCTGCATTTATGTAGATTCACCCACCTCAGCATGCTAAAGGCTTAAAGAAGTTCCAAAACGATGGCAGCTGGACATATTTTCTGATGAATTAAGCTAATAATTTGATGACTTGTGAGCACTCCGACTGGCCTTTCAAATGGTTGCTTCAAGTTTTGTTGTTCATTAATGTGTGTGCTTACACCTGTGATGATTGTAGTTACACTGATCAAGTGTCATTAAAAGAAAGCTGTGGAGTGGCACTTCTGTCAACTGCTGCTGGTTTGCTAAAATCAATGGGTACCGCCTTGTAATTCTACCACTCCTTCTTTATTACGAGTTGCTGTGCCCTCTATTGTTCTCATGGCACCTTTAATAATCTTAAATGTTAAAAAATCTTTAAACCTAACAAAATTATTTATTTACATTACCTGTCAAAACTTTGGACACACCTTTGTCATTAAATGGCTTGTCCTAATTTTTTATGTTCTATTAAGTAGATACATAGTGAAGACATCTAAACCAAGAAGCAAAAGTCTGTAGAATTATGTAGCAAAAACAATTTAGGTAACTCAAAACATCTTTCATATTTTAGATTTTTAAAATAGCCCTACTTTGCTTTGTTTATTGCTTTGGACACTTTTGGCATTCTTTTGATGAGTTTCTTGAGATAGTCAACTGAAATGGTTCTCCCACAGTCTTGAAGGAGTTTCCAGAGGTAGTAAAGACAAACCATTGAATGAGAAGGTATGTCCTAACTTTTGACTGGTATTGTATAGGCTAGTGACACCATCGCAGAAGGAACATAGTCCCGCAGATGAACATTGAATTCTACACCCTTTATCCCGTTACACACACAATGTGAGGTACATCAAAAAGCAACGCACGTACTTTAAAGATATGGCTGTCACCACATGTATGCTCAAAGTTAAACTAATGTAATCAACCGCCTACTGTCGGCACATGCTCAATCAGGAGGAAGGATTGTTGGAGAGTCATTAACTCAAAGCAAACTGCTGCGTTTCATTTAGATAACCTTTTTACTAATTGGCATAATACAATGAGCCATAACATACTTTATTATAAAAAGGATTGAATTGGAATGCTTTTAATCTAATGTAAATATATATGGGTGAATTGAATCTACCACCTTTGACTCCATAATGTCATTGAAGGCACCTTACAAAGACAGTCTGATTACAACAGGATCAAGTGCTTGACTTTAAAAAACCTGTTGTTATTTTCAGCACCTTGCAGAAATCACAGCTCATTTCCCATAGCCAAGGGAAAGCTAAGCATATGTCTGGTTAAAATGTACTAAAAGTTAAATGGGTCTTTTGATGTATTGCCATCATGAGAAGCAGTGTTAGTGGAGTTGAGGCAATTCAGTCGAAAAAGCACTTTGGCTTGTATAAACATCGACCAAACATGGTCCAGTGGCGTGGAATGATGGTTATAAAGTTAAAGCTGCACTTATGAATTTATACTCTGACCTGGACATCCTTAGCTGGGAAGCAAATAGGAAAAAGGATTGTGATGAGAAAGTTATTCAGTTTAAACCCGGCAGGCAAAAATCTGAAAATCCATCTGGTTGCTGGGTTTTATGATTATTAACTTAAGTCCCTTTTGTCAACCAGTGCTGTCAAGACGTCCTTGTGCAAGCAGCTTAACCAACCTGTCCAATGAAATATGTTAAATGGATGAAAGATTTTACAGAGGATCATGTCATTATTCAAAATTGCCACAGCCACAGATGATGTGCACAAGTCCAATCAAAAGCATTGATTTCTGCTGGAGAGATTTGTTGACTGAATAATTAACTAAACAGCTACAATATTTCAGATGTTTTCCAATACTGTCATTGGCATGCACCAAGATTTAATTACTGCAACAATAAGTGTTTGCTCAATAAAACCAGCTTCTCATAATTGTGGAATCAAAATGGATATATGCAATCGTTTTTACAGTTTTGGGGATGCATGCGAGAGATGAGATAAATATTTCATCACTTTGTTTGTTTTTTTTTGTTTGAGTGCCATTGTAACAGATGAGAGCCTAAATAAATCTGACGTATAAAACACACATTCCTTTCACAACATCTCTATATTGATCTGTCTCCCTTCCACCTGTATTCCCCCCACCCCCAAAGCGTGTATGATATCTTTCTCCTTTGAATGCTGCAGCGCTTGTTCGTGATTGGGCATATGAGAGCGACTGCCACCGCTGCCGTTGCTACTGCAGCCACTCCATTATTTAATCAGGATGAGACACACTGTGACTTTGTCTTTGTTTATCCTTTTGATCCGATATTTTCCTACCTGTGCCTCCCTTTTTGATTCCATCATACATCAGTCCCCTAGTATTTCTGTGTAATGTTGATCTATAGATAAACTCCATCTGTATGGTTTAGAGCTTATGCTGATGACACATCTATTATCTGTGGTTTCTTATAATTAATGCATGTAAGTGTCATCCCTGTCACTGTACACATGTGCAGATACATGCGTTAATTAATTTATTTTATGTATATACATAAAACGTCTTGCTGTCAGAAGCTTAAGGCAGTGGAGACTGTCATGAAAAAGCTTTATTTAGCAGAGAAAACCAACAAATCCTGGTTTTGTAATGGCTGATTGTATTTAACTGAACTGGAGTCTTTTTAAAAGTTGAAGCCATAAAATATTTTTGAAAACTTAACAGGGAAGGGAAAAAACTGTCAAAAGCTCAGAAAAATAACTGATAGGTTACAGTAAGTCACTGTAACCTAAATGGAGGGACAAAGGTATCTTTCATTGAATAACAATGTTTCATACATGTGCAATAGGATATTTCATATAGTGTTGAATGTGTCTTTGTTTAATCAAAACTCCTATACCTTAAGCTCAATCAGTGTTGTGCATTGGTGCAGGTACACCATCTGCATAGCATTTTCTTCAACTGAGCGAAAATCTGAATTTTAAATCTAGCAATGTGATTGATGAGAAGACTTCTCCAAGAAAATTAATATTAAATGTCACTAAATTATGTTTTCAAATTCATTTTTCACTTGCATTTGAGAAAAAAAGGACAATTTAGCATAAAAAAGACAAGTAGACGACAGCTACTCTCAGAAGATGATAGGAATAGGCTAATATACATATGTTCATAAGCAATGTAATTAAACGTTCTTAAGCCATTCTCTTGGTCACCTTCAGTTATTGCTTGGGAAGGTCTGTTTCTAAAGTAAACATAAAATACTATTACAAACTCTTCTAAATGTACTTACATTTCACTTCATATTAAGTTTCATGCAACTGTAATACATTTTCAACATTGTAAATGAAAATCAAATCAATTTATAGCACAATAGTATTATAAATCCAACTTAATTAAACTGCAACTTTACCAAAGAAGCAGCAAGTGATGTTATTTTTTTTTCTTAAGTTGAATTTTTAAAAACAAAAAAAAACTTTAGAACTGGTCTTATGTTAATGCCACCCATAGCGAGCCCCTTCTGCACCCAGAAATACAGTGGGTACACAAAGGAATTTTAACTATACTTAAAATAAAATTTTAAAAAAGGTGCCATATTTATCGCGTTCTTTAAATGGTTCACGATTCTAATCTATGTTTTTTTAAATGATCATTGCCAGATAGTTAAGTCTAGTTTTTAACAAATCTACACATTACACAATTTTTAATTATGGTCTAAATGTGTGGTTTTTAGGCCAAAACAGCACTAAAAATGTTAACTCCTGCAAATGCAGTCTGAATAAGCAGGCAAAGCCAATGCCAAAGTAAATAGATTACCCAGATATACATATACTGTATATATATACACACACACACACACACACACACACAATATCCCTATTGTCTATTAAGCCATACTTAGGAAATGTTTTCACTTTGGGCCAAACTTTAGAGCTTACTTTAAGGAAAATAAAAGTGATTTCATTTACACAGTGCTAAAAAGCACTAACTTTGCAATGTTCTAAACTACTTTCAAACTATAAAGGCCATAATCTGGGGGGACAGTCACCAACACTCCTCCGTCTTTCCGTCTTTGACTTGAATCAAAAATAAATGAGTACATTTCAAATTTGCTTCACTTGTAAACTATTACAATTTTAAAGGTAATTTATGATTATGATAATTTTTGTAGTCAGTCCTTGCCCAATGAACAAAACAAGTCTGACCCCATTTTCTATACCTACAAAACCAAAGTAGAGAAAGTAAGTCTGGAAACACTGTACTCTGAAGTAAATTACTCATATAAAAAGGTAGCCATTGGGATTAATAACATCACATTAACAGCAAGACCAGATATCAGACAGTAAAATAACAGTGAAAAAGAACAAGACGGTTTTAATACATTGGTAAACACACAAACTTGCCACCTACACACAGAAAAGGCTTGGAACATCAAAGCTGTTTCTCTGTGTTTTCATCATGTGGAGAGCCAGCTGCTATCGTACAACACAACCACTGTTCTTTGTTCATTGAGAGCACAGGCTTGAAATGTTCAGAAAAACTGCAAGGGATATTAGGACAACAGTGTCTTTCAAGAAAAATCCATCTAAAACAAGTAATTTTGATGGCATGTCTACAGAGAGTTGAGTTGTTGTGGGTCCTTCTTAAAAAAGAAAAAAAAAAAGGTTTCTTGCTGAGATTTAATCCTCCCACTGCATTGTCACCAACTGAATGACAAATTATATCATGAAATTGATCTTGAGTGATGCTCTATCATATCTGTCATAAGCAGATTTTTCTATTTAGATGTAAAATGAAAATGTAAAAAGGTAGACTATGATTCTAAGATGTTCATACTGTAGTTGTTCCAGAGGCTGGTCCACAGTTGTAATCAGTTGTAAATAACTAGATGGAAAATAACAACGTAAGGCATTTACTCTTTATAGCAGCTGTAGACATCCATCCACTGTTTATTTGTCCCATTGATGGGATAAAAGTCTAAAGGGTGTAAACTCAGATGCTACTTATTTTCCTTTATTTTCTATAAGTATGTAAAGAAATCATATTATAAAAAAGTTGTTTTGTTGTAAAAGTTGGAGTTTTTATAATGACAGAAGTACTATTATAAGGCTGAATATTATATTAAAACTTTGATTTTATCTACTATATGCATATGAGGGGTGAGCATTAAAATATAATGAGGAATATAAACAAAGTTGTGAGGCTGTTTCCCAACCTCAAAACCTGAAAGTAAATGGTAGCTGGCCTGCACTTCTATAGTCTTTTATCCAGTCCGAGTCCCCAAAGCGCTTTACACTACAACCAGTCACCCACCCAGTCACACTGACAGTGGTAGGCTACATTGTAGCGACAGGTGCCAAAGGGCACCCTGACAGAAGTGACGCTGCTATACAAGCGTCGCTACTGGGCCCTGTGACCAGCATCAGCGGGCAAGGTGGGTGAAGTGTCGTGCCCAAGGACAGAACAACTGAGACAGACAGAGCTGGGTTCAAACCGGCAACCCACCGGTTAACAGGACAAACTTTTACCACCTGAGTCACAGTCGCCCCAGCATAAGTCAAATTGTTGTTTTTTTTTAAGATTTATTTTGTGGTACTAGTGGGCTTAATTTCTTTTTTTTTTCTTTGAAAGTAGGCAGACAGGAAATGGGGTGAAGAGTGGGGAAGACATACAGCACAGGTCACCGTGGATGGGCCTTAAAGCCTTTCTATACACGGGTTGTGTGCGCCGCTGCTGGCTGGTTCAATGAGAGCATGAATAAATGAGAGCATTTACATTTGGAAAATGTGATTTAACTCAGTTGTTAACCCTAACCCTTTAGCTGTTAACCCTAACCCTTTAGTCTCTAATGTGCTTTAAGGTTTATTTTAATATAAATACTGGTTTGTTTTTATAAGAACTTGAATGTATGCTATGATCATTTTATGGCAAAAACACTAAGGAACTATAGCATAATTTTTATTGTAGATTTCTGATCTACAAGCAAAATCCTATTTGTGACAGAAAACCAAGACATGTGTCACTCTGAAAAAAACACAGCTGTGGTGAAACATGAAGCTGGCAGCATCATACTGTGGGGGAAATTCTTCTCTTAAGGGATCGCGAAGCTGGTCCGAGTTGAAGGGAAGATGGATACAGATAATGCAGAGCAAACTTGGTAGAAAACATGTTAGGGTCTGCAAAAGGATTGAGACTGAGGTGGACAATGCAGAAGGACAACAATGTTAAAACCTCAGCTGAAGATTCATTGCAATTTTTTAGATCAAGCCATATTCATGTGTTAGAATGGCCCAGTCAAAGTTCAGATCTAAATCCAGATGAGAATCTGTGGCAAGACCTAAAAGTTGATGTTCACAGACACTCTCCATCCAGTCAGACTAAGTTTTAGCTATTTTCAAAAAGGAGACTGGGGAAAAATTCCAGGTTTAAGATGATTAAATCTGATAAAGACATCCTCCATTTTTTATGCACTGTATTTTTTGTCTATTGTATAAAAATCAAGATTAGAAAGACTTTGTACGGCACTGTATAGCTACATAAATCACAACTCACTCTCTCTTTTACAGACATGAAATGCAAAGTTATTTCAGATTTTGCAAATATTAACAGAACTCTCATTTCTAGCCAAGGGGCTTGCAATGATTAACAGTGTTTGCATAGTTGGAGACCATCATTAGCTGCATGGTAAGTGTTCAAAGTGCTGAGAGCCAGTGTCCTGGCATCTCACCTGCTATTTGAGAAGGAATTACCTTGAGTGAAAACCACCTCGGCCTCCTCCTCCATCCAAGCAGAAATCTATTCATCAGCAATATAATGAGGCATGGCCAAATCTGCTGTACAGGTGGACCACTGTGCATATACACATACAAGCCTGGAGGCTTGTAGGTTCACATCAATTTCTATGGAGGACCTGGCAAAATCTACTGTATGGCTGCATTTAACTACTAATGGCTACTACTCTGTTTTTTATGGGAGTGGGATAAAAAAGAAAAGTGCCTTATTATTGGAAAATCAATCGTATTCTGGAATTAAACATCTGCCATGAAGGAGGCTCAAAAGACTAAAATAAAGATGTGAGAAGATTACCAGCACTATTTGACTTCATAAGCATATAGAATAAAATAAGCATATCAATAATAATCTTTCTTTGCACTTTAAATCTGGACTCTTTATAAATCTGTTAATAACTCAATTTGTATAATTGGTCACAATTTTGAACAACCTATGAAATACATACTGTTCTTACAAACAGTGGACTAATCTTTTTATTACTAATTATTTTAATATTAATTAATAACTTTTTTAAACTTCTCAATTGAATTGCTGGTTTTAATAGTAAAATATTTGAATTTTCAAGTCCATCATTAAGATTCAATACATTTTCATTCTACTTTATTACAAGACTTATCTATTTTATATACTGTAGGCCTTGTAATTGTTAGCACAGTTACTATCCTGCAAATATTCATATATATCTATTCAGTACTAATAGTGACAGTAAGTAAAGAGCAATTTAGAAGCTGAAACTGATCAATCTTTTAAGTGAGATGAGCAAAACAATCCTGTATTTGGAAAAGTGATTAGCACCTACAATACTTTGGAGATATAATATTTCAGAATGATAATGCATTTGCCCTTAAGTAAAGAGAATTAAAACTTTACTCTGAGAAAATTTGATTGAAATGAATGGAATTACCAGTTAGGTTTTAAGCCAATCAATACTGCAACACTGAACCATCAACTACTAAACACAAACATTGGAACCTGACTGATTTAAAAGATTGTTTGTAAAGTCAACGCCTTCAAGAATTCAAGCTGTCTTAAAAGCCAGAGTAAAAAGTACTGTCCGTTATTTTATTTTTTTTTTCGTTTTTCAATAATTTCTTCCCGTAAAGCAGATCGTAAAAATCCACCATTACTTTCGACAGTCATTATTTCTGAGGTATGTTTTTACAAATCAGAAAATTCAACTGTTATTTATAATACTTAAATTAAAATTTTTTTTTTTTTGCTATAAAGTTAAACAACTGACTCCATTCCCTCCACAAGTAGAGACAGTTAAAATAATGAAAGTTTAAAAAATAAAGACAAAAAAAGTGTACAAAAACATTGATGGTTTTGATTTAGGGCTCATTTTTCTAGGTTGTTACCGCTGATTGATCTTTTGTATTTTCATACTAGGCATTCATGTAATTACAAAAGATGTAATTTAGGTTTGACACTAAGGCTATAACCCAAATAAATAGCAATAAAACATGCCTTAAGAAAACATTTTCCAGGATTTCTTCATTGCTGAATCTTGTTTATTCCCAGTTTTGGAGACTTTATTTTCCGTGCATGTCTTTAATGCAGGCTTATATACTGTATTTTGGTTCACGTGTAATGATTATTTGCTTTTTGACCAGGTGAAAACCAATCGCAGCAGGAAAAAGAAGTAACTAACTAAAGATAAGGAACACTGCAAGGGGTACATTGAAAAGGATAATGATAAGCCCAAGCTCTTCAAAAATCATTCAGAGATTTTACACAGAAAATTGATCTTCAAAGAGCATCTTTTCATACAACACTATTGTATCATTGGTTCTTTGTGTCAAGCAGGGCTCCATGAGTGCTGTTAAGAGCTTTTCAGTGTCTGCAGTCCATTCTTAGTGAGACAGGCATGCAAAGGTTATTCTTTTTATAAATCGTAACTGAAAGTCCAGAAAAAAAGCTTGATTTTAATGTTTTTTCGCTTGGTTGAGATCTTTTTCCAAAGCATTTCTTCTAAGATAAGGATTTAAAAAACACTTGACAACAGAGGGGTGAAAGTGATGGTATTTTTTGATACTATTGTAACTTACTGGATCCACTCCTTGGCAAACTCCAACAGACTACACAGAGAATGACACAAAAACCTCATATCTCAGAACTCCTGCAGAGATGGTCTAAACATGATTCTGTTGATGCCACATATGAAGCACTGATCTCATTAGAGACCCACAAATTGAACTGAAAACTGATCCATAAAAGTCCAGCTAATCATATTAGCTTTTTGTATCTGTCACCACATTTTTCCTCTTTTTTCTAGGTTTAGCTTTCAAGTATTTCTTAAAATTCTTATGAGTGAGACATAGATACAATTCATGTGATATGCACTGCAGAAATAGGGTAAACATACTTGTCAGTTTGGTTTTTCAGAAGACTATGAGGCTGACCCTCTCTGGGACCAAATACATCATTTTCAAATAAATAAAGTAATAATCCTAAATAAAATCGCCTATTTATATGTATATTATATTTTCATTTTTCCAAAGAAATAAACCAACAGAGGAGCTGATTGGTAAGTGTTGGAAATTAGGTTTCATTTGAAGAGCAGACAGTTTTTTATCAGTATGCATACAGATCTGTCATGAATAGGAGCAAAATCAACCAATCATATTATTTCTCACCATTTCTCATCACAATAGCTACAGTTCGGGGGATGTTTTAGTGCTATTCCCAATACTAACTTTGAATTAATACCTTGATTATATGGTTTTCCTCACAACATGACTGAATTTGGAGCAGAAAAAGCAGGGTTCTGAGAAGCTTTTCAACTTCTCTACACATACTGATAACGAGGTCAACTGAAGTAGATAAACTTTTTTTGTTATGCATCTTTTGATTTGGAAGGGTTCAGGTGAGACACTTTTTCTGATTTAAAAAGTTGATTAATTCAGCTCATTGCCATAGCAATTCCCTGAGTTATGTTGTCTGGTAGTTACAGTGAGTAGCCTGTTTGGTCTGCACAGAATCAGCTGGTAGCCCAGGGGACAACTGAGAGACTCACAAAGATGTTCATTAGTCCAGGGATACATTGACTGGACATCATTTTGTTAGGTGGACATAAAGACAGAACAACTGTTGCTTTGTGGCATCATCAGTGTCATTTTCAGCTTCGTCTAATGCCATGCAGCTTTTGTTCTGCTCCCTGCAGCTCTGTCTCTGAGCTTTTCACAACTTTTATTTCAGACAATGATACATATGCTTTTAAAACTCATCATGCTTCTGGTTAAATGGATCTTTTTTAAATGACTGCTTAAACTTAACTCCCAATACGTGCTCTTATACTGTCTGTCTAGTGGTTAGAACAGGAGGTTTGTGTTCCAGAGGGGACACAAGGGGCCAGGTTCGTATCCCACAGATTACCACTCTGGGTCCCTGAGCAAGACCCTTAGCCCCAGAATGCTCCCTGGGCGCCGCACAATGGCAGCCCACTGCTCCCTGTAAGGGATGGGTTAAATGCAGAGGACACATTTCGTTGTAATGTACATATGCAATGACCAATAAAGATGATTATTATGATTATTATTAAAAAGACTGCATTATTGGTCTTGATTTATTTTGTTAATCATCATTTACGATGAAATTATCTACAAGCCAGATCAAAATAGAGGGTCACCATGCAAACATTAGCCCAACACTTCAGAAAACTGTATTATCAATACATCAGCAGCAGCAGAATTTTATTAAAGACTGCAGCTGTATATGTTGAGTCATGTCTTTTGATAAAACTATGCAGATTGTAGATGACATGTTCTTAGGACATTATAGTAGCTGTCTTAATGTATTTGAATTCCAATTTGGGCAACATATTAATGAAGCCCAGATACTGCGGGTTCGACAAAATATGCATCTGTGTCAAAAATATGAAGACACCTTGTGAGTGAGTTTAGGGGATCACAAAAATTGGGACATCACTATTAAAGCCATTACTATTACACATTGTACAAATTAATGCAGGTATTGTGTTATGGAGTCAAAAGATACAAAATTAAAAATTAAAAACTCGAATTTTGGTTAAAAAAAAGCAGCAAGCATGCTATGCATGCTAAAATTAATGCTGTAGAAATTTTTTTCAAGAAAAGGATTTGTTTTATAAAGGCAGGTTCAGTAGTTAAAGAATTCACCATGTTTTTAATCTGTACAACACATCTGGGTGCACAACAGCAAAGGGAGTAAAAAGTAAGGGCCTGCAAGCACACATGTAAATAATGAAGGTTTCATTAAATAAATCGATGTTACAAATGCTTTATGTAATGAGGGAATGTATTAAACACTTTCATCCTGCCTTGAGGATGCACACAAGGTAAACAGAAAACTGGGTTTGTTAACAGGAATAGTCCACAGGGCACCTTTAAGTGTTCAGCATTAAGTTTTGAAACCTGATTTTATGTTGGCTTCATAATAAAGTATTTAGTATTTTCATGGAGAAACACAGCAAATGAGCAAACAAGGGACTAACTCGTTTACTGTTATTTTTAAATCCCATCCACATTCAGCAAAACGTACAATAAGTTGATTTAAATCATATCCTACATGCTTGCAACGATCTATGATGTGCAAAGCAATGCGAAATGAACAAACCAAGTATCTCAGAAGCAGGTTGCAACAGTGTTAACAGTTCATACTGTATGTATATTAATATGGGGTTAAATCAAATAACATCTTACAGCGCAAAAATACAAAAAATGCAAGGTACTATACTTTTTTCCAATTTTTATCTTTATCCACCAATTTCAGGGTAGCAAAACAGCTTTTCAGTAGATGTATAGCCGGACAACCATGTCTTTTTTTGTTACCAAGATGGCTACATCATTGTATATACTTTGTATATCCAGTGCATAGAGAATAACATGGAGTCAATGCTAGTAGGATGCAGTGAGTCTGGTAGTTTCTTTCTAGCTATATAAAACCTACTTTTGCATTTGTAATGAATTAGGTAGTACACTTCCTTCCTTACTATACCTTTTCTAAACAGGTGTGCATAAAAGCTAAACATGTGTTTTGCTAATATTGTAATCTTTGTATACATATGAGTTACATTATTGACCGTCTCTATTTTTTGAATGAACACTCAACAAATCTGAGGTATCTTAACATTCTGATTTGGAAAAAAAAACACATTCAAGGGCATTTTAATTAACATTAGCTTGTGTTTTTTTTTTTTTTTTTGCCCAGATTTGAGATCTGGATCTGCTGGCAGAGAACTCTGTGGTTCACACCAGCAGGGGAGTGGCACCATGAAGCCTGGTTTCAACAAAAGGGGTTCAATGGCAGTCAATGACTGGGCTTTAGATGCTCGTGGTTTGGTAGATCAAAGGCTTGAAGCTAAAAGCCTCTGTGAGCTCTCTGCAGGTGTAATGATGGAGTCGTAGAAAGGATTTTGGGAAAAGCTTTGGAAGTTATAATCAATAAAAAAATAGAGTGGCTTTAAATCAGCAATAAAAGCAGAGGATATCCCTAAAAAGCAACATTGTTCTTTTTCATACAGCAGCTGGACTGTCACACTTGTAGTAATGCAAGGCTCAGTCTTACTTGAACTTAATTTTTATCATTGTGGGATAGAGAACAGTTAGTAAATTATGAATTTTATATCAGGGTTTTTTGTATTTTGTGTACAGTCTTATTCAATAAATTTGAAAATAATTGAAAAGTTAATTTCTTTCATTAACTCAATTCACTAATTGAAACACATATTTTAATTACACACAGACTGATGTTTTTAAACCTTTAAGTTAATGTTGATGATTTTCCACTTACAGCTAATGAAAACACATTTAAAATTAGAATATTAGATCGGAGCAATAAAAAACTTTTTTATTTAAGCTTTGTTTTTTGTTTTTTTGAGGCACTAGTGGTCTTTATTTTGTTATTTTTCGAAAGTAGGCAGACTGGAAGTGGGGTTGAGAGACGGAAAAGGCATGCAGCACAGGTCAGGTCAGGACTCGAACCCGGGACAGCTGTGTCAAGAACTGGAGCCTCTGTATGTGGGTCACATGTTCTACCGCTACACTACATGTGTCGGAAAATACATTCTAATTTTTTATTGAATATGACTGCATTAGGTTGGGATTTTATAAGATAGACAAATATGAAGTAACACACAATTTCCAAGTGGAAATAAAAACTTTGCTACAAAAAAAATCATTACACTTTACACAACACTTTTTTAATATAGAGGTTCTCTCTACTGTGTCGTCCCACAGTGTGTCATATTTAATAGTTAGTGATACAGAGCTTGGGGGACACAGATACTTTTAACTCTGTTCATTGTTTAGCTTAAAAAATAGATGCAGACTGTCAGGCAGAGCCACACCTCCCACATGCATAAATCTGACAAATGTCAGCAGTAGTTTATTGCTTTCATGTTGCCAGATGGCTCTGCTTACCAGGAGATTTAAATATAGGGGTTTTATTTTGGTTGGTGATTTTCATGGGGGTTTGTTTTAGGGTTGTTTTTGTATTTTTATCTCTTTCCAGAGTAATGGGTTTAGAAAATTAGTTTGTCCACAGCCCAGGCTTAATTGGAATTAAACACAAATGGAACTGTGCACCTGTCTTGCTCTTAGATAAACAGAGTCTATAAATGTCTACCCAAGGTAACAGCATTAAAAAATGTCTGTGTGTAGGTGAGTCTGCAGGCTGATATCATTGTGCTGTCATGTGTGTTGCTGCTGACTTTAAGGCCCTATGTGCGCACATCTGTAAAATTTAACCCATTCCACTAAAGTTTGGTGCACACATGCAATTAGCTTTAGGACAAAGGAGATAATATCCTATTTTTTCATAACACCATGAAATGTGTGAAGATCTGTTTCCGATGTGCCCTCTAAAGAGTGTTCCGAAATATATAGCCTTGAAAGTCTCAGCAACGAACTACAAAGTAAATAACAGTGTAGAGTTGGTATTCAGGAAAAGCTGTGAGAAATTAATCACAGCAGATGCTCACATTCATTTCTGATGTCCCTTCCTTCTTGCAAATCTCTAACACTGTTGATCCCTCTGTTTCCAAATTAAATCAGGGAGTATCTAAAAGACGATTCCCAGATGGTTATTGATAATGGGCTTCAATTATTTGAGTACTCTTGAAGCATCAATCCTGCCTCAGTGGCAAGCACCTGCATCTTGTGCACTCAGTTGGAGGCTGGGCTTCTCTGTGGATGGTCTTAAATAAATACTCTGTTCAAAAATTCATTCAGATGACAAAAGCCCAACACTTGATCTAAAGACTTGAAGTTTACAGATAAAATGTTCAAGTAGAAATAGAAAGAAAGCGTGTTTAATGTGTTCATTGTGTTGTACATACAACAGAAGTCTCATTTA
This sequence comes from Girardinichthys multiradiatus, assembly GCF_021462225.1. Taxonomy (NCBI): domain Eukaryota; kingdom Metazoa; phylum Chordata; class Actinopteri; order Cyprinodontiformes; family Goodeidae; genus Girardinichthys; species Girardinichthys multiradiatus. The sequence goes on along the minus strand of NC_061804.1, from coordinate 13,285,372 downwards.
CATACACCGCATAAAGAAAAACAGATATTTTCTTATTGCCTGATTAAGGTCAGTTTTTACAAAAAAATTATTTAGGTTTTACTATTTCCTAAATTCCACAATAATGAGAGAGAGATTTAAAATGTTTTTTTTTGTTTGTTTCTTCAAATTCAGTAGTTTACATACACTAAAAGCAGTAAAGTAAAGAGGTCATGGCTCTATGAGCTTCTGATTAGATTCACAAAAGTCTAGTTAAATTAATGTAACTTAGATGTCATTTAGGGCTACACATCTAACACACTGAATGCGTCCTTGTGGACATCACAGAGAGCATTGTAGACCTCCACAAGTCTGGTTTATCCTTTGGTAAAATTTCCACATGAATAAAGGTGCCGTGCTCATCTGCTCAAACAATTAAAAGCAAGTATAAACTCCATGAGAATGTCCAGCCATTATACTGTTGTGGAATTTTCTTATCAAAGTGGGTAGAAGTTGACTCATAACAAGAGAAAATCCGGACTTTGTCTTATAAGTTTTATTCAAAGGCATTCAGCGTTTGAAGACCCTGACACTGAGGTTAGTCAGTGAAACAGAGCCCCGATCAACATTTACACACAGTATTTATACCAGAACATGACAGTGTTATCTCAACTGCAAAGAGTTTTAGAAATATGGCCCCTAGACCCTCCCCGGGTCAGAGTTAACAAAGTTATTTATGAGGGCACCCATCTACCTTCCCTTGAAATATACACTTCAGGAAGTGTTAACCATAAAACTCTCCAGCATTTGAATTTAGAGTCCATCTGCTCTAAATAACAGAACACTAATAAAACACAGAGGTCAGAGGAGAGAGGTGAAGGGAATATCAGAGCACTTTAAAAGAATTTTCCATTACAATACCATTTAGGATGGAGTTCGTGTCCCAGAGAGGAATGTGTTTTGGTATGAAATGTGTGAATCAATCCCCGAATAAGAACAAAATACACCGTGAAGATGATGCTTGAAGCTGGTTAGAGGGACCTTATCACAATCCAGACATGTGCATGTACCTGGATTGCGGGACCTCAATATACTATAATACTGAAAAAAATTTGCATGAGTGATGTTCAGCCCCAGACATTGGAGCTGCATGTTTTAGATGTTTTCCTGGTTCAACACACCCTTTATAAATGAATGAGCCATTAGCAGACCACTGCAGAACTCAAGTGTGTTGGAGCAACGAATCATCTAATTGAATCATCTAATATATGCAAGACAACTATTGAGAACATCACTGGTCTATACAAAGGAAAATAAAACCAAAAAATACAGGTATGTTAATACTAAGCATCTGTTGTGGGATCACAAGGGGATTTTAACTTTTCACACCACACTGTGAATTCTTTTTTTTTTTTTTAACAGTTCTGGGATTAAAATCTAGAAAGTTACTAATTGATAAATTAAAACAATTGTGCCACAAGTATCTAAAGTGGGAAGGTGCTTGTAAATCAGGTGCAGGAGTTTAGATAAAGAGCATCTTACAAGCTTCATACAATGAATTTCCTAATTTGTCATAGAGATTGTCTTTAAAATACTGTTAGCTGTTTAACCGTGTTATAGGAGTACAAAAATATAAAAATAACAACACAAACTGAATGTCCACCAATTATTCCTGTTTACACCTAACTGCAGCACAATTAGCTGATACAGGAAGTTGGAAAAGCATAATTTCTGGCTGCCAGGCTTATCCCGGGACACTGGGAAACAGATACTCCAGGTTTGAAAGAATAGACTGATGGCATGATGGAGATGGGACCCTATCAATCCGTTATATGGAGACTTGAGGATGGAGGAATGAACACAGAGAATCCTTGGTATCTTTTTAGTCGGGTATGCCAGCTGGTTGGAATTTTGTGGCAACAGCTGGTTTCTGAAGGTTGGTTTTTCTTAGTACATTGTGGACTAGTCACCTATGTACCAATATTATAAAAGAAAAGCAGGAGTCCAAAACTCTGGTTAATGCTTCCAAGGTCAATACAGGTAAAATGTTTTTGAAAACCATTAATGGATTTTTGCCTTGTGCTAAGCATGTAGGAAGGTAAATATTGTTGTGAGTGTGTTCTGTAGTTTTTATATTGCTGTTAACTGCTGAACAGTTCTTCAATATTTGTGATAAATGACCATCACACTTATTTTCCACATCAACTTGACTTTTGGCCATAATTTCTTTTCCATAAAGTTTTTCAGTCTTGGTTTCGAGGATTGTAGCACCAATGTGTTGTTAGGCAGACAAACAGAAGGTAAAATTTATCTGGCTGAATTCTTCAAGAAGCAAATTTGCCCAAGTGACAGACAAATAAAAGACAAGCTTTTGCAACTGCTAAAGCAACATAACCCATTTATGAGCTACAAAAAAGGTTTCACAATATCAAAATCTGTGTACCGCTGCTGGTTCTGGCAGGTGATATTTCTAAAGATAAAGCATATTTAATCTATAACACAGAATTCTCACAATGCAATAACAGGAAACTTTGCTGCTCATTATTGTACCATTAGGTATGTGTAACAGGTTTTTCATAGTTCAGTGTCACACAAATACATTCTATCTCTGCTGAATTGCTAAAAATAGAAGAAATTCCAAAAACAAATCTTTGTAACAGATCCCATGGACATTCACAGGGATACTCAGAATAATAATATTAAATTACCACAAAGCAAGATAAGTGAATACACTGGTTTCTACAGCTGTGAGCCGTTTGAGGAGGCAATGCAGTGGCCTGAATCACCATCACAAAACTCAGGAGACAGAGTGTCTCTTTGAGTTAGACAGATTATTGCAGGCCCGTTGAAGGACAGATAGGGAGGGACAGTCATATTATGCTGGACTGGAAGCTGGGGAAGGGAGGGAGCATTTGAAGCTCCAACTCTCTAGATAGGTCTCGCCTACAGCATCACAAAAGACAAAGAGAAGGTAAGGGACAGAGAATAATACAGCCAGGCAAGAAAAACAAAAGGGAGTGAAAAGTACCCGAGGATAGGAGTATAAAGTCAAAGAATGACATTAAAGATGGAATCCAACAAAAGGAAGGGGGGTAGAAATGTCTTTAGGGTAAAATTTCTCTGAAAGCAGACAAAATCGCATAATACATGAAGATAACTTCTGTTTGTCCTAATTAATAAGCAACTTAACACTGAGGTTCAATTTAAAAGGATTAAAGACGGAGTGAGTCACTAAAACTCAGGGGCTGGATAGATATAAAATATAAAACACTATAGAAAGACTGACTAAAACAAAAAGACCAGGTTGATGTACCAACCAGCCATATTTATTAAATCCTCTGATAAAAATGTTGATAAAGTGTCTAAAATAAACTAATCTTTTATTGCAGTGGCATAACCTCACAATGAAAATTGTGGAAAAATCCATCCTTTAATTTGAGGTCAAATAATAACTTGGAAATAAAATGCTGTAGCATACAAAAGCAAGTGATCTTTGACAATTTCTCTCTGGATAATCAAAGTCATTGGTCTTCCATCTTGCTCTCTTCTCTTGAGGTTCACCCACAGCTTTTCTCTAGGATTTAGGCACTGAAAACTGTGGTGGCCACAGAAGAAGAATGATTTTCTGTCTGGTGTCATCCAGGGGCGTTTTTAGGGTCTCAAACGTTGGGGGCTTTAGCCCAAATCCAAAATATTTAGATTTCAATAAGACAATCTATAGGTACTTTAAAATTAAAATAATATAGGAGATATTGTACCAGTTCTCTGTCTCGACTGGTTTTACACTGAATGTCAATTATTGTGAATCAAACAAAAAAGGTTTGCAATAATTTTACTTTTTATTTTTGTTAGAAGTTGAATGAAGGAGAAAGAGAAACAGAGTTTAGGCCTGATGAGAAACCATTTTGCTGAAGCAAATAATGACACATTTTGAAATATTTAGAAAAGAACTTAATCTGAATTTTTGCTGACAAAAGTTTTTCTTAAACTCAGAAATGTTTACTTTAGGCCAGATAAATGTGCTTCTTTTGTCATCTACATAAATTACCTTTTTAAACGTTACATTCTCATCAAAGTGTTCCACTCCTGAGGCTCCATCGTCTTAATTTTTTACATTTGAAAAAAGGAAAATGGTATAAAGTTGATTTTCCTAAATCTTAGTCAAATGGTGAAATCCTAAAACACGTTTATTTTATTATGCCAAGAGCTTTCGAAACATTTTATTAAAATTGTTCTTTCTTTTATAATGAAGGGGGAGAAGGGGGAGAAGGGCTGAAATGGCGGTAAAAGGGAACACTTTTCCCGCCATCTTTTCAGCCCTTCATCCCCCTTCTGAAGAAATTTGGCCTGCACTGAACATGTGAGACATTAGTGCAGTTCTTACTATTAAACACTTTGAGAGGAAAGGGTGTTAAGTTGTAGTGTTTAAAATATAGCATAGAGCCTCATCCTGGACCTTATCAGTACTAATATTACAGTTATTAAGAACTGTATACATATGGTATGTATGTCTCACCTTCAGTAAAACTGTATCCTTGTTTAGTTTAGTTTATTTAATATTACATGTGTAATTCAGAAAAATTTAATAATTAATTAATCAATGGTCCACCTGGGATTAATTGCTATGATTTATTTTTTAATTATGCTGCATCTTTAAGGCCAGAGCTGTATGTTTAGAATCAGCACAGACGATATGAAAGAGAAGAGAGAGGTTTACTTTTGCGCTTTCTACTACATCTTACTGGCAGGAGGAGATATTTTCCTGGTTTATTGAGCAACACTTTTTCTGGTTGACATGTTTAACTAGACTATAAGACTGTCTGCAGCCATGAGATCAATCTGTTGATCTAAAGGACTTTTTAATTTGTTCAGATATGTTAGGATTAAATGCTTTTATTTTGACTGAAGTAAAGGACCAGATATTTTCACATTATGATGCAAGATCATAATGTGATCACAGCCAGATCATTTAACTTCACCTGTGGGCTCAGGTGAAAGTCCCTCATCATGACCCTGAAGATGCTCATTAGAGTGAACCTCCACCTCATGTCTTGCTGGGTGAATCAGTGATTAGCTGTAACTTACAATTAGCCCATTTCGAGTCAGCATTCAGGTTTTACCGCTATCTTCGTCTGGGTTATACCGCTTGGCTTCCACCTATTCCTGTACACACACACCCACCAGGCTCCCACTGTTCGGTTGGCTCCGCGGTTGCTCTGAAATGAGCTCCGTTCGTGGCGCTCAGTGTAACTTTTCAGGTAATGAATGAGGCAGGTCGACCTGGACTTCTCCAGAATGGAGTCCGTCTCTGGCTGTGCGTGTAGTTGCGCATTCGCGGTGCCGCGAGTGCGCAAATAGCTATTTTTTGTCTTCTCCTTTTAACTCATTGTCAGGTTAGGTGGACTGGGACCTGATTATAGGGAACGCAATTGAAAAATGTATTGTTTTAAAATAAAAAGGTGAAGTCCAATACCATGTTGTGGCTGCATATTTTTAATACTTTTAAATTTCTTCTATCAAGAAGTCCGGGACTATTCAGAAAACATCCGGGGCTTCTGCCCCGGAAGCCCAGGTCTAACTACGCGCCTGGTGTCATCATGGTGTTAATTTGGCCTTACTTGGATCATTATGCTGCTGAATGACAGAATGTGGAGCCATGTTCAGTTTACTGGCAGAATCCATTATTTAAAGTCTCCTTGAGTTCAGGATGCCATAAACTAACAGTGCTCCCATAGGTTTTGGAAAACAAGGCAGCCTACAGCATCACTGATCCCTCACCATACTTAATAGTGGGCAAGTATTTAGACTTTAATGCCTTAATGCCACCCTGAAATTTTTGCTTCTTAAAAGATCAATCTTAGTGTCATTTTACTAAAGCATTTACTTTTATACTTGCAAACACCATGCATGTTAGGGCATTAGGTAGATACTACTGTAGGTAGTATCAAACGAGACCTGGTGCTGCATTTGCTGCAGTTCTCGAAGAGTGAGCTCTGAAGATTTTCTTTGCCAATTTGTCATCCTACTCATTTGCAAAATAAATATAGGTCCTCGTCCAGCCTAGTGACCAGTGGCTAAATGAAATGGGCTTTGTGTCCCATTATGCTTATACCGCAGGCAAACAGAAAGTCATGGATTTCTAATAAGAAGTTCCTAAAAACACTAATCAAATTAAAAACAAAATATCAATTGAAAAAAAAATCCATTAAAAAAATTAAAAGGAAATACAAAAATGAGGAATCAATGATTTTCCATCCATCTATTTTCTACTGTCTACGTAATTGTCTCTTACAGGGACACTGGTACCCATCTTTAGTCAGTCAGTAGGCAAAGGGTGTAGGAAAACCCTGCACAGACCACCTGTCCATCACAGGCCAATGCAGAGACAAACGGGCCAAACATTTATGCATGGACACATTTAGAGCTAAGGCCAATTTACAATGACAAATTGATCTAACTTGCGTATTTTGAAACACATGGAAGACATTTAAACTCTTTACAGAAATGCACTAACAAGGAATCAAACCTCAATCTTGCTGAAAAAGACAACAGTACTCATTGCATCACTGTTTAACAGTGATGCCATCAAAAACAATTACCTAAGATGGACATTTTGACACACTACACACACTCGGGTAGGATTTTTCAAAAATGTTCAGTGTCAGATTATAATAAAATTATTGCAATAATAGTTTAATTTATTCTAAGGCTTTTTACATCTCTTTAACATGGTTGCCAATAAATAGGCTGCACTGTAAACCATTTAACTAATAAATAGGTTTTTTAAAGTACAAAGCTATTCTTAAATTAACTTTTTTTCCATCAAAATCTGTTCAAACATTTTCCAACTTTTTATGCAAAACAGCGCTTAGCACCTACTGGAAAGACAATTTGTGCAAATCAGTGCAAAAGCAAAATAAGAGGACATGGGCGAGTAGAGGAGGGACTGAGGGACATAGAATGAAGCGGATGAGTGAATAACTAGTAAGGGCAGAAAGAGGGAAGAGTGGGAAGGGAAGGTGGCAAAGCAGAGGAGCAGAGGGGGAAAAGAAGAGGAACATGCAGATGGCTCGGAGAGCTAGGTTGAGGCTCTGGGGACACCATAAAGAACAGGCTGGGAGAGATGAGATCTAGCTGTAGGGATGGTTGCTTCATTGAGCTAGTTACGCTAAAAAAGAAGGCAGAGATGGAAGTCACTTTGTAAGCTCTGGGGCCTGAAATCTAGTGTGTCAGTTAGGGTAGGCAGTATGTTTTTGCTCTGTTGAGGCGCCATGGCCAACCACTGGTGCATCGTTCCATGGCGAATTACCCTGCAGGATAGAAACACATTTGGATTCATTTTCTTTCTATGCTCATTTTTGCAAATGTCTTTTTTGTCCTTTTTTTGCAGACAATACTGTAGCTATTCTTCATAAGCAATTATTGAAGCTTGAGAATGCAGTGTTTGTTTACCATGAAAGTGACCTGCCACTCAGGATTTCAATTATCATCCTCTCTGCCAGCGAACCAAATCGTATACACAGAAGAATAACATCCCATGCCTTGCACAGATAAGCCAGCAGTCACCAGCTCTGGCCACAGTGGATATTATTACATTGGACTAGATAAGACAACTATTACAACATTTCATGCGTGCATCAGTAGCTGCTGTTATCTGACTGGTGAGTTGTCATCTGGGAACAAGGTAATGAACAAACAAAACAAACAGGTAATGTGTGAAACATGGGGTTGTATTGCCTTTATAACTTCTATCAAACTCTTTGTGTATATTGATTTATTATTGGCATATAATTATCTTATGTGATGCTTGAGGCCTTATGAAAAACCTTGTGTTAAAGTATTAATCAGGCCCAGTTTAAACAACTTCCTGGCTGCAGGTAAAAAAAAAAGGCGGGAATGAGTTTTTTGATTAATAAAAATTGCTGCCTCCATGAAAGACTTGCCAAATCACGCATTCCTGTTGTATAACATTTCAACAAAAACATTGTTAAACATTCATTTATTGTCTATACCTGTTTGTCCTTGCGGGTTTGCAGAGGGGCTGGTGCCTATCTCCAGCGGTCAATGGCCAAGAGACAGGATGCGCCCTGTGCAGGTCAACAGCCGTCACATATACAGGTCCTTCTCAAAATATTAGCATATTGTGATAAAGTTCATTATTTTCCATAATGTCATGATGAAAATTTAACATTCATATATTTTAGATTCATTGCACACTGACTGAAATATTTCAGGTCTTTTATTGTCTTAATACGGATGATTTTGGCATACAGCTCATGAAAACCCAAAATTCCTATGTCACAAAATTAGCATATCATTAAAAGGGTCTCTAAACGAGCTATGAACCTAATCATCTGAATCAACGAGTTAACTCTAAACACCTGCAAAAGATTCCTGAGGCCTTTAAAACTCCCAGCCTGGTTCATCACTCAAAACCCCAATCATGGATAAGACTGCCGACCTGACTGCTGTCCAGAAGGCCACTATTGACACCCTCAAGCAAGAGGGTAAGACACAGAAAGAAATTTCTGAACGAATAGGCTGTTCCCAGAGTGCTGTATCAAGGCACCTCAGTGGGAAGTCTGTGGGAAGGAAAAAGTGTGGCAGAAAACGCTGCACAACTAGAAGAGGTGACCGGACCCTGAGGAAGATTGTGGAGAAGGGCCGATTCCAGACCTTGGGGGACCTGCGGAAGCAGTGGACTGAGTCTGGAGTAGAAACATCCAGAGCCACCGTGCACAGGCGTGTGCAGGAAATGGGCTACAGGTGCCGCATTCACCAGGTCAAGCCACTTTTGAACCAGAAACAGCAGCAGAAGCGCCTGACCTGGGCTACAGAGAAGCAGCACTGGACTGTTGCTCAGTGGTCCAAAGTACTTTTTTCGGATGAAAGCAAATTCTGCATGTCATTCGGAAATCAAGGTGCCAGAGTCTGGAGGAAGACTGGGGAGAAGGAAATGCCAAAATGCCAGAAGTCCAGTGTCAAGTACCCACAGTCAGTGATGGTCTGGGGTGCCGTGTCAGCTGCTGGTGTTGGTCCACTGTGTTTTATCAAGGGCAGGGTCAATGCAGCTAGCTATCAGGAGATTTTGGAGCACTCCATGCTTCCATCTGCTGAAAAGCTTTATGGAGATGAAGATTTCATTTTTCAGCACGACCTGGCGCCTGCTCACAGTGTCAAAACCACTGGTAAATGGTTTACTGACCATGGTATCACTGTGCTCAATTGGCCTGCCAACTCTCCTGACCTGAACCCCATAGAGAATCTGTGGGATATTGTGAAGAGAACGTTGAGAGACTCAAGACCCAACACTCTGGATGAGCTAAAGGCCGCTATCGAAGCATCCTGGGCCTCCATAAGACCTCAGCAGTGCCACAGGCTGATTGCCTCCATGCCACGCCGCATTGAAGCAGTCATTTCTGCAAAAGGATACCCGACCAAGTATTGAGTGCATAACTGTACATGATTATTTGAAGGTTGACATTTTTTGTATTAAAAACACTTTTCTTTTATTGGTCGGATGAAATATGCTAATTTTGTGAGATAGGAATTTTGGGTTTTCATGAGCTGTATGCCAAAATCATCCGTATTAAGACAATAAAAGACTTGAAATATTTCAGTTAGTGTGCAATGAATCTAAAATATATGAATGTTAAATTTTCATCATGACATTATGGAAAATAATGAACTTTATCACAATATGCTAATATTTTGAGAAGGACCTGTACACACAGGGCAAACACACATTCCCGCACATACACATTCACAGCTAAGGGCAATTTAGATTAACTAATTAACCTAACAGTCATGTGATTGGACTGTGGGAAGAAGCTAGAGTACCCAGGGTGAAGTCATGCATGGATGGGGAGAACATGCAAAGTTTGTGCAGAATAATCCCAGGCCAGGATTTAAACCCAGGACCTTCATGCTGCAAGGCAACAATGCTAACTGTACCACTGTGAAGCACAACTCTGCATCACCTTTGAGATTATACAACATATCATTGTGGTGATCATTTACAGAAACTAACACATGCAAGGAATTTCCAAGTCTTAAGATTCCACTTAGGTATAAGTGTTTTGCAGAGAGCTGTTTAGTCATTAGACAGCCATTTCTCACAGTAAGGTCACTAGTTGACCACCTGAGCAGACAATTCTTTCTAAAGTGGCCTTTAGTACAACCTTGCAATCACTTACTCAGACAATTATTTAACATGAAGAGAATGACTGCAGATGAGTGAGCAGCAAAAAGAGTGAAGCAAAGTAACAAAATTAGCAAGCAGAGAAATAAACAGCACTTTCCTTCCATCCAGCTGTAAGTAATTCATTTGAAATGCTGTAACTAATTCATTTGAAATGGTATCCATCAGTGACATCTTAAATTGCAATGAAGCCCACTTGAGTAATTCAGCTGTTTTGCATAAAGACGTGAGCATGGATTGCACAGTGAAGCCCAACAAGCATTAAATGTTATATAGATTTGGGATATATCTGGTGGACTTAAAAACGGCACTGGAACCACATCTTCAACTGGTTCACTAAACAAATCCTTAGCTTAATTTTTCTATTTTATTTATGACTTTATCCTTTAGATCACATTGGTAAAGATTTTATGTCTCACAGATGATGGGGAAACTTTGAAAATCATTTATAAAAAAGGTTTGTTTTCAGAACACCTGAGAGATGTTCTTACCAGAGCTGTTTAAGGAGAGTTTCCACATTCCCAGTGACTTTCATTGACCTGCTGGAATGTGAAAGTCACGAGAGTAATGGAACGGCGAATAGCGCCAAACAGTCCTTGCATAAACACGTATTTTTCTCAGTGTTTCCGCAGCACGGCCGCTGGTAAGTTCAATGAATCACTGTTATTTTTTTTTCTTTAACAGCACTGATTGATTAATTGAACAGATTCGTTACATACATTGGGATTTTGTCACTTTACAACCGAACACCTTAATGTATTTTATAGTATTAGAAGTATTGCAATTGTAAAAACAGAAAGATACAGGTGTTGGACAATGAAACTGAAACACCTGTCATATTAGTGTGGGAGGTTTCATGGCTAAATTGGACCAGCCTGGTAGCCAGTCTTCATTGATTGCACATTGCACCAGTAAGAGCAGAGTGTGAAGGTTCAATTAGCCGGGTAAGAGCACAGTTTTGCTCAAAATATTGAAATGCACACAACATTATGGGTGACATACCAGAGTTCAAAAGAGGACAAATTGTTGGTGCACGTCTTGCTGGCGCATCTGTGACCAAGACAGCAAGTCTTTGTGATGTATCAAGAGCCACGGTATCCAGGGTAATGTCAGCATACCACCAAGAAGGACGAACCACATCCAACAGGATTAACTGTGGACGCAAGTGGGAGCTGCCTGAAAGGGATGTTCGGGTGCTCACCCGGATTGTATCCAAAAAACATAAAACCACGGCTGCCCAAATCACGGCAGAATTAAATGTGCACCTCAACTCTCCTGTTTCCACCAGAACTGTCCGTTCGGAGCTCCACAGGGTCAATATACACGGCCGGGCTGCTATAGCCAAACCTTTGGTCACTCATGCCAATGCCAAACGTTGGTTTCAATGGTGCAAGGAGCGCAAATCTTGGGCTGTGGACAATGTGAAACATGTATTGTTCTCTGATGAGTCCACCTTTACTGTTTTCCCCACATCCAGGAGAGTTACGGTGTGGAGAAGCCCCAAAGAAGCGTACCACCCAGACTGTTGCATGCCCAGAGTGAAGCATGGGGATGGATCACTGATGGTTTGGGCTGCCATATCATGGCATTCCCTTGGCCCAATACTTGTGCTAGATGGGTGCATCACTGCCAAGGACTACCGAACCATTCTTGAGGACCATGTGCATCCAGTGGTTCAAACATTGTATCCTGAAGGCGGTGCTGTGTATCAGGATGACAATGCACCAATACACACAGCAAGACTGGTGAAAGATTGGTTTGATGAACATGAAAGTGAAGTTGAACATCTCCCATGGCCTGCAGTCACCAGATCTAAATATTATTGAGCCACTTTGGGGTGTTTTGGAGGAGCGAGTCGGGAAACGTTTTCCTCCACCAGTATCACGTAGTGACCTGGCCACTATCCTGCAAGAAGAATGGCTTAAAATCCCACTGACCACTGTGCAGGACTTGTATATGCCATTCACGAGATGAATTGACGCTGTATTGGCCGCAAAAGGAGGCCCTACACCATATTAATAAATTATTGTGGTCTAAAACCAGGTGTTTCAGTTTCATTGTCCAACCCCGGTACATACATTTCAAAATCTTTAACATAAAATGTTTTTGTTTTAAAAGTTTTGAAAATGGCATTCAGATAAAGAGCAAAATAGATTTCCAATAATAGTTTTTATTTAAAAATAATTCATTCCAGTTTTAAACCAGTCTACGTGTTTTAGATCATTAAACCAAAACTGATTAAATCAGCATTCCAGTTCAGATTTATTAAAGCAGTGAATTAGCCCTTTACCCAGGCTATGATTCAGATGCTAACTTCAGCATCCTGTCGGTCAGTGTCATTCAGTTCAGAATACAGAAAAAGGATTCCTTAAACCATTACAAAAACTTTCTTCAACCTACATTATTAATCTAACATGGCTGTTTTGTCTGGTCTGAGGGTGCAGGCTGTATTTGTTTTCCAAACCCCCGATCTCGCATCAGAACAAAATAGCATGATTTAACCTTTCAGATAAGTCTTGCTCTAACAGAACAGGCTATAGTTACGCTTTGATACAAGCAGCATCTGCTTCACAACCCCTCTCTCTGTGCATTAAATGCCCATCGGCGGTACCTGCACATCATTCTTCCTGTGTGTAGCACTGGACACGTGAATATGAGTTTGAGGAACTGGAAGAGTTAAGCATATAATTCCCCTCGGTCTCAGCAGAGGAGTTTAACTGATTCTGTAAGAAAATAATCCTGGAGGGATCTTCATTCAGATGTTCTGGTTAAAAAGCTCAGAACATTTATGTTTTTATAGTTTTTAGACAGATTCAAGAAAGTAATTTCTTATGTGGAATGGAAGGTTAAACATTCATAGTGAGCACATAAAAATAGCCAGATTAAATAATGGGAATAAATAATAAAATGAAAAGAACATTTTAAATGTATACAATATTGTGTAAAAGTTCCCAGAGCTCGTTTCTTGATGATTTTCCTCCAAGCAGCGATAATTTTTTACAATATTTAAAAGCCCTCCTGATCAATAGCTTTTAAGGTTTTCTAAAATGTTCTAAAGTTTCATTTTAATCTCTAAAAAGCATCTCCAGCAGATGAACAGCATCTTAAAGTCATTTTTTTAAGAGGCTGAATAAAATCCAGCAGACCTGACACAGGACCTGAGAGATGCATTTTTCTACATCTGGTCATCTACTGTATTCCAGGTTTTCAGCTAACAGCTGAACAGCTTTGAAGCTGAAATATTATGTTCTGTAATTTTTGGTATTGCTAGAAAAACAGGTTATTAACACTTATGTTTTAAGTTTAGGGGGATGCCCAAACGTATGGCAAAAACTTCAGAAATCTGGAAAACGATTAATCAAGAGCACCTTGAAGAAAATGTTGCCATTTGGGGGAGATTTAAAACCTGTAGTTTGCTGTAGTTTGAACTATAATGTGTACAAAGCTGAACAGATGGCAGAAGCAATGAAAAAATTAAAGAATTAACATCTATTTTAATGCACGCTTGGTAATTTCATTCATTTGGAGACAAACACCTTATCTACTTAAAGAGAAACTTATGAAGAACAGTAGCTAAACTGACTGCACATGGTGCCAGTAGGCAAAGGCACAGCGATGAGACCAGATGTTGCATCAGGACAAGATCCAGCCGTGGCTGCTTTGGAAGCATCAGTGACACCTCTAACACAAGTCCTAAAACAGGAAGGTCAGTGGCAGCTGTGCTCAAGTTCTCTGAGGAAATCTTAAGGGATGAGCCTGAAAACAATAACACGGCTGATAACTTCCCTCCAGCAGCTGGTGGGGTCATTACTCCCTTTGGATCTTAGAATTAAAGCATTCTCCATAGTCAGCAGCTTATGGTAGAATGGTAACTTAATGATGCAAATAGGTCCTGTTGTGCTGAGAGACCAATAATGAAGGCCAAGGGCATCATGTCACTCTATATATCTGCAGCTTCCTGTTTTGATGGTATGACCATGAAACAAGTGGAAAAGATATCTTGTTTCAAAGGACAATATCACTTGAAGGCCACCTTGTTTTATGAACATTTCTTGTTTCTGAAGCTGTTCATTCAAACAATCTTTAGGGTTAGTGATTCAGAACCATTTCTAATTAAAAACGTTTTTATTTGCAATAATGTAATAGAACTTAATGTATTTAAATAGATAAAGAATTAACGAAAATAATTCACTAACGCAACAATTTTTAAAGGAACCCAAGGGAGACTTTAATGTTGCTAATGCAGGAATATCAGTAAGATACATCTTTTATGTGCAGCATTTTTTGTGAATGCAACACTAGTAACTCAAGTGCCTAAGTCAAAAAAAAAAGGCTGCACGAGACGACTGGCAGTATTTTAGTTGAAGATTCTGTCAGAAAGCTGAAATCACATTTTGAGTTGTGCTAGTTGTCGATGAGGGCTCTTTTATTTTTAACCCTCTGGTCAAACTGTTGAGGTGGAAGGGAGGAAATGTAAAATCTGACAGCCTAGATTACACAGGACTGTGGAGGCACTGCAGATATCACGAGGACAGAATGAGTAGAAATAGAAAAGCATGAGGTTTTCTGAATGGATCAAAGTAAAAGAAAAGGGAAAAGGAACATGTTTTGTCTTCAACATAAAATAACAAGGATTTGCATTACATCATCTACGTTTATCAGTAATGATTTGTGCCAAATGAGCCAACTAGAACTTAATGATTTGGATAGTTCATGTATTTATTTTTAATATCTTTTCATCTTTTATTTAAAAGCTGTGGTTTAAATGTTTAGTTTGAGGGGAAGTTTAGATATTTGAAAAAAAAATATCAGCATTATGAAACCAAGTGAATTGAATTACCTCCACAAGACAAGTTAAAGTACTGTAAGGCTACAAAGAAGAAAATGATCTACAATTATTGCTGGAGGTTGCTGGAGATAGTTCTGCAAATGTCTGAATAATTAACTAAACCTAACGTTTCACAAACGTATTATATTTTTATTCCAGATAAAAAAGTACCGTGCAATTTATAAAGCTTTCTTCTTGATCACTGAATTTACATAATTTTGTGGCTTGATAGGTTCCAGATGATTTAAGATGATGTCCTGATATTGAGTAATTCCAGGTTGGTCCTATTCAAGGGCAACATGAACCAAAATGCAGGTTAAAATAAAAAAAACCGGCAATGAGACCTCCTTTCAAAGACTTGTCCTTTCTGCATGTCGCCCAAGTGTTTGCTATCCATGTGGCCTATTCATCATGGCACCAGTTCCAAAGTACACTATGAGCATATCTTGGAGAAGCCACCATACTATATACCATGGAAATAAGTGTGTTTTGGACCTAAACACAACATATTTAACTCCTGGCTTATTAATGTCGGCAGAGGTGTGAGTTTTTGCATTTGTCAGTGACATAGCCTACAGCCTTGTCCCAGGCTTTATTTATTTATTTTTTCCAGCCAGGGTCACTTTGCCTCAAGATGTTGTTTTTATTTTTTTTTTCCAGGCTCACACTCTACTTAAGCTCTGAACCAATTTAACACAGACCAGGAATATAGGGAGAAGCTTGACACAGTCACTCAAATCCCTGCCTGCACTATATCGGGGGCATAGCAAGAGAAAAATGAGGGTAACAGACAGAGGAGAGGAAAGTAGTCTGTAAGGAGGGGGTGAGCTAAGGGGAACAGGGGGAAAGAGATACATTTTACATGGGGACTAAGGGTGAGCAGTGTGCTTACGTCTCATGATACAAAAAAAAAATTGCCTTACAAAAAGCAAATAAAATATCTTTAATTTCTTTTGTTAGTGCCGGCTACATATCCAACAAAAACACCCAAGATAAGATCTTAAGATTGTCATGAAATGCATCCCTTAAACTAATTAAATTACTAAATATTGGACCAATTTAATGAATTTATATATTTTTTTATTCTTAATGGGCATTTCTTTTCAAGGAGTTAACATTAGTATTGTTAAATATGTGACTAATGAGCAATTGTTAACTTCACAAAATATGAAGTGCAAAGGTGTCATTTCACAAACAAAGTCAACATTAATTATGTTTAATTAACTTAAGCAGCAAAGAATATGTTGTTGGTGTCCTCTTTCCTAATTTCTTTTTCTAATACAAGTAAAAAATGGTATAGTTGTATCTTCTTATTCGCTTATATCTCATATTTCAATTATCAATGCAACTCTACAAAGGAGGCAGGCGAGCAAAGTACATCAAAGGCTAAACCTCCAAGAAGCTAAATGCAGTGCCTTCAGAGTACAGCTCATCGCTGAGAAGGCAAAGTGATAGGCAGTGCCAGCGGTGTGACAAGCATGTCAAAATCTTTTAGGCATGAATAAACATCCCCCTGAATAAGCTAGCACACATATTAATTCCTCTGAATGTATGTGCAGCAGTTTATCAAATTTAGATTGTGTGTTTTTGTGAATTAACAGTCTCTAAAAAGGATCCGAATCACTGCTCTCTTCTGTTTCCTCTCCTCTGGTAAAGAATACAAATAAAAATAAAGTTATACTAAGAAATCAACATGGTGCTTGTTGTCATCAATGATGTGTATAAAATTATTTTTTTATTAAAGACTAGTGATAAACCAACAATTACTTTGCCCTTCCAAAACCACTGAAGTCCAGTTCATAAACAAAAACCTTTTGCAGCACAAGCACAACATAAAGATACTTAGAGATGAACATCTGTTTATAAATAACAAAAGAAAGGGTTTTTACATAAAGTTAAAGTAAATTAACCTAATTAGTTTGAAAACACCAGTTTATTCACTATGTTTTTAAAAAGGGAAATTCTATCATATTTTACAACCATAAAACCCGTTTATAAAATCCATAAAAAGCATTGCAATTTTAGCACAGTATCCCTGAGAAAGTCTCACAGTAGTGTTGAATGTCAGTAGTCAAAAGAAAGCTCCTCATTTCATTGGGGACACTGATGTTTATGAGGCAAGGTACCAGAACCGGGCCAGGGGAACATCTCTATCTGGGGCAGGGCATCAATTTCAAGCAGCAAATGCATCTAAAGTAATGACTCTGTGGGGAAGAAATCTACCTAATGAGGAAGGACTCACGTGACTCCTGGGGGGAGAAAATGAGGAGGAAGCTGTTGGGGGGGGGGAAACAACACAAAAAGAAGGAGCAGCTTGGTTGGAGTGCTCATTAATAAGCACACTGTAACAAATAAAGGCCTGTCAGGGGAAGTCTAGAGGGTATTAGGAGTGTGTTTGTGTTTTCAAGTGGACATGTTACACCTGGTTGTTCACCCTTGCCTTATAATCCTGTTAACCTAACAGAGTTGGATGGCTACTTTGATTTAAAGTGTTTCTTTTGAACAGAAAAATTCAACAGTTCTTCTGAAAACCTTTTATTTAAGTTGATAAAATATGTGTCACTTGAGCTGAGAGATTTTAATATTATTTTTAAACGAATCAAGAAGGAGCTCAGTTTGTTACACTTTCAACCCCTATTGTTGCCTAGATGTGGTAGAATTTGATCTGTTAAAATGGAGACTAAATCTTTTCAATTTAAAAAGAATAAAGCATGAAATAACAACACGTTTTTGTTGACAAAATCTTTTGACATTTTGTCACCAAAACACCGGAAGAAACATCTAAACAGTGCAAACAAAAAGACAAAAATCTGCTGGTACTGTACAACCTCTGTGTACAAAGCTGAAGTTACAGAGCCTGAACCCATGTCAAATCCTCCTCGTAAGCGCTGTGTGTTTGTGTGGCCGAGTTAATGGCTGCAGGCACAAGTGGAGGCAGAAGGTTAGTGAGGAATAAGATGGACGGCGGTGGAGCACCACTGCCAGAGACAGCTGAGAGTAGAGTGAAGAGCGACAGCACTCCTGGCTGATGCAATAACTACAGGTCCTTCTCAAAATATTAGCATATTGTGATGAAGTTCATTATTTTCCATAATGTCATGATGAAAATTTAACATTCATATATTTTAGATTCATTGCACACTAACTGAAATATTTCAGGTCTTTTATCTCACAAAATTAGCATATCATTAAAAGGGTCTCTAAACGAGCTATGAACCTAATCATCTGAATCAACGAATCAACTCTAAACACCTGCAAAAGATTCCTGAGGCCTTTAAAACTTCCAGCCTGGTTCATCACTCAAAACCCCAATCATGGGTAAGACTGCCGACCTGACTGCTGTCCAGAAGGCCACTATTGACACCCTCAAGCAAGAGGGTAAGACACAGAAAGAAATTTCTGAACGAATAGGCTGTTCCTAGAGTGCTGTATCAAGGCACCTCAGTGGGAAGTCTGTGGGAAGGAAAAAGTGTGGCAGAAAACGCTGCACAACGAGAAGAGGTGACCGGACCCTGAGGAAGATTGTGGAGAAGGGCCGATTCCAGACCTTGGGGGACCTGCGGAAGCAGTGGACTGAGTCTGGAGTAGAAACATCCAGAGCCACCGTGCACAGGCGTGTGCAGGAAATGGGCTACAGGTGCCGCATTCCCCAGGTCAAGCCACTTTTGAACCAGAAACAGCGGCAGAAGCGCCTGACCTGGGCTACAGAGAAGCAGCACTGGACTGTTGCTCAGTGGTCCAAAGTACTTTTTTCTGAAGAAAATAAATTCTGCATGTCAATCAAAGTGCCAGAGTCTGGAGGAAGACTGGGGAGAAGGAAATGCCAAAATGCCAGAAGTCCAGTGTCAAGTACCCACAGTCAGTGATGGTCTGGGGTGCCGTGTCAGCTGCTGGTGTTGGTCCACTGTGTTTTATCAAGGGCAGGGTCAATGCAGCTAGCTATCAGGAGATTTTGGAGCACTTCATGCTTCCATCTGCTGAAAAGCTTTATGGAGATGAAGATTTCATTTTTCACCACGACCTGGCACCTGCTCACAGTGCCAAAACCACTGGTAAATGGTTTACTGACCATGGTATCACTGTGCTCAATTGGCCTGCCAACTCTTCTGACCTGAGAGAATCTGTGGGATATTGTGAAGAGAACGTTGAGAGACTCAAGACCCAACACTCTGGATGAGCTAAAGGCCGCTATCGAAGCATCCTGGGCCTCCATAAGACCTCAGCAGTGCCACAGGCTGATTGCCTCCATGCCACGCCGCATTGAGGCAGTCATTTCTGCCAAAGGATTTCCGACCAAGTATTGAGTGCATAACTGTACATGATTATTTAAAGGTTGACGTTTTTTGTATTAAAAACAATTTTCTTTTATTGGTCGGATGAAATATGCTAATTTTGTGAGATAGGAATTTTGGGTTTTCATGAGCTGTATGCCAAAATCATCCGTATTAAGACAATAAAAGACCTGAAATATTTCAGTTAGTGTGCAATGAATCTAAAATATATGAATGTTAAATTTTCATCGTGACATTATGGAAAATAATGAACTTTATCACAATATGCTAATATTTTGAGAAGGACCTGTATAGCTGCCACATAAAGGGTAATCTGATGGGTTGGGGCAGCTCTTAAAGTAAGAGGCAGCAAACATAGGATATGTAGATGATGGATGGCTAAAAAGGATTGGAAGAGAGAGTTCTTTATTAGCAAAGGTTTGGTTTATGCGATGTTTGTTGACATCTGGCAACATCTTTTGGATTCAAATCACAATCCTAATCAGAAAACATCTAGGCTATTATTTTTGCCTGGCAAACAACCTGAAACATTTGATTTGTCATACAGTTTTACTGTTAAGATATTCACTGTTACAAAAATGAATAAATGAATAACATCTTTATTTCAAACATAAAGAACAAATGTCAGCAGAAAAAAAAACCTATAAAATATTGATAATCCAACATGAATAAAACATTATATTCAGTCTGAAAAGGAGCAGGAAGAAGCCAGTGCTTGTTAAATGCTACCCCTATTTGACTCATCCAGTGTAAACAAGCAATTAAGTCTAGAATAGCTACACTAAATGCTTTCAACAAACTTTCCACTTATCCAGTCTACACTATCCACCTATCCACCTATAAAATTAATTGTTATACAGTCCACAGCATCTACACCTCTAACAACAGTCTACTATGAGCTATCGGTTGTGTTAATGAATACATTATTTAATATTGATACTTTAATATTTTATTAAATAATATTCCAGACTGTAAGGGTTATCCTTCGAATACCAGCCCAATAATGTGGTGGTATTAGGACAAAATTGAAAAGGGATGAGCCAAGCTCTGGCATTATTGAACAGCAAAAGTCTGTACACACACAGAATGAATTCAGTTGTTCACAGATACACAAATGTTCGATATTGAGCTGCATTCACCACTAAATACATCTTGCATTAATAAGTACCGTGCACTTTTCGGTAAAAAAAGCTGGTAATATGAACGTTTTTGAAATAATCCCAAAGCAGTTTCTAAAGAAGTTTTTATGAATATCAAGCAGAGCTTTAAAGCGTTAGCTGTAATGCTCCACTTGTGAAAGTAAATCTGTTGTGCTTTTTCTCGGCCTTCAGACAACAATTCTGGGCGCTACTATGCTGGACAGGACAAGGTAAAAAAAAAAAAAAAAAAAAGGAAAGGACCAAACCTTTCTGGGTAAATGATCTGTAGCTGGCTCATAAGATGGGCGAGCACGTGTTCTGAGCCGTTAGAAGTTGGAGCTAACAAAAGAACCTTATGTTTCAAGAATCAAGCATGTACCTTTAAATACCACTAATACGGCGCGTTATGGCCAATCTGTGTTTAAAAACCACCCTTTAAATAAAGTTTTTCTTAACATTTAATTGAACAACTCTAAACTATTGTTCCCTGCCCAAACACTGCCTCTTACGTGAATCGTGCTTTAGATAAGTTGTCCTGGGCGTTGAGGAAAGCATCCATGGTGAACAAAGGGTTAGTTTGCAGCTAACCTCCATAGCTGTGGGGGGGGCTCGTTCTGCCAGCCCAGCCGAAAAGCACATTACTGCTGTGGCCACAGTGCTTCCATCCCGCTGTCCTTCCTTCGGGCCGGGAAAACTGCTCCACTACATGTTTACACATGTTTTTCATAACTTTACAGTATTATTTATGTTGTAAAGTTTTTCCTTACTGATCAGTCTCTTCCTATCTTAATTTTAGGTTGCTTTAACTTGTGTAAACCTACATGCCTTCATTTGCCTTTCACTTTGCTGCTGGTACAGATGAATTTCCCCATTGTGGGGCAATAAATTATATTTCTAGTGTATTGGAAATGTCCTTTTTTATTTGTACACATTTTAAACTACTTATCACTTTCTTTCCACCTAATTATGCACTGCTTTGTGTTGGTCTATCACATTAAATAAAAATATTGAGGTTTTTGGTTTTTATGTGACAAAATATAAAGGGTTAGGGTCATAGTTGGGAGGAATGAATGCATTTGCAAAGATGCTGCTTTTTTGTTTGGGCTTTAACTTTTAACATCCTGTGTGCTACATCTAGTTCTGCTTCTATTACCATTAAAGTCAAATATTTAATAGCAATGGTGTTAAGTCAGATAAAACCAGATCACTTAATAAATAATACAAATTTCCTCTTATGACTAAAATTGGCATACCAGGTAGATGAAGAAAAAAGCAGTGCATTAGCTTTGTTTTCAGGAGAAATGTACATTAACCCCTGGTTTGATGCATGGTGAATCAATAATCACTTTCCTGCTTTAAATAAATATATCTTACGATCACCCTGTGAGACTGATCTAATTTCTCCCCCGAGCACAGTCACATCCCTGATCTGATCTGAAGGTCAGTAGGTCCCCAGCAGAGTGTCACTTCTGAGATACCCATCACTGATGAAGTGCTTATACCTGGATGCACTAAAGACCCCCTTGCCGAGTGCACTAAACAACCTGATGGAAACATAAATCTCTCTGGAATGCCTTTGCTGGAAGCTTCCTATTCATCAGGATGATGAAAGCTATTAATCAACTGTGTTAGTTCTTATTCAGCCCCTTTAGAGGGAAGGGGGTTGTAATCAAAGGGAGGATAAGAGGGGCAACTCATTGCCCAGTTCTCCCCACATGAGAAGAGACCAAAAACATCTGTGATTGTGATGCTAATTTTTACAAATCAGTCCACTGATTGCTAAATCTAATGAGATTTTTAAATGTGTAGATCGGATTTATTACATTACACGCCTCTCGCACATTTTAGGCTGAAATCTTGAAAAATAGAGTTTCATTTGAACAAACTGGAGCTTTACAACAGATACTTCTGTTTCTCTGTCTTTTTTATTTGTTTAGTCCTGTTTGTAAAAGGTAATTAATAATAATGCACTGATAACCCAAAATGTTGGCACTTGAAGTTCTATTAATTTTAATGAAAAGGTGAAATGTTTTGCCAGAGTCAAATACAATGTCCATCTATTAAAGCCATTTAAATTCAGGTTACTTACTTTTCAGTATTTTATTAGGCAAACTTATCTCTGTGTTAAGCCATTTATGTTTTTTTTTTTTTTTTATATATGGCTGAAAACCTACAGTAATAATAATAATAGTATATTTTTCAGGCACATTTGCAAACCGTCAAGGTCACCTTACAATAAAAAACAACATAATGAATTTATAGAGAATTTGATGAAGTGGGAGTAGATTGATGATACAAGAGATCACAAGACGGAACCTTGGATCAGATCACTATCTGGGATTGAATTTCAGAGTTTGATGAGTGGCTACAAGTGTTCAGATAACATTTTGCTGAATTAACCAAAAAATAAGTTATGCTGTCAGGTTCACTTTCAGTTTCAGGTATCTACCATCTCACATCTGAGTCGTGAAGTATGAGATTTAAATAATATCATTGTTAGGTCTTCAATGCGATGACTGAGTCGCAGTTTTGGGGATTCTGCAGCAGTAGCACGCAGCATACACGGTGTGTCAGAGCTATGCCACTAATGGAGCAGAACGCTGACATTTTGAAACATGTCCATGGCAGTTCGGCTATTGTGGAAAACAAATTGTGAAACATACAGTCAGGTGTGCTGTAAGGTGATGCAAAAGCAATATTTTCCCATGACATCCCATCTTCCTAAGCCAATAAGATAAAAACCCGATATGCGATTTATGTCCCATTGGCTTTATTCGTCCATTTCATGCAATCTGCTGCATACAAAATTCAGCTAAGTTAAGGAAACTTTAGGTTTGTCTCTCCAACTCTTTTGCCCTAAACACCCAACACACTAAATCAAACAATAAACAGAAGTAACTACTAATATGAGAGTAGTAAAATATTTTTGTCAGTCACAAACTGACAGTGTACACCTGTTTAAGCCATTTAATTTTAGATAATTTTAATCATTTCCTGTATTTCATTAGGCAAGCTTATCTCTGTGTTAAGCCATTTATGTTTTTTGAGCAAGTCTTTGTGATGCCTAAAACTTTAAAAAGCTCACAATAATCCAAAAAGAATGCATGAAAACAGAATTCAACTTAAATGAAAAACTGTGCAATAACACAAGTCCCTTTATCTTCTTTAGGCTCGACTTCAATACTGTATATTATTCATCGTTTTTTTTATACAACTTTTTTATTTTATTCATTGGTTGATGTTGCAATGTCTATTACATGTTTGATGAAAAACCACAATAGCAAAAAAAAGCTCTGGTTAAGTAGACTTTAAGTTTTGTCCCAGTTGTGAACCAGGTATCTTCAAGTCAGACGCCTTTATTAATTTCCTAAGAAAGCAAAGTAATCTCTTTGTTAAGCCATTTATAGTGTTTGTGCCTTCTGTGAGGTCTTTGTGACGCTGAACACTTGGAGCAGCTCAAAATAATCCTAAAAGAGCGGCATAAAAACAAAATTAAATTATTGTAATTTAGCAATAACACAAACCCTGTTATCCTATTTTGCCTCTATTTCACTATTGTGTATTATGTATCAATATTATGTGCCAGCGACAGGACTGAACAAAATCCAAGAGGTTTATTGTCAGCTTCTCAACGTATCTCTGCTGTCACAAATAATTTGCAAAACACTTTTGAGAAAAAAATCCTACAAAGTCAGAAAAGGGCTTAAACTTTCCTTTTGCTTCAAAGAGAATATTTGGTTACCCACCGATAGAGAGCCATGACCTCAGCAGCTATGTTTGCCCCAGAATAGGGCCGTCAAAGAATGGACTAAAATTTGAAGCGTAAAATTATTTCAAATCACCCCCATTGCCTAAGGATAAAATAAATAAAATATGTATTTTTTTTAAAACACATGATACTCAGGATGCCAGGCCTCTACTTGCAGAAAGAGATTTTTTTAAAGTACATAAGAAAACAAAAATCTGATATTACCTGATATTTTCAGTAAAATAAAACAACAAACTTATGAAAGAACAGATTTCCAAAAACAAAAAAACAGCAATATTGTCTGCACACTATAAATTAGCCAGTAATAAACGTTAGATTAACCACAACCAAAATAGTTCATTTTAAACATATTCATTAAACTTAAATAAATTAAAACCTAAATTAAACTTCATTTCACAGCTTTTGCTATATCCTTCTTTTCATATATAGAGAATGGAAATTTGCACCATATTTATTTTCAATCTCAGGCTCAGTGAACATCAATTTTCAAATCCTGCCACACATTTTAATTGTATTTAGGTCCCGACTTTGACTGAGCCATTCTAAAATTGAATATGTGAATATGTCTCCCAGTCTGAAGTCTGGCCTCTAGCAGGTTTTCTTCCATCTTTAGCTTCATCAATGGTCCAATCAATTCTGACCAGCTTCCTTAAACACTGCTAAAGATAGACGTCCCCAGAGCATGATGTTGCCGCTACCATGTCACTTTTAAAATAGTATGTTCAGTGTGATGTGCAGCGTTAGTTTTCGTCACACATGGCATTCTGCATGTGGACCAAAAGGTAAAATGTTGGCCTCATTTCATCAGTGCACCATCATTCACGTGTTTACTTAGAACAAGACCTCCTACGGCTTTCCTTTAACAATGGCTTTCTTCTGTCTGCTAACCTAACCCTTGGGTTGGGTGGATGGCCACGTCTTTGTTTGAAGCTGTTCCAACCTCTGTGTTGGTCTAGCACATACAATCACAAAATTACAACCACATACATTGAGGATTGTGGTTGGGACACGGCAAAAAGTGAAACAAAAACACAATCAAGGCTAGAAAGTACTTTTGTGAGACTGTATTGTATGAATTTGTTTTGATGGATAAGAGTCAAAACTGTCTCCTACATTGTAGTGTTCAGCTTTTATCTGGAACAATCATTTAGTCAAATAGGTGGGAAATTATTCTGTTCAAGCTTATTATCTAAGCTTGAACTAAATCAGAAATTAACACTTTCAGGAGGAATATGTGCAAAGAAACCATCACCAGAGAAATGTGTTAATCTTTCTTTTACCAAAGTGAACTTCTATGTGTTGGCAGTGTAGGGTGAATCACAAAAAGCCAAAAATGATGAAACGAAAGTCTGCATGACTACTTGCTACATTTGACACTGTGACTTTGGTCATGGCCCTGAGCTGAAGGAAATAGGCTTTCACAGCTGAGCTTTTAGGCTTATCACATTTGAAAGTAAATCTACCCTCCAAAAATCATAAAACCATGAAAAAAGTTTTTTTTTACAATGTAGCTTTAAGGGCCTATGGCATCTACTTTTTAGACTTAGATATTCTTGCTCTCAGAATGAGGTTACATTTTTCAAAAGTTCAAATTAAATGTGTATGATAAAAATGGACCAACAAGTAGAAATAAAAGTGCTAATTAAATAGAGCAGCTCTTACAACATCCTGATGTTAAGGCAGAGGACGGTTGTTCTGTCAGCTGCTAATGGATGAATTAAACAAGTTAAGCTTGAAGCTCAGCTCATGAAATGTGCTGTCTGATACAACATGCAAGCAGGCATGGATTGAAACACACCAACCTTCCATTTCCTGAGCTGTTTACGCTAACACAAACTGATTGTGAAAACCACTTAAGCACCCAATGTGATCCAGGTCTACCAACGATGGCTTTGTATGTCAACTGCAATAATTACTTGCAATTTACGCACACACACACACACACACACATACACACACACACCCACACACACAAATACGCATCTGACATATACCCAAAGTTTTCCATCTCCCGCTGGTTTGCATTCAGACATTAGGTTTAAGCTTAATGTGCCGACTGAACATCCCAAATGTGGATTAGATATGCATGGTGGTGTCTGCCAGGAACGCTTCCCTCTCTAATGTGACATGACAAAAAGTGCTGCCAGCTTTGTATGTATGCGTCTGTGTTTTTGTAAGTTGTGCTGATATGGAACCAGGCTCTTAAACATAACTATAGCCAGCATGTTCCTTCTTTAACATTTACTCTAGAAGAGATTATTTTACAAGGTTTTCCCCTAGAGTGACATGACACATAAAAACAGGAAATGTTACTTTTTTTTTACGTTTCTGATCCAATGCTGTCTAAAACTGGGAAACTAGTACTTATAAAAGTACAAGGCCAATTTATTTTATTTCTATTTTCAAATTGCAGTTAAAACGATTGCTGTACAACATCAAAAATGAATTTCTAAAATAAAAACTTGTCATTTATCATTTCAAATTAGAATAAAATTACACTCAGAGGGAGTCTTCTGTTTCTAATACTTTCCACTATTCAAGAATTTCTCTCCCTTGTGAAGCAATCCACTGCTATGTCAGTATACAAAATTAAAGACTGACCTTTGAAGAAGCAGTCTTTGCTGTGCACCACGTAGATCCGTCTCCTCTCCAGGCAGGCGGTGCGGTAAACCTCACAGTGGTTCTCATAAAACCTATCATCCGACCCGCACACGGGCACAAAAGAGGGACGACATTTTTCCTGGCAAACGCACTCCGCGCGCCTGGTTTCTGCCATCAGTACACACTGTCGGCCTCTTCCGCAGTAGGTCCGGCGGCATGGGTCTTCATCTGCATCAGAATGAGCTGGAGGAAAAAGGGAGGACAAGACTTCATTTTTATAAGCTAAAAAGCTCACTTTCTCCCCATGCAAAATTCAAAGCTGGACATCGGAATTTTCTACAAGTACACTACCGGTCAAATGTTTTAGATATACTTTCTCACTTAATGGGCCTCTTTATATTCATGACCATTTAATTTTTAGATTCTCACCACAGGCAACAAATCTATGAATAAACACATATGAAATAACTGAAATAACTCTAAATATTTTTAGATTTTAGATTCTTCCAAATAGCAACCTTTGGTTTAATTACTGCTTTGCTCTCTTAGCATTCTCTCCCTGAGCTTCATGAGGTGGTCACCAGAAATGGTTTTTCTAAGAATCTTGAAAGAACTTCCCAGAGGTTCATTGAGAGTTGGCCAAAGGTTAATATTTCAGCCATCACTGCAAAGGGCGGCTACTTTTAGGAATCTAAAATATAAAACATGTTAAAAGTTATTTTACAATTTTTTGTTGATATTTGCATATTACTTATTTGCATAAATAATTGCACGTGTTCATTCACCGTTTTAAGGCCTTCAGTGAGAATTTATGTACAATGTAAATTGTCATAAATAAAGAAAACCATTAAATGAGAAAGGCGTCCAAAAACCTTTGACCAGTAGTGTATATCTGCCTTTAAAATAGGAAAAAGAAACAGTCAGCATTCAACTTTGTACAGAACAAAGTATTCAATGAGAATATTTCATTCATTCAGCTCTAGGATATGTTATTTGAGTGTTCCCTTTATTTTTTTTGAGCAGTGTGTGTGTGTGTGTGTATATATATATATATATACATGCACACACACACACAACACACACCACACGCACACTCTTGGAAGCTAGTTTATCGATATCATTAGTCTGCATTCCTTGACATATTTCATGCTCCAACATTGTGAAATTTTTTTTGCTGTAGTCCTGTATAGACTAATGAACTACTTTGCTTGAAAATAATCTTTGACCATTATGTGTAGAAAATTAACAAGAATTTAACCCATTTTGATGACAAATGTTTCATTGTCCCCATCAGGAAAATATGGAAATATATGAAATTACTGTGCAGTAGGGGGATTTGTACCTCGAGCTTTAAAAACAGAAATGCAACCATTGCTAACCAACTGTAAGGTATCCTTATTAACACCTCTCTGAACTTGTTTGCACATTCAATTGTGCAAACAAGGATATTCATACATCAATTCTACTGTGGGAGAGCTCAAGATATAAGGAAATGTTACAATTTCACTTAAGTTTTTCCAACTGTGACCACCACAAACACTTGGTCTGTTACACAGGAACCAAAGTGAACCTGGAATGATCATTTTCATTACTTAGGCACACACTCAAACATTTCTGTCACTGTTGCTTAGTGCCTCCATCACCTTGTCCTATTCTCTAAACACAGATAAGCACAGGTTCATCTTAATGAATGAAGGAATATGTTGAAAAAGCCAACTTATTTTCAGTAATTCAGTCCAAAACGTAAAACCCATACTGTTTGAATCCACACAGTCAGTTAATTCAAATGTTTATTCCTGTTCATTTTGATGATTATGGCTTACAGCTAATGGAAACCCTAAATTCAGTTACTTTGAAAACTATAACATTACTATAATCTACTGTTAAAATATCCAGAATTTTTATTATATAATTAATATTAGGACTCACTAAAAAAAGGTGTTTACTACCGAAACGTTGGTGTACTAAAAATGTACCTATGTACTGTAAAGTATACAGGTAAGGCTCCTTGCCATGACCCTAATCTTTAGCTACCTCCACAGATTCTCTGGACTGAGGTTGGGACTCTGGCTGGGCCACTCCAACATGTTAATATTACTTCCAGTCAGAAGAAACATGTAGCTAACATTAAAAGATTACTTTATACCTACACCTGCCAGGGGTATGAATAATTTTGGACTTACGTGCATGCACTCAATACTTGATCAGGGCTCCTTTAGCAAGACTTACTGCATTAATCCAGCATGTCATGGAGGCGATCAGGCCTTCAGAATCCCTCACAAACTCTCGACTAGGTTTTCTTTACATTTCTCTCAAGGTGGTCGTTATTCCTGTTGCACCTTTCTACACCTCACTTTTTTTCTCTCACTCAGCTTTCCATTAATATACTTGGATACAGCTGCCTAAACAGCCAACACATACCTTTTGTGGCTCACTATCCTTGTGGAGGGTGTTATTAACAGTCTGCTGGACAACTGTTAAGTCAGCAGTGTTTCGAAATGATTGTCTAGGCCATAACTTAACATGTCTGTGTAAAAACAATTTTCCTAATTGATTTTTGAAAATATTCCAATATTCTGAGAATTAAATTTTCACTTAATTCTCAGTAGCTGTAAGCCATAATCCCAAGAGGGAATCTATTCATTTGGTAAATATCTATTGTGATTAACTAGCCAAACCGCAAAATATTTTAACTACAATGAGAAGACAAAATCACTTTTTAAAAACATGACAAACACACTGCAAATAATCTCATTGCAAACGTCAAAGTTTGCTCAGGGTAATAATCATTAGTGCCTTTTTAAAGTTTCTCATCAGACAGATGTAACAATTAGGGGTGATAAATATCAAACAATTCTCCAAGTTGTTACAAAATACTCAAATGTCAAAAATGTCAAAAAGTGGCTAATAATACTACACTCTAGAGGGATGTGATAAGGGTCTAATCCTTTGAAAGGAACTATATCCCAAGCAGTGAAGTCAAAGCAATCTTATCTAACTAACCCTGTTGAGTTTTATTCCTGGATGTCCTTTTAAAATTTCAAGCAATTCTTTCAGTCACTCTTTTTACCTTTGATGTTAACAAGCTTAGCTTTTTTAGAAACCAGGACAAACATAAAGGAGATAGATGGAACTGCTGGCTGCAGCAATCTGAACAAACAAATTGCAAGACATAAAATTCTCTGTGTCAAGCAGGAGGCACATGGAAAAAAACAGCTTTAGAAAATGGTGAAAACACAACAGCAGTTTTAGATTTAAAAAAAAGCTAATGTCTGCAACTAAATCTGATATTGCTACTCGTAACGTTTCATTGTAGTTTTCGTTTTGTTTATTTCATTGTAGTTGAGAGACACTAGAGATGGCACTTGACTGTTTTAAAGGAATAAACATGCCTCCCAGAGAGGTTTTGTGGGTATTGTGCTCATCCTGTTTTGAGAATGAGTCGGTTAAGATGCTGAGAGGGAGTGAGCTCTATTATCCCTCTGTGAAATAAGGCAAAAAAACATATTAGCTTAACATGGAAAAAGCACAGGCTGTGCTCTTATAATCAAACTGCTAAAAACAAATTGAATTTACTTCAAGTATAATTATATTTCTACTCTCAGCATATTAAATAACAGAGATAATGTGCTGCCATTGGAGGACAAAAATATAGTAATTGCATGAAGGCGATTTTTCAGGGTTGGTGTGCAGAGGTCAATGGCAGCACTCACATTTTATGCCCCTACCTTTCCTTCTGTCTTTGAGGTGACTGGAAGCAGGCAAGTATAAAGTACATGGAAAATTTTCCTTCCCCTTAAACCTGTCAGATCACAATACAGCTACAATGCATTTTATTTTATGTGAAAGAACACAACATAGGACATAAATGTACAGCGGAAGAGAAAGAGATGTTATAAAAATAACAAATCTGAAAGGTTTAGCCATCTACCTAAACCGACAGTCTAGTCAAGGACAGAATTAATGAGAAGCAGCCAAGAGCATTTTAGAAGGTCTGAAAGACTTGAGACTGGGATAGAGGTTCAACTTCCAGTAGAACGACACTAAACATGTAGCCTCATTGACGAATTCTGACTCTTTATGTATTCTTTTTCCTTCCTTCTCAATTTAAGGGTGAGTGTGAGCAGGATTTTTCCAAGAAGTGGCCCATTTACTTCTTGTTAACCAAAACTGCTTGATATGCAAACATTTGGCCATCTGCACACGTTTCTTACGAGTGTGTGCGAGTTAGAAAAAAAGAAACACACAACCATTATACTCAATAAAGGGAATCTTGCCAAATGATGCAGTGGTGGGCATAAGCAACATCCGCCCTATGCTTTAGCCAGGAACTCAATTGATGCTGCATGTGTCCACATCTTAACAAGTTTTCAAGTCTTGTTGTATTTATTTTATTTTCTCACCTGAGTTATTGATAATGGATTAAAAAACACAAATAGCCAGAAGTACAATGGAATAGTTTAGATCCAATCCTATTCATGTTTTATAATGAGACAATGACCTAGTCAAAGTCCACACCTCAAACCAATGGACAGTCTGTGACAACACTAGCTTATAGACACTCTCCAATCTGACTGAGCCAGAACTATTCCACTTTAGTAGTTTTTATTGATTTTTATAAAAGACAATAAAATGTGTGGCTGTAACATGATAAAATGTGGAAAACATCTGGGGTATGAATACTTTTGCAAAGCTCCATCTGCTCCATTTTCAGCTATTGTCTATTACAAACTGCTGAACACACAGATCTAGCAAATATTATTACTTCATTGTTCAGAAAAATTGATTAATTCATTACACATCTATGAAAGTCAACAGAAGATATTTTTATTATATATGCCTTATTCTCAATATTATGCTATAAATAACTGTTGGAATAGCAGTTTAAAAGTAGATTTAATAACTGCAGCTCGACAAAGCCCAAAAGAGTGTCCACCTTGACCCAACATGGCAGCTGTGACCACTTCTTTATCAAAATTAAGTATTAGAAAGTAAAGAAGGCTGCAGTTTGGGGTTTTGCCAGGTTACCATCCTGATGGGAACACAAGTGAGGCAAGCCGGATGCAACGCCTTAGACACGTTAAATTCCTTTTTATCCAGTTTGCTAATTGTTCTACGTGTCACGGAAAGGCATCTGTGGGAAATGCAAAACAGCCCAGCTCCCTCGCCACCTAGCTCTTCATGTCAAGGTCAGGGACAATTACAAGATCGTTTGTATTCTCCAAGCATGAGAGATTAAATGCTTAGCAACAACCGTCCAGTGGCAGTAACCCGACAGTGTTTGCTTCGTCTTCCTCATCTTGCCGTTTCCCTCTCAGCTTCTTAATCATTCCCTCTTGCCCTTTTCCATTTTGTTCAGAGAAAACAGAACACGAACAGCAGCCACTCAAAAACAACAGCAGCAAAAGTGCATAAAAGCTAAATTTACAATACCAAAGCTGCCTGACATTTAGCTAAGTCTTTATGCCTGTATTCATCTGCTCTCTAACTCCTTTGTCTCACATTCTCTTGGACCAAGCTGTTTGCAGTTGTGGCTTGCTTAAGAAGCTGAAAGTGGCGTCTGATAATCCTCCCTGTCTAAGCTGCTGGCACATTGCTTTCAATGGATCAGGCATTCACTGGTACCAGGACAATGCCAGGCTGACCAACCAGTTTCAATCCATACCCTCCTGTCACTTTAATTCATTCATTTTTATTCTTCCCCCTGTGCTCTGTCTTTTGTCCTCTTTAGTGCACTGAGCATGTCCATTTTCATTGTTCTTTCAGACAAACTAAGTGTACACATTTTCCACTGGAATAGCATAGCTCCAATCCTGCTTTTCAAATAATTACTGTTCTGCTATGAAGTCTACATGTAATTATCATGGGCCTAAATTTCATACTTATCTTTGGTGTATTTATTTGAGCTCGGAAGAATTATAATGCAAGATAAAACTATTTAATTTTTATAACAATATTTGGGTGCATAGTTTTTAATTTATTATGTATTCTCTAATTGACACAGTAAAAAGTATCCATTTAGTTCAAATACAGACACAACCCCACTAATGTTTTGTTTAAAGTCCCTCAGCAGGTTCCACCTTGACAACATGATTTTTGTTCCCATCATGCTTAATTCTGGCTGGATTTTTGATCAGTCTTCTTACCAGAAATGCTAAAGCATATTTAAATTGACTGGTACAGTGGTGGCTTTTCAACATTCTCCACAAATTCTCGATAGAGTTGAGGTTGAGGCTATTCGAAAATCTTTATCAGCCTGCTTTATTCATTCTGAAACTTGTCTTGATGTTTGTTTGGGATGTTTTTCCAGTTGGAATACCCAGTTGTATCAAAGTTCCTTTTCAGTATCAGAATGATCTTTATTGTCAGGTTTGTGCACACAAACAAGGAAATTGAAGGTTACTGAAGATAAATGCCTAAATAGTTTGTGTACAGGGTGTGTGGGGTCTGCAGAGATTTTAGCTGCCCTTTTCCTGATCCTAGACCTGTATTAGTCCTGCAGGGAGGGAAGGTCAGCCCTGATGATTCTCTCAGCAGACCTTTTAGGTGAAGTTCAGGAATTCTGTGGTAGTGCTTTTTAATGCACTTTTACTTTATGCAAAGTACCAATCCAACAGGCACTGAAAAAGTTCCTCCGCATAGTACTGCTACCATCATGTTTTATAAACACTTTATCCATGGCATTTTAAATTGTCCATGTGGGAAGCTGCAAATTTAGTTGTGCTTAAAATCGTTGATTTTGGATCATGGGCTTTTTCAGGTTTGTTAAGTCCATGGTGATGTAAAGCTTACAGCGCTGAACCCTGACACTTGGTTTCCAACCTCTTTCCTTTTAAAACAGGTTTCCGCACTGGCATGTTTTTGGTTGGTTCTTCTACATAATTACAAGTTTTCCTTCATATGGGGTGACAATTTGGGTCAGATGTGTGAAACTTGGACACAGTTGGGTCTTCCAAGAAGGAAAGAATCCCAAACACACACAAAAAGCTGGTTTAAGAATGCATAAAGCAGGAAAAAAGCTTTGGGAATGGCCCTCCTAAAGCTCTGGCCTGAAACCTATTTAAAGTCTGGTCCATGCAGGAGAGCCATCCAATTAGAAATTAATTCCAGGAATTCTTCCAAGAAAAGTGGTCAAATACCCATCCAGAATTATGCCAGTGGCCTGTTGATGGCAACAAAAAGCATGTGGTAGAGGAGCAACAGTATAAGGGACATTTAACTCAGTATCAGTAGAGGTCTATGACAGAATTTTGATCATGAGCAGATAACAGAAAAT
Organism: Girardinichthys multiradiatus; assembly: GCF_021462225.1. Lineage (NCBI taxonomy): Eukaryota > Metazoa > Chordata > Actinopteri > Cyprinodontiformes > Goodeidae > Girardinichthys > Girardinichthys multiradiatus. The sequence goes on along the minus strand of NC_061804.1, from coordinate 13,251,308 downwards.
CTGCAAATAATTCAAACTTGTGCACCCAATTCGTATTTAAAAAGCATTTTTATGTTGTGCAATCATTTCAGTTCCACATTTGGAAAACAAGGGTTCAAATCAATTATTGAAATCTGCAAATAATATATTCATGGGGAGTGAATGTAAACTTTTCACTGCAAATTTGTGTGAAAATATGAGTGACAAGGCAGCAGTCATTCAGCAGAATGACATTCTTCACAGTACTTTCCTTTTTTAGCTCATTTCCAAGTTGACGTTAGAATAGGATGCCCAGCATGTCTGAGTTCCTTTGCATTCTGTTAAGAGAAGCCTTGATGAAGTAAGTCTGAGCTCTCAGCGAGTCATTGTGATAAACCAATTGGAAATATAAATTCAGAGTAAGGTGCACAGTCTGTTTATAGACCCTACAGCACAACCACACAGACCAGAGAGAAAGAGGAGATACTCAGGATGTCACTTTTCTCTTGAAGCAAAGTTCCTACATCCTTTTGAAAACTTAAGTAAGCTATCACATGAAACACCTCAGGCTAGAGCCCCTATTTAACATTTAAAGAATCACCAAAAACATTCTTTATTTTGTACTTCATTCGGCCCCACAGAGGGGTTGTCTGCAATTTCTGATATATTTTCCTCAGAGAGAAACAAGAATACCACTGAGCATCTTACTAATTAGACTGGAAGTACATTTACAAAGCTGATGTAGGACTCTGCCTGAAGCACCACCATATTATTAATCTCTTCAACCTAAGAAAACCCAGAAGATACCCTTACAAATCTTTCAGGTTGTCACTATGTGAAATTTACAATGTTTTTCTGTTTCTTCCAGGTGGACTTTTTATTTAATGTGCTGGATTGAACAAAAGCAGTGATGTTTTCATTTTACACACTTTGCAGGGAACATGTGAAGGGCACATGAATGTATGTTTCTTCACCTGAGCAAAGCCCAGGATGTCTGCAGATCCTACAGATGATTCTATTTGCCCTGTGGCAGCTGTAGATAATTAAATATTGAGACACACTGTCAAACACTGTCTTCCCTGTGCTGCACAGCTGGACAAAGCACTCCTGACATGCACGCTGAGCTTGAATATCAATGGACACCTGCATTCCTTGGTGCTAGGTGAGATATGCTGCAGTGTACATACACAGATAAGGACAAACTTATTTTTGCTGCATTGTCGCAAATAATGTTATTTTTCTCTGTAAACAATGGGAGAAGCTGGAATACAAATTACTAGGCAGAATGTAATGTGTATTTCTATTTACACTTGCAGTCACAAGTTTACATACGGTTACTTCTTTTTGGGCTCCTAATGATTTTTTTTTAAAGAATCTTTTCAGCACTAGAGGCCTTTATTTTGACAATAGGCAGACAGGAAGGAGGGGCAAAGAGAGGGGGAGACATTCGGCAAAGGTGACTCGAAACTGGGACGGCCGCTTCGAGGGCTATATCCTCTATATGTGGTCTCGCGCTAACCCCTACACCACCAGCGCCACGGGCAATGATTTGACTTGTAAAACTTGACTTGTAAATTGACACAAGCACCAAAAAGAATTATAAAAGTTATTATACAGTTTTACCTGTAAACAAAATAAAAAAAATATTTTATGACCATTTTGTTTTCTGTAAGATTAAAGAGGTAATTGCATTTTACTCCTGCAAGAAAGGTTTACAACACTTTTCACTTGTATTTTATCAGCAAAATGTCAAGTCTTTAAACACCTGACCAGGCACAAACAAAATCCCTAATAATTCAGTCTTAATATGACCGCATAAAAAAGGTCAGTCAACAAATGTTACTTACGGGCAGGGCACATCAATCAATAAATTCAAGTTTCCTTATATGACTGACAAAGATAATAAAAAATGCTGAAATATTTTAGTTTGGTCTAGTCAAATTAAAATAATTTTACACAACAGTGACAAAAGAGTTCAATTACATTATTGAGGTTCATTTAGTTGTAGATACTAAAACTTTATTTAATACAGGATAGAGGACTGAAACTGACCCTTAAATACTTTTATAAAAAATCTCAGAACACATTTCAGAATATGTTGATAAGCTATAAACAGAAGCTGCTAACAGACGTTTACAGAAAATAGTCTTGGTTGATTAATTTACTTGTCAGGTCCTGTATTAAGATGTGCTGACTCCACTTTTCTCTCTGTCTTGATGTTTGTCTTGCCATCCCTGGATTATTGATCGAGGTAGATGCAAATGAAGGAGGTAATCAAATGTAAAGACCAGATGGCCTCAGCTGCTGTTTATGAGGTCTTACCACCTCTTGGGAGACCCGTATTGCAGCTACTTCTTTGCTAATAAAAGTAAAAGATGTAATTCATTAGGCCTGGATAGAAGTAGCAGACGTGCACTTACTTTGATGTAAGAACATAAGTGAGAAAGATTCCCGGGCTGAACAGTTACGATGCGGGCACAGAGAGACAGGTTGTGTTTCCCTCCATATCGCAATCATACTTAGTCTGTGCCTCAAGACATTATGTCAGAGCTTATCTTGATGGTTCAGGTGACATGTCTGTCCTCATCATGTGTCCCCACCTGCTACCATGAGAGCCACCTTAGAGAGCTGGACAGCTATTACTTGAGCTATCTTTACCCAGCGCTCCTAATCAATCAGATATGGGCTTACTAAGGGTGTTGGTAGTGCTTGTCCTGGGTAGACTAAGAAGAAAAACTTCACGATTCAATGTTTAGTGCCATTTTTTTCATTGTTTTTGTTTTTTAATTTTCCAGCTTTGGAAGATTTTAACGCCTTACTGCAGCGATGTCCAAAAGCAGTCCTCGTAGGCAAGTGTCCTACATGCTTCAAAAGTTTTCCTTGTTTAACACCTCAATCCAATAAATGGTTTATTAACGGGCTTTTGCAGAACGAGATGACATGCTGAGGAGGCAAATCAACCATTTGAATCAGCTGTGTTCCACTAGGATATGCAGGACACCAGTCCTAAAGGACAGGACTTGGAGGTCCTGCATTACTGCCAACATTTATTTAAAATCATTTAAAACATAATTTTTTATTTAAAGTGTTTAAAAACCACCCCTCCTTGACCTGCCACCTTAACGTGGTGGAGGGGTTTGAGTGCTCAAATGATCCTAGAGGCTATGTTGTCTGAGGCTTAAATGCCCCTGGTAGGGTCTCTTATGGCAAACAGGCTGTGGGTGACGTGTCAGACAAAGAGCGGTTCAAGACCGCTCTTTGTCCTTAATGAGGATCACACAATCGAGGCACATAACGTTGCCCGTTATGGCGGAGATGATGTCCCACCATGGAGCCATGCCTGGGGTTGGGACTAGGAGAGTGCCTGGTGGCCGGGGTGCTTCTTGCGGGACCCGGCAAGGCCAAGCCCGAACGAGAGAAGCGAGTCCATCCCTCAGTGGGCCATCCACCTGCAGGGGGAACCATGAGAGACCAATGCAAAGAGGATCAGACAGCGGACCAAGGTGGAGACCTCGGCGGCCCGATCTGTGGATGCTTAGGCTGGCTCTGGGGACATGGAATGTCACCTTGCTGGGGGGGAAAGAGCCTGAGCTTGTGTGGGAAGTCACTTCCATCTCCTTGAGAGGGGCTGGACTCTCTTCTACTCTGGAGTGGCCCGTAAGGAGAGGCGGCAAGCTGGGGTGGGTTCGCTTGTTGCCCCCCAGCTCAGGCTCATGTTGGGGTTTACCCCAGTGGATGAGAGGGTTGTATCCCTGCGCTTTCGGGTTGGGGACAGGTCTCTGACTGACGTTTCGGCCTTTGGGCTGAGCAGTAGTGTGGAGTACCCGGCTTTCTTGGCATCCCTATCGGAGATGCTGCATAGTGCCCCTCCCGGGGAATCCATTATCCTGCTGGGGGACCTTAACGCCAACATGGGAAACCACAGTGACACCTGGAGAGGCCTGATCGGGAAGAATGGCCTCCTTGATCTGAATCTGAGTGGTGTTTCGTTATTGGACTTCTGTGCTAGTCACGAATTGTCCATGATGAACACAAGCATAAGGGTGTTTATTAGTGCGCTTGGCACCAGGACACCCTAAGCAGAAGGTTGATGATCGACTTTGTTGCTGTGTCTTCGGCCTTCGGCCACATGTTTTGGACACTTGGGTGAAGACAGGGACTAACCTGTCCACTGATCACCACGTGGTGGTGAGTTGGATCCACCGGAAGAGGAGCTAGCCAGACAGACATGGCAGGCCCAAGCACACAGTGAGGGTCTGCTGAGAACATTTGGCGGAGCTCGCGGCAAGGGATGTATTCAACTCCCACTTCCGGAAGAGCTTTGACGAGATTCAGGGGGAGGTTGGAGACATAGAGTCTGAGTGGACCATGTTCTCCGCATCTATTGTCGATGCCCATAGCTGTGGCCGTAAAGTCTGCGGTGCCTGTCGCGGTGGCAATCCCCGAACCCGGTGTGGACACCGGCAGTAAGGGATGCTGTCAAGCCGAAGAAGGAGTCCTATTGGCTGTGGTTGGCTTGTGGGACTCCTGAGGCAGCTGATGGGTACCATGAGGCCAAGCATGCTACGGCTCAGGCTGTGGCAGAGGCAAAAACGCGGGCCTGGGAGGAGTTTGGTAAAGCCATGGAAAGAAACTACGGGTTGGCCTCGAAGCGATTCTGGCAAACTGTCCAGCAGGGGGAGGCAGTGCTTCGCCAACACTGTACTTTGAGGATGGAAGGAGTTCTGCCGCCACGCATTCCCTGGTGTAAGCAGAGGCTGGGGACTCGGGGTTGGACTCTTTCATCACAGAGGCTGAAGTCACCGTGGTGGTTAAAAAGCTCCACAGTGGCATGGCTTTGGGATGGACGAGTACAGGGTTCATGGGAGTTTGCCCAACCAGTTCACATGTGTTTTGTGGACCTGGAGATGGCTTTCGACTGTGTCCCTCGTGGTGCATGTTGGACTCTGGCAGGGTTGCCCTTTGTCATCGGTCCTGTTCATAACGTTTATGGACAGGATTTCTAGGCGCAGCCAAGGGCCGGAGGGGGTCTGGTTTGTGGATCAGTGGATTTAGTCTCTTTTTGCAGATGACATGGTCCTGCTGGCCCCCTCTGGCCAAGACCTACAGCATGCCCTGGGGCGGTTCGCAGCGAATTGTGAAGCAGCTGGGATGAAGATCAGCTCCTCCAAGTCCGAGGCCATGGTTCTCAACCAAAACAGGGTGGCTTGCCCTCTTCAGTTTGGAGGGGAGTTACTGCCTCAAGTGGAGGAGTTCAAGTATCTTGGGGTCTTGTTTAGAAGTGAGGGGAGAATGGAGCGGGAGATCGACAGACGGATCGGTCCGGCTGCTACAGTAATGGGGATGCTGTGCTGGTCCGTTGTGGTGAAGAGAGAGCTGAGCCAGAGCTCTTGATTTACCGGTCGGTCTACATTCCCACCCTCACCTATTGCCATGAACTGTGGGTCATGACCGAAAGAACGAGATCCCGGATACAAGCGGCTGAAATGCGTTTCCTCCGTAGGGTGGCCGGGCACTCCCTTAGAGATAGGGTGAGGAGCCCAGCCATTCGGGAGGAGCTCGGAGTAGAGCCGCTGCTCCTCCACATCGAGAGGAGCCAGTTGAGGTGGCTCGGGCATCTATACTAGATGCCTCCAGGACGCCTTCCTCAGGAAGTGTTCCAGGCAAGTCCCACTGGTAGGAGGCCCAGGGAACGGCCCAGGACACGCTGGATGGACTATGTCTCTCAGCTGGCCTGGGAATACCTTGGGCTCCCCCCGGAGTAGCTGTAGGAGGTGTCTGGGGGAGAGGGATGTCTGGGTGTCTCTACTGAGTCTGCTGCCCCCCAGTCCCAGATGAAGTGGAAGACGACGAGTACGAGTATTTAAAACATTATGTTTTTGGTGTCAATCAGTTGCTAAATCTCATAAATGGAAGCAAAGTGCTTCCAATCATTGCTATGTAACCAGCATTAATAGGAAGCATATGTTGGCTGCAATATAAATGAAAACACTAAGATGCAAATACGCAGTAATCATCTACTATGGCTTAAATTATAAACCCTTTAATACCTTTAAAGAGATAGTTCAGGGTTTTTTTTTTATGTGAGATTCAGGTAAACACTGTAGGCAAGTTATATCTTGCCTGTATTTACTAACTTTCTTGCCATCTATATTAATCAAGATCAAGATGCAGAAGCTAATAGCTAGTCTAAGGTGGATCAAGAGAAAAGCCAACTTCTGTCTTAAAACAGTTCAAACCTCAAAAAACTGCAGTACTTCAAGCACTATTTTAGGAACTTTTTCATCACTATTCAAACAGTGTAAAAGAGCAAAAACACTCGACACTACAAGCCTTTCTCCAACTATAAACTGATGAATTACCTGTGGCAGAAACTCATGCTGTTCATGTGTTATGCATACTTTTGATAAAAATGTCCCAACTCGGGTTTTAAAGACTATAAACTCTAAATAAAATTAACAGCAAAACCATTTGGAACACATGCTTAAAAATATAAAAAATCCATGTATAAAAATCCAACCACATGTGTAGTTATTTTTAGGAAAATAAAAAATTATTCAAAAAACACTAAATTACATCTAAGGGGTGACGAAACATGCTTCGTATTCCTGCAGGAGTTAAAACAAAGAGAACAATAAACTTAGATTGCATCAGATTTACTGGCAAAAGGGCTTTGTGCACCTTCTGGGAATGCTAGGCTTTAACTGCACATGTAAACCACTGGGAAACCAAAGTGCTCAGGAATTCACACTAGGTGGCTGTCAGTCACATGGTCATGTTAGCTGAGGCCTGACAGGTATCAGTTTCTCACTCAGTGGGTTGCCCACCTCAGAGGACTAAAAATGATTAGGTAGAATGACAGGGCTTCATCTTGTGAAATAATACATTTTGGATACAGCCTCAGGGCAACTACTATAATTAGGTAGCTAGAAATGCTGAGAAAGGGCAAACAATTAGTTCTTGGTGTTACAGTTTGTAAAACTTAGGAAATTGAGTATTTGAATTTAATTTCATTCTGGTTGGAATTAAACCCTGTAGGGGTAGAAACTACTGAGTTCGCCAGCATGAGTTACATGAGATAACTTATGTGAACGTGTGCAAATATTAGAAAAACAGCAAGCACTGATCAGACAAAACGTTATGATCCTGATGGGTAAAGTGAAAAAAAAACACTGAATATCTCTTTCACGTTGGCACCTGTAAGTGGGTGTGAAATATAGGCAGAACATAAACATTATGTCTTCAGTTAAACTAACAGAAGCAGGAAAATTTAGGGAGAAAAAGGATTGGAGAAACTTTGACAAGGGCCAAATTGTGAATGTTAAACAATTGGTTCTTAACATCTGCAAAACTGCACATTCTGTGGGATGTTCCTAGTCTGCAGTGCTAAGTATCCATCTCATGGTTTTGAGGAAGAAACGGGTGTGGTGCTGGTGACAGGATCATGGGAAATCAAGGCTCATGGGGAGCAAAGGCTGGCTTCTTTGGTTCAATCCAACAGAAAAGCTGCTGCAGCTCAAACTGCTGAAGAAGTTCATGCTGGTTCTGAAAGAAATGTGCCAGTATGCCCAGAGACATAGACTCGAGTTTAAGACACCAACGAGTGTCGCACTTAAGTTGCAAAAATAAAAAAAACTTCAGTCTTGATTTATACTTTATACCCTAAAGACTTGAAACTTGACTTGAAAAAATGATTTGTGAACATGGGCTGCACGGTGGGGCAGTTGGTAGCACTGTTGCCTTGCAGCAAGAAGGTCCTGGGTTCGGTTCCCAGCCAGGGGTCTTTCTGCATGGAGTTTGCATGTTCTGCCCGTGCATGCGTGGGTTCTCACCAGGTACTCTGGCTTCCTCCCACAGTCCAAAGACATGCCTGTTAGGTTAATTGGTCACTTTAAATTGCCCTTAGGTGTATGAATGAGTATGTGCGTGGTTGTTTGTGTGTTGGACTGGCGACCGGTCCAGGGTGTACCCTGCCTCTTGCCCATAGACTGTTGGAGATAAGCACCAGCTCCCCTGCGACCCACTATGGAATAAGCGGTAGAAAATGACTGACTGACTGATTTGTGAACATCTCTGCAGTATATATAGTGCATCCCAGTATTATTGCATATAAAGCTGAATTGCTACACTCCACTGTTCAAAGTGCCAACAATGGGCACATGATTATCAGAAATGGACTGTGGAGCACTGGAAGAAGGTGGAGTGGTCAGATCATTCATGGTATCTTTTACATTGTTTGGATGACCACATGTTTCGATCATAACAGGGAACATTACAGAAAGATGCCTAGCTTGAAGAAGGCAATGGTATGTTACAGGGGTTGGACAATGAAACTGAAACACCTGGTTTTAGACCAGAATAATTTATTAGTATGGTGCAGGGCCTCCTTTTGTGGCCAATACAGCGTCAATTCGTCTTGGGAATGACATATACAAGTCCTGCACTGTGGTCAGAGTGGTCTTCTTGCAGGATAGTGGCCAGGTCACTACGTGATACTGGTGGAGGAAAACGTTTCCTGACTCGCTCTTCCAAAACACCCCAAACTGGCTCAACAATATTTAGATCTGGTGACTGTGCAGGTCATGGGAGATGTTCAACTTCACTTTCATGTTCATCAAACCAATCTTTCACCAGTCTTGCTGTGTGTATTGGTGCATTGTCATCCTGATACATGGCACCGCCTTCAGGATACAATGTTTGAACCATTGGATGCACATGGTCCTCAAGAATGGTTTGGTAGTCCTTGGCAGTGACGCGCCCATCTAGCACAAGTATTGGGCCAAGGGAATGCCATGATATGGCAGCCCAAACCATCACTGATCCACCCCCATGCTTCACTCTGGACATGCAACAGTCTGGGTGGAACGCTTCTTTGGGGCTTCTCCACACCGTAACTCTCCCAGATGTGGGGAAAACAGTAAAGGTGGACTTATCAGAGATCAATACATGTTTCACATTGTCCACAGCCCAAGATTTGCGCTCCTTGCACCATTGAAACCGACGTTTGGCATTGGCATGAGTGACCAAAGGTTTGGCTATAGCAGCCCGGCCGTGTATATTGACCCTGTGGAGCTCCCGACAGACAGTTCTGGTGGAAACAGGAGGGTTGAGGTGCACATTTAATTCTGCCGTGATTTGGGCAGCCGTGGTTTTATGTTTTTTGGATACAATCCGGGTTAGCACCCGAACATCTCTTTCAGGCAGCTTCCTCTTGCGTCCACAGTTAATCCTGTTGGATGTGGTTCGTCCTTCTTGGTGGTAAGCTGACATTACCCTGGATACTGTGGCTCTTGATGCATCACAAAAACTTGCTGTCTTGGTCACAGATGCGCCAGCAAGACGTGCACCAACAATTTGTCCTCTTTTGAACTCTGGTATGTCACCCATAATGTTGTGTGCATTTAAATATTTTGAGCAAAACTGTGCTCTTACCCTGCTAATTGAACCTTCACACTCTGCTCTTACTGGTGCAATGTGCAATCGATGAAGACTGGCTACCAGGCTGGTCCAATTTAGCCATGAAACTCCCACATTAAAATGACAGGTGTTTCAGTTTCATTGTCCAATCCCTGTACTTTGACAACTACCTAAACATTGCTGCACATAATGTAGACCCTCTCATGAATAATGCATCCTGCCACAAAGCAAAAATGGTTCAGGACTGATTTGAGGAGCTTTAGGTTAGACCTTGTTTTTAAGCGGCTGAAATGAGCTTCCTCCGTAGGGTGGCCGGGCACTCCCTTAGAGATAGGGTGAGGAGCTCGGCCATCCGGGAGGAGCTCGGAGTAGAGCCGCTGCTCCTCCACATTGAGAGGAGCCAGTTGAGGTGGCTCGGGCATCTATACCGGATGCCTCCTGGACGCCTTCCTCGGGAGGTGTTCCAGGCACGTCCCACTGGGAGGAGGCCCAGGGGACGGCCCAGGACACGCTGGAGGGACTATGTCTCTCGGCTGGCCTGGGAACGCCTTGGGCTCCCCCTGGAGGAGCTGGAGGAGGTGTCTGGAGAGAGGGACGTCTGGGCGTCTCTGCTGAGTCTGCTGCCCCCGCGACCCGGTCCTGGATAAGCGGAAGACGACGAACGAACTTTGATTCCAATCCTCTCAAGGCTGCAGTTATACCTGTTGCTTATACACCCTTTTTTTGCCACAAGTTTTCTTCCACTAAACCTTGCATTACTATGCTTGGGTACAGCACTCAGAACGGCATTTCTGAGGAATGTTTCCAACGTGTTAATGAGTAAATGACAATAAATTAAGGGAGTTCTAGGGGTAAAATAGGGTCTGTTAGTACAAATATTTTTTGTGTCCATGCATAATTATCTCTTATTTTCCTGTTTTCTTTGCTGTTATTTAACTTCTTGGCTGCTTCAGGGCAAAACCTTAAACACAGCTAAAGGAATTTCAGAAATACCCTTTTTAGACAACTGTTAAATCTTAGGCTCCTAAAATACTTTAGCTAATAGCCATTGGCTCTCTATTGATTAACAGATATAGTAGTATATTGTTCCATGAATAAGGTTAGTAAAGAAGGCAATTGTTCCTATAACTGTTAGTGCTTTAAATTCAAGTAGTTTTTCTCCCTTTAAACTAAAGAACTATCACTTCAGATCTGTGTCTGTGTTAGAACGTTTGCACAACAAATGCAAACTATAGAAACATAAGGCAGTGTGCAGTTTGAAAAGCTAGTTAACACTTTGATCTTGCAGTAACTCTAACAGCCCCTTTAACTGTTCCTGCCAAAAATGTCCAAGTATTTTCCAACATTTATGCACAAGCATGGAAAGGTTCACAAACAACTTAAACAACAGTCCTTTTTATTGATCCCTGGGACTCAAAGAGATTCTGGTTGACTTTATTTGCAGCATATTTCAAAGCTGCACTCCCATTTCCACACCTACAAGCTGACGCTATGTTAATAAAGGTCTTGAGAAACAGTACTCTCATGCGGCCTCCCTTAGATTTGCATACTTTCACCAACGCAGCAAAGGATTAAATAAGATCTCAAATGTATTTTTTGAAGGTAGGCTGGTGCTAACATCTGAGTGGGGGGATAAATTCTCCAAGAAAAATAAACCCATCTTATGAGACCATGGTGTAGAAATGGAAAGGGCTTGAAAAGATGGAACATTCCTCTTGTGCTTAGTACTCAGAGACTCATAATCTAAAACTTCTAGCACTGAATTACAATTTCATCCTTCTGTTTGTCTACAGATGCACATGTGCATGTGTAAGCATAAGCAAAAAATAAAATTGTCGCTCCAGTATGTAAAACAGCTGTTTCTTTTCATGAAAAATGCTGCATTTTTATAGCTGGGAAAACTCATTGTTACAGCTCATTGCTCCCCTCCTCTTTATTATCAACAACATCTTAATCCCATTGATCTATCTTCAGCCTCATTTTGCTTTCTCCTTTCACCATTTATCTCTGTTTTATACGTCTCTCTACAATATATACTGCGTTTCTGCTGACACCACAGCAGCATCTCCCTCGTTGCGGGACTCTGGGAAAACAGAGACCAACAAGACACGATGGCCTTGCTCCTACAGCAGATGACTAATAACCCCTGCAGGGCAGGGTCCTGCAGAACTGAGGTGCAAAGGTGCCTCCTGTGTTGGGTGGGCTTTGCTTGTGTGCTCCATGCTGTTTTCACACTGACAGCTTTAATAAGTGTTTTATATCCATTTGGAGGGAGTGCACATCCCTGGCAGGAACAGGATTGCCATCAAAGAGTGCTTACACAGATAATGAGGTTTCATGTTAAAAGAGGACAGTACAGTATTGTGTTTGGTTATTATTAATTTTATAATTTACTTGTATTCCATGAAAGAAATGAGAGAAACGGAATAGTCCAGAAAACAGTAATGCAAGACTTTATGAGATAGGTTTAATTACTGATCCTTCAAGACAAACAATGCACAGTAATTTGTCAATACAAAAGCAGCATTACTGTTTTAAAGGGAAAATGTTTAAATATAGAAGATGGGTTCTGTTTTTCGCAGTGGCCTCTCTTGCAGGAAAGTTCTGTTTTATTTTGGGCTCTATGCATTATGTTCAAAATATATGTAAGAGAAGCTGTATCAACAAGTGCTAGGAGGCAGCTCACCTGAATGACCTGTTGACATGAGGATGCAAGGAATGCAGTGTGCTTGGAAATGGAGGCAGGGCAGCAGAACTGTTAACTGGGTAAGACTGAAGGGGATTGCATATGGGGAGCATGGCATTGTGTCTTGTCAATCAAGCACCAGTTGGTGCCTTTAACACACTTTAGACATGTCACACTTAGGTGCGCCAAGACAAGACATAAAACTGAACTCCAGCCTTGGATAACTTTATCATAAGCGTCAACACTCTTCAAACAGGTTTTAAAAGGATCACTTGCACTGCGCCTTTAAGTACTGGCTGCCTACAATATGCAACCAGCGTGGATTATTTGAGAGATAAGAGGATGGACTAGTTGTAGACGTTGTGCTTTTGTTTATGACCGGCTAAATAGAAAAGCTCCTGAGCCCAGCTGAATGTACTAGCAGTAATGGCAGTCAACATTCTTCTATCCTTATGACTAAGAGGTTGGTCTGCTGTAAAACCTAAATCCTAGTGGTGTACCAGGATGTAGGTTTTACCAGAAGCAGTAATGGAAGAAGTGCAGACTACCACCAGATCAGCTGGTTACCACAGAGACCGAAAACAGGCTTTTGGACTTTTTGGACTAACCTTTGCAAATTGTACTGCATTTTATCATTTGTAGTTCAAAACATAAAATAACTAAACCAGTCAAACGTGATGAAACTTTTTCTGTTTAGAAAAAGAGGGTATTCTTAGTTTTCAAACAAACAAATCTCATCTTAAAACCCAATAGAGTGTATTGTTTCCCCTCATGAACTGATTGTGTTTTTACACTTTTACTTGTTGCTTTTTTCCACTTCAGAAGGAGAACACAGATTTTGTTAATAATTAACAAAACGTATGCTTGGTATAAAGAAGGAATAGTTTGAGCCCCAAAAAATGTTTGAGTCAGCGTGTTATTTGTAACAGAAGCTATGTAATGACAATTGGGGCTAAATGTCATAGAGGAGTAAACTACATTAGGCAAGCAGTAAAAGCAAAGCATTGCTTTTTTCTGCATTTATATGAGTTTTGTGTTGGTTCGTATTTGAGTAGTGCCAAATCTTTTTTTCTCGTAGCCTCCCTTTTTGCACCAACAGAAAAACCGAGTCCTCTCTACATGCTTTCAGGCTGAATGCACCCACGCGCAACAATGACTGCCAAGAACTCCGACAAGTATGATGTACTGAAAAGAAGAACAACCTGAAACGCCATGTTTGGTCACACAGAGTGCATCATCTTGTCCTTTGACAATTCCCAAACTTTTTATTTTCATCCTCCAAGGAATTTGTCTCTTACTCTGTATCCACTTAAAACAGGTAAGTCCTCTGTGAACTAAATGTCAAAGTAGGGCACTTCATTTTAGGCTATGTGTAAACGTTGGTAAAATTTCCTCCTAAACTTCAAACAGGTCCCTAAAGATGCACACACAGTCTTCAGACTTTGTCTTCTGACATTGTTCTCACTGTCTGACAATTTTCGGAGTCTGTAATCCAGTTTTAACATAGTGTTTGATTAAAAGTGATACATATACTTGGTAAATTTATTGTGAAGACTGTATTTGCATAAACACACTTGTAGAAGGCAACTATGTGTGCAACAGGATTGTTTGGTGCATTCACAGTTCCATCTACACATTTGATATTTAGTCTAGTATACCATTCATATTTGAGAATCACAGTTGGACATATACATATATGTGAAACAGTAATTCAACTAACTGCATTATGGGAGTTAAATAGGATACACTAGTATTTCCAAAGCATTGTAATACATATTTTAAAAAACCTAACAAAATTAGAGACACAAGAGCTACAAACTGAAGTACCTCAAATCTTAAAGGGGATTTAGCAGTTTTTAGGTTCTGCAACCTCATACTGCCCTGACAACCATGCTGGTCATGCTCAAAATACAGACCTTGTTTAGGGACTGAGAGAGAAGTTATAGATGGTGTGTGTCAACTTTGCTTTATATCTGTTGAATACATTTACTAATGCACCACAGTCACAGCTTTAAGCTAAATCCAATTTAGCTTTACAATTATGTCAATAACCTTTATATTACAATATCGGTCAACTCTGCTAGTTTTGAAAGTTGACAAACACTGACAATAACACAAATAATCTGCATGGTGTAGAAGCTTCTTGCAAGTATATTGCTTGTTTTCTTACTCGGTCTTTCTTGCTTATCTTTCATAATTAGGATTACTGAGAATCTGACCTGACTGTATGTCAAGAGAATCTTTGTGTATTACTTTTTACTTGACAGAATATTTTTATTAACATTATTATTTATTTTTTTATCTTGTAAAACCCCTTTGCCAATGCAAAGCATTGTTGGAGGGTGCTATACACATATAGTTTGATTGACTGATTGATTGATTGATTGATTGATTGATGTCAGTTCACAGCTGCTCTTTGTGAAAAAACAACAGTCATATGACATTAGCCAAGTGTGACTGCACCTCCAATCAAACATCTGAGTTAGGTTGGCTTTTACTCCAAGTCAAGATTCTCAAGCTATAGTGAAAGTACCATTGATGGTGCTTAGGCTGCCTTTAGAGGTACTCAGAATAAATCCTATCAGTTATTAGGAAGGTAAATATGGTCACTAGATGTAAACCGGCTAAAAAAGGGATTTTTAATACAGAAATTTTATGTTTTGACCATGATATGCCCTACTTGAACATGGGGAAGACTGATGACAAGCACATGTTAAACACATTAAAACCTTCCACAAGCCACAAAAGGCTGTCCATAGCAAGCATATTAATGGAATCATAAGTGGAAGAAAAAAGTGTGGTAGAAAATTGTGCAAAAGCATATGGGATAACCACATCATTGAGAGGATGTTGAATCAAAGACCGCTGAAGAATTCAAGGGAAACACAAAATGTGCTCCCCATATGCAAGGCAATCATGTTGGTTTTTAAGTTGGGATTTCCCTCTTTGAATTCCAACTTCAGGGGAGCTTCCTGGTATTTGTTAGATGTATAAACCTGACATTTTTAACAGTAAAAATTAATGTTTAATTACCTGTGTCCTTCACACAACTAATGCAGTGTCAATGATAAGAACTTGGCCCTGTCTTTCAGTGTTTAACCCTTTCTCTCTCCTAGATATAGCAATTGACTCACCTTTTACTGTAACTAACTCTATGTGCTCTCTTTCAGACTCTATCCTTGAAAACTGGCTCAAAGTTGATCTGTTCTTTCTTTCTAGATGAAACGACTAAAGGAGCTACATCCACTAACATTTACTTTTCCTTCCCATAGAAAGTACTCCTTGATCAGTGCTTCTGTATTCTTTGCGTGTCTCTGCTCTGTTCTCTCAAACCCCCAGTCGGTCGTGGCAAATGGCCGCTCACACTGAGCCTGGTTCTGCTGGAGGTTTCTTCCTGTTAAAGGGAGCTTTTCCTCTCCACTGTCGCTACATGCATGCTCAGTATGAGGGATTGCTGCAAAGTCAACGCCAGTGACTGTCCACTGTCTCTACATGCTCATCTGGGAGGAGGGAATGCTGCAAGTAACTGACTGGATGCAATCTGCTGGGTTTCCTTAGATAGAAAAATCTTTTATCCAATTTGAACAAATAACTGAATTTGACTGCACTGTTCAATGGTTAGGATTAATTGGAATGTATGTACCTGACTTTTGTGAAGTGCCTTGAGACAACATGTGTTGTGAATTGGCGCTATATAAATAAACTGAATTGAATTGAACTTTTTTTCCTTTTGTTTTTATGACAAATGTGTAAGGTCTGAGTTCTGTTTTGCTATTTTGCTAAAAGGTCAGTATGGAGGAACATTTAACATTTACCCCAGCGGTACATGTTATAAAAGGTTTGATAAGCACTGGCCTAAAGAACCGGATTTGTAGAAATGATTACGGTCTAAGCTTAGCGCCCTCAAAGCTTATGAATGTTATGATAATCAGAAATGACATGGAAATTGAACAGCATAGATAATGTTATAGAAATAAATACCAGTACCATTTAGGGTTTCAGTATATACCCTCCTATTAAAAACAGCAAGATCACTTTCTAACCATGCTTTAGTATAGTATTTGGGACAGTACAAACCAATGGCTGACTTCTAAAACAACAGATAACTAAAGGAGAAATGAAAATATTTTTCATCATTAAAGATCATGCAGCACTGGCTGAAAAATACATTAGAAATCAGCTTCTGAGTCAGTTTAGTATTAACCAATATTCAATTTGGGAAACATGGACAGTTTTACATGAGAAATTGTCTATGATGAAATTCACAAAATGTCACATGAGAGGAAGCTTGAGTTCAGACTTTGCACTTGCTTAGGCTGTTGATGAAAAGGAGGTAATGAATGCTGAGTTGCAATGTGTGGCCACACATGTAGCGCATTCCTATTGAATTTGGTGTGAATTCATGATTGCAAAGAGATACAATTTTATCTAGAACTGTTAGTTGTATTAAGATTAAATAAAACCCAGTTAATTCTTTATAAACAGATCCAATAATTATGGGAAAAAGATGCTATGAAATATGTGGCATTTACTTACAAAACAGTATTTTGATGGCATGATCATAGTCACAATATACACACAATGTAATATTTACAATAATTCTAATTGCTGGTATGAAGCACACTTGTTAATTAATATCAAAACAAAAATAGAATTTTAAAAAGCACCAATGCCCTTTCGATAATAATCTATAACTTTTGTGTAAATCAAGGAACTATAATGATTTATTATTTCACCTGGTATTAAAAGGTTTTGCTTTCTTTTTGTGATTTTCTGTTTATCACAAGCCGTGTTTATATGTAAAATTCCAATAGTTTTTTTTTTTTTTTTTTGGATTTGAAATGTAAATATGAAAGTCATTTACATTTGTTTGAAATGACACTTGTCACCACAGTGAATACTGCAAAGGACACAAAGAAACAGTTATTCACTGTATTCAGTGCTTGTGTATTCAGTGCAACACACAAAAATCAAAATCATGTCAATAGCAGTCCTCCACAGAACTAGACTGCTTGCTGAGGAGGGAATTCAGCCATTGGTTTCAGGTGGACAAGGGATAACATTAAAAAATGCAGCACATTGGCCCTCGAGGACTGGAGTGTGACACCACTATTCTAAACCATCCCACCGCTGCTCTGGTTAATTGTTTAAAATTGTTGTCCAGGTGAGAGGTGAACCTCAACCCCAGTTTCAGGTGTTTTGTCATCTCTAACAGTTTTGTTTTAGCTAAAGAAAAGTAACCCTGAGGCATGATGCTGCTAATACCATGGTTCATAGTGGGGCTAGTATGTTCAAGGTAATGTGCAGTGTATGTTTTCTGAGTGTTTTGCCTGTAGGCACAATACTTCAAATTTTCTCTCACCAGAGCCCCTTCTTCTACATGTTTGCTTTCTTCCTACACAGCTTTCTGCAATCAAGACTTCCTATACCCTTCTTTAATAAACAGCTTCTTGGCAGTTCTCCATAAAGGCCAGATTTGTGGACTTGCCCAGTAGTTGACTTGTTAGATTCTTCTGTGTGAGCTATGGATCTTTGCAGCTTCTCAAGATATACCATAGGCTCAGCATGTTTTTTTTTTCATTTTGGATGATGAATTGCACAAAAAAAAAATGTTTGCAGCACTAGAGGCCTTCATTCCAACATAAGTGAGAAAAATAACGGAAATAACTGTTTAACGCAGTCACTAGTGCTTTCTAATGTGTTCTAAGTTTTTAAAACGTATTCATGTACGCAAACGTATGGCTGCTTTTCAAGATTATCCATGGTGTTGCTGCCCCTCCTTTATAAAAAATGTATATTTTTAAGCTCTGGAAAAGAATCCCGAGTTAGTCGTTCAACTGTTCTAGGTGAGTGTAGAGTTCCTAAATGCAGTCTTTTGACAAATCAGCTTTCTCCAGTGTGACAATACAACAATGGAACACATTGCCCACTGAACTATTAACACGTATAATCTCTCCTTTCTGAGGTTAATGCATATTGTACACTGTCCATGTTTAAATAAACTGAACTAATTAAATGGGATGACATGTAGTCTGTGAAATACCAGGACATTTTAAATACGAAATCTGGTGGACTCTGACAGTAAACTCAAAATTGTTCATCATTGGGATTTTGAACTGTTTAATGATCCATAGCATAGCATATGGCCAAATCAACAGAAATGGTTCATAAGACAATATTAACCTTCTTCCATGGTCTTCTCTGTTCCCAGACCAAAATCTGAAAACATGTTGGGTGAACTGAAGAGAAGTGAGCCAAAGAGAGGAGCCAAAACTCTGGGGAATCTAGAGAGATTGTGCATGGGGGAATTCCTCAAAGATCTTGCGCTCTATGTGCTTCAACTTGGTGATGTACCATAGGAGAAGACTAACTGGTACCAATAATTGTGCCACCAGTGACTTTGGGGAAAACAAATGATTTTATTCTAAGGCTCCTCACAAAGCTTTTATCAAGGATGTCAATAACATATTTTTTTTCCAAAGCTTTTCAAGTTTCTTTAATGGTCTGTTTTTTAAATTTTTAATTTTGAAACTGTGCAGTCCTCCTTTCTTCACTTTGGTTTCAGCCTAAAAACTGCTTTTGGAAGAAGAGCGGACAGATGAACATTTTAGCTTTCAATGTTCCCCTATGAAGAACAATGTCACAGGACAACAAATATGTCTCAGTCTGATGCCAGAGCCCTGCCACAACAGAGCCATGTGATGCACTGGGAGTGAGACAAAGAAAGAGAATTGAACACATAAATACGTTTTAAAACATAAGGGTGTGAACGGATGTATATGATATCATAGACACAGACATAAAAATCATTTTTATAGAAAGGACACTGTGGCCAATTTAAAGGCACATCTTTCCAAGCCTTTCACTACTGAGGGTTATCCAAGGACAGTCATGGTCTTAGAGAACAATTCCTCTTTATAATAAACAAAGCATGATGAATAAAGCTCAAGAAATGACAGATAACACATTTATCTCATAATTTGTATGCTAAAAGCCAACTTAAGATAACGCACAGCTCAACTGGCCAATAAGAATAATGCTAAGAATTAAATTTTAGAGAGCAGCTAAAAAAGAAAGAAAATCTATTAATGAAGGGAAGCAGTTCCGGTAATTTAAATGGAATGACAGTGGGAAAACAAATGCATGTTTCTATTAAAACAGGGCAGGGTTTGTGCAACAACATCAAGCAGTCATCTTGATTCTCCACCGAGATCCAAACGCCTTTGGGTCTACAAGGACATTACAATAAGTTCTACTCCAATTCTTTTCAAGTTGGCACCACATCTGTAACATGCTGTAACCTCATTGGACACCTGCTACAGACAATAGTAAAGCAGGATTGCAAAGGCGTATAAATGAAGAAAACAGACCTGCCCCTTCAATGATCCCCTCCGACCTCCTACGCCTCTCTTAGAAGGTCAAGTTAATAATAATATCAAATTTTAGGGCAGGGCACTGCGTAGTGCAGGGGTAGAACAGGCATCCAGTTTACAGAGGCTATTGTCCTCAACGCAGTCTTTCTAGGTTCAATTCCTGACCTTAAGACCTTTGCTGCCCATTTCCTGTCTGACAGCTGTCAATAAAAAACGCTAGTGCAAAAAAAAAGCTTTAAAGAAATTGGTTTATCTGTCCTATATAAAAAAATAGCTATGCATTGTTCTTTTGCAAAACAAACAAAAATTATATTGTAGTTTGTTATTTTCAAAACACTGTAATTTCTGCCATAACATGGTCGTGCCTCTACAATTTTGTGCTCACTGCATAACTCGCAGCCAGGGAAAGATGTCACAATCACCTGCAAAACAAGCTAAAATATAAAGAAATTTTTAAATGGCCCCATTGTTTTGAGGATAGTTGCACTCATTCTCCTGCGAGTAAACGTCCATAGCTCTCCTACTCCGTATGCAACTATAGAAAATGCGCATCAGCCCCCACCCCTTACAAGCAGTGAAAATCGAAAAGTCACCGCTTGACAGGTTTTGACCCATTTTGGCTCTCAGAGGCAAGGCAAGTTTATTTATATAGCACATTTCAGTAGCAAGACAATTCAAAGAAAAAAACGAAAAATAGACATAATAGGAAAAATACATTGCAGTGGCATAGAGGTAATTAAATAATTAAAGAGAATAATAAATGAATAATTAAAAAGATGATAGTAAAACATTTATAAAATAAAATATTAATGATAAAATGATTGATAAGAAAATGAAAGTTGGACTGAAGACCTAACTAATAATGTTTAGATAGCACAGTCAAAGGCCACTCTAAACAAATCTTGACTTAAAGCAACTTAGGGTTTCAGCGCTATTACAGTTTTCTGAGAGTTTATTCCAGATTAGTGGAGCATAAGAACTAAAAGCTGCTTCTCCATATTGGGTTCTGGTTCTGGGTGTGCAGAGTAGATTTGAGCCGGAAGACCTGAGAGGTCTGGGTGGTTGATACACTGACAACAAGTCTGTTATGTATTTTGGTGCTAAGCCATTCAGTGATTTATAGACTAACAGAAGTATTTTAAAGACTATTCTTTGAGATACGGGGAGCCAGTGTAGGGACTTTAGAACCGGGGAGATGTGTTCCACTTTCTTAGTTCTAGTGAGGACGCGGGCAGCAGCGTTCTGGATCGACTGCAGCTGTCTGATCGACTTTTTAGGCAGACCTGTGAAGATATTTTTGCAGTAATCAATTCCACTAAATATGAACGCATTCATTAGTTTTGCAAGGTCCTGCTGAGACAAAAAATACCTGTCCTTCAGGTAGGGTTTAAACCAATTGAGTGCTGCAACAAAAAGGCAGATCACTGTACAACACTGATCTTTGTAAGTAAATATAAACATACATAACAAATAAAAATAGAGAGATTGAATGAAAAAAATAAATAGAGAGGAGAGAAACAGAAGAAGACATAAAAATGTTGACAGAAAGAGATTTAAATGGATAGACGCAAAGAATGAAGGAAGGATTATTAGAATCAACAATAACAATAACATTTTATCGTAATGTTCTGTCAGATATGTAGAAATCGATTAAAGTAATCAAATGTTATATTGCTGTTATCAAAAGTAAATGCATAAAAATCATGTCTACGTTAAGCGTTTGTGTCAGTTAGTGCGCACACCCCAAAGACGACATTGCTCAGGGAAACACTGAACATCTATTCCCACTTACAAATCTGGCAGGTCTTATGTTTATTTTATGATTGGCCTTAAGGTACCCAAGAGGCACCATGGAGAAAATAGATATACACTATTTTCTTTTTCTTTTTTTAAACAGATTTAAACAACAGAGATGAATAGAGGAAAAAGTACAGTCAGAAATGTACAAATAAAAAATATACCATAACACACTGAAAATGAAAGAAAGGAAGCTAATGAATAAATAAAGGAAAAAACTGCATTCAAACCAACTCTGACCGAGCTTTGCCTTGTCAGAGACGTCCTGTGAGTCATCTCATCAGTGTTGCTGTCAGCTCCGCTCAGTGGTCAGGATGGCTGCCGTGGTGTTGACAGCTGGCTGCTGCAATGCCATGCGCGAGTGGAAACACCAGGAGACATGGTTGTGACCTCTTGGTCTTAAATTAATGTTGATGATATAATATTATTTATTTATTTAGTTCTTATTTATTAATACTGTGATTTAATATGATTTACTATTTCCTGGAGGTTCAACTGGTAACCCAGAACTTCCCAGATTTTTATATAATGGTTTTGCAGGAACAGACAAGAGATTATGAATTGTCCAAAACATTTTCTTGCTTTTTCTGGGATACAATACAAGAAATCATCCTGCTGAATTTAATACTTTCATTGCAGACGTCTGCCAACTTTTCAGTTTAACTAAACTCTTGGGCTTCTGCACACACATTTTTACTCATAATTGCAAAAAGGCTCTGATATCCTTTCCTGTACCTATAAAAATTGTAGTGTCGTGCAAAAGCAGTTACACCTCATGAACTTTTGTACATTGTAACCAAAGGTCCACTAGTTTCAAACTATGCTATTTGGATTTTATGTGACAGAACAACAGAAAGAAGTGTATAATTATCTGTGTTGTTCTGTCACATAACAACAAAACACAGAGAAGTGTATAATTATGAAGAGAAAGGAAAATGATTACATGGTTTTCCAAATTTTTTACAAGTAAAAATCTGTTATCAAAAGAAGCTTAGTCATAGGCTGTATGTTTGCGGCTTTTGTCCCGCTAGAAGGTGAACTTCCACCCCAGTTTCCATTGTTCTGCTGCCTTTAAAGGGTGATCTTTCAGGATTGTCCTCTATTTAGCTCCATCCATCTTTTCAACAGTCTTGACCAGCCTCCCTGTCCCTGCTACAGAAACGCACCTGCCATAGCATGACGCTGCCAGAACTGCTTTTCACTATTTTAATGTGGATTCGTAGTGTTATTCTACTATACACAGCATTTTCTTTAGGTTGTGTGTGGCACACCCTGAATTGCAGGCTAAAATATTTAATTTTGTTCTCAATGGAGATGAGTTATTCTGTTTATCCTATATGGCTTGTGGTAAAGTGCAAACAGAGCTTCTTATGGCTTTCCTCCATAAAGGCTAGATTTGTGGACTCTGCGGCTCCCCCAGAGTTTGCAGGGGCCCTTTTGGTGTCTAATGCTTTCCTTGCCATTGCTGTTTAAGTTGAAATCAAGGTCTTGGGACACTAACTGTACTTTAAACATCTTCACAACCTCTGACCCCTTCAACAAAAGAGTTGTATTTAAACCGACAATAAACTGCAAACATGGACATTTCCGTCCAATTCCTGCTAGATTTTATTTAGGAGAACCAGAGTAAATTAAGTTTAAGTTGGTTTTATGCTTAAAATATTTTCAGAAACTTTAATTTTCTTTCCATCTAATTATATCCTACTTTGTATTGCTTAATCACATGAAACCCTAACCAGAAACATTCAGGTTTGTGGATGTAAGGTGAGAAAATGTGAATTAATATTTTCACAAGGTAATTTCATTCTTGGTCATATGATGATGACTAAAGAATGTAATGATATGTCCTAAATGATAACTCACTGAAACTTGCTAATTAACACGAAAAAACTAAGGTGAAAAAGTGGAAATTAGAAGAAAACAAAATCTCAGCACCTTTTAAATAAATAAAAAAAAATGTACTGATGACATTGGACAAAAGCTGGAATAAACCCAGACAAAACAAATTACAAAGTACCATGGATAAAATGAAGAGACAAAGGAATCAGATGAGATTGTACGACCTAAAAGAAGTGGAGAAACAAAGATTGGAGGAAGAGAGCGAAGGGTGAAGGACAAAAGGAAAAGGACAGAAAGAGCTACAAGAATCAAACATAGAGCAAGCGGAATGGGAAAAGTGAGGTGAATGGCAGCCAAGCATCTGAGGGACCACCACAGAGTAGTCAGTGTGTGTGTCAGTCTGGACCTTCTGATTGTGTTTGTGTGTACAAGACACAATCTGGTGACATAGAGAGATAAAAGGCTGAGAGAAAGAGTTTAAAAGGGAAAACAGACATTGTATAGGAGAGAAATATGGATCTGAAGGGATTTTAGGCTTGTGGGAACATCCATAGTGTTTACATAAGCCTAGAAAAATCTGTCTGGTTTTATAGATGCAGATAGTCTCTGAACTCACCCTGGATTTAGATTTAAAAATAGGAGACAGTGTCGTCAATATAAAAAAGGACATATACAAGGGGCGTAAAAGTACAGAAAAATAATAGTTTGGTATGTACCTCAATTTTTAATTTTTAGTTCAGTAAGGTTTAGGGATGTTTTAATCAAGAGAAACAATCCAAAAAGTACAATAAAAATTTTTTTTCTTTACTCGGCAGTGAACAAAGAAAATTAAAATGCTGCGACAATAATATGATTCTATCAATATAATCTTTTATGTTTAAAAAAAATCTTTAATATAAAACTGACTGGAGATTTGGTTTGAGTGTCATTTAATAAAGGATAAATGGCATAGTCATTTGTTGGAAGCATTATACAACAATAAAACACAAATGGCCAGTGTTGTTGTTTAGGAAGTTTTTAAATATGCCTTTTCCAACATTTGATAATAATTGGCCAATATTTCAATTACTTAGGACTAGTTTTGATTTATAACAACACTGTTATTTGGAGGTTATTGTATCTGATATGTACAGACAAAATAAAGTTTAGGGTACCTTCCAACAATCGCACACAACTACTTCAATTTCTCAAGTTTTGGGTGAACACTATAAGTCTGGTCTCCTAAAGACCTGGTGCTGGGTGGTGAGTTCACAGAAGGGGCAAGATGGGAACACTCAACTTCAATCAGATCACAATCTATAATAGATGACCATGTAAATATCTTATGAGAAGGAGCAATGGAGAAAATTACTTAGGACTACACACATGCACACAGACACACATAGATTCGCACACAAAGAGCCACAATTGTAGACAACAGCCCCAAAAGGAGCAGACAACCATCGCTGTCATCCCTCAAAAAAAGTATAATAGAGGGTATTAATCTAATATTCATGCACAATCTTAATGGAGCTTCTGTGTGAATACATCCTTGTTTTTGAAGTTGTCTGAGTGCATGCTCAACACAAACAGCACTGCGGAACACCAAGACTTCTCCAAGTGATTTACCTCCAACATGAAAAATGAATCGGTTTCTATGTATGTAACTTTAAATATGTAAAACGTTACAGGAACATGTTTTGCACTAAACATGATAAAGTGTTTACTGTACAATGCTGAGATAAGGAGCATGTTGGAATACTAGAGTATGTCCTGCATATACTGCTAATATTCAACAAAACATTACTATATACATCGACCAGCCACTTTAATGCCTATTAACACAAATACAGAATCAGCCAGTCACATGGTAACAACTATCTTTGAACACAAGAAGTCAAACCTTAAAGCAAATGGGCCACAGAGGCAGAACATCACAATCTGTGCCCCTACCTTCAGTGAAGAGCAGTTAACTCAGGGCAACATTCGCACAAGTAACAACAACTGGACAACAGCAGTTTGAAAAACGCTGCCTGGTTTCAGCTGCGTTATTTAGATAGTCAGAATTTGGCAAAAACAGTAAAAGTATAGATCTATTCCACCTATCATTCCAGGCTAGTGGGTGTGGTGGTGTAATGGTGTTGAGGATATTTTCTTGAGATACTTTGTTTCCTGTCTCCACCAAATTAGCATTGTCTAAATGTCATTGCCTATCAGAGTATTGTTACTGACCATATCCACCCCCTTATGATCACAGTGTACCACTCTTCTTTTGGCAATGTCCAGCAGGATAAAGTACCATATAACAAAGCTCAAATCATTTCAAGGTTTTTTATTGAACATGTCAATGGGTTCGCTGTACACCAGTGGCCTCTGCAGTCACCAGATCATAATACAATAAGGCAGCTTAGGGATGTAGCGGAACAAGAGATTTGCAACATGTGCAGCAAACAAATCCCTAGCAGCGGTACGATGCCATTATGACAATGTTGACCAAAATCTCAAAGGAATATTTTCAACACCTTAACTATGCCACAAGGATATAGGAAAGTTATGAAGACAAAGGGGATTAATCAAGGCACCAGCAAGGTATGCCTAATAATGTGGCCGGTCAGTGTACTTTTAGGTATGTGGTTCTTGATGTAAGACCTCCCCTGAGACAAAATATTGCATCAAGCTTTAACCATGGTACATTAGTTGCATGATCAGGCCAATGTTTTATTCTCGAATCTGTTCTAATGTTTAATTTTTTCTGCAGGCCAATATTAGGGCATGCACCACTGTTGCCTCCTTTTAGGAACTCTGTGACTTGTGAAAGGTCATATCAAGTCAGATCCAGACAGACTGTTATTCATGAAGGGAAGGAGGGAGGTCACAGTAATCCTGTCACTATGTAAAATACTATTTCAAGTAGTCTTTTTCTCTTTAGCTATTGGCTGTTTAAATGTCAACATGCAAGCGAAAATCTAACCTAGCTTTTTTGTTTTTGCTTCCAGCTCTAAACCAAATGATCTATTGGGGATTATGAAGGTACCTTAAATATTAAACCATGAGGGAACAAACATACAATGGATCCCAATGGTGTACAACTCTGTATAAATAGCTGGCATTTATGATGGAAAAACTAAAAACATAATTAATAATTTCAGAAACATATTTTTTATTTAATGAGATTATTTTATACAAGTCAGTTGAAAAACAAGCAAATTTGTTGAGGAGGAAAATGTAGAAAATTAAAGAGGCGCTATTATCTAGTTACATAAGTGTGGACACCCTTAAACTACCACTTTGAATGTTTGTTTCAGTTGAACTGAAATTAATTTAAGCATTCAATTTTCTTGAGTTCACACCGGCCATAAATTATACCTACCTGGAATAAAGATATTAGCTAATCTACATCCTATATATCCATCTGTCTGTCCGTCCATCCATAATTTTTTGTAAAATAAATGAACCAACTTCAAGGCATCACCAAAAGAACACAAACCATAGTGAAACATGGTGGCGTCAGCATTATGGTATGGGGTTACTTTTCTTTACGTGGAACTTTGGTTTCTGTTGAGGTGAATCATGTTATAAACATTTCCATTTGCAATTTGTTATGACCTAAAATGTTCAGGTGTTCACTTGAAGGCTAAAGGTAAGTGAATTTGCTTCATCATCATTGCAAGTCCAAGTATACAAACAGATGTCAATACCATAGGAAGATTTAAGTTTTGGAATGGCCAAATCAGAGTCCAGAACTAAATCCAATAGAAGACCCATAAGGTAATCTTTGGAAAAGGTATGTCCTTACAGTGCAACAGTTTGGGAACTTTTGCCTAGTAGACTGGACAATTATTGCCAAGTCAACATGCAGAATGCTGATCGACTCTAGCCAAAGTAGACCTCTGACCTGAATCTTCACTAATGTAAACTCCTTACAACACAGACTTAAAGTTCCAAGTTCTGTAAAGTACAAAAACACTAAGAGACAACTCTGCAGTTAGACATTCAAATTGGTGACAAGTTCAACCACATAAAGGGCATGTCATTAATTTCTTAAGATTATATCTGCTCACATTTATTTCATTATTTTTTTACACATGGCCATCAAATGTTCCTATGAACAAAAAGCATGAACTTAAACTGTGCCCAAACATAAAAACTCATCATTGCTTTATACACAGTCAAACCTTTCACTCTCTGTTCTTCACCGTCTAGGTGGTGGTGATATTATGAGTGCTGATGCAGTGCTAAGCCCTTCAGTGCTCCACAGGGGAGCACTAAAAGCAAACCCTTACCCTGTTGACCATCAATAATTCAGCAGAAATCAGGGTTAGAATAAGTGCACCGAAAAACTACATAGCGTTTTTACAGCTCAGAGAGGAGCCAACCGTCTCCACCATCATGAAGTTTGCATAAGGCCCAGGTTTCTGGTAGCTGCAACAAGGATGACAATTAGCTCTATTACACTGAAAAGAGACCTTCAGGATCAAAAGTACAGGGGAAAAAGGGAGGTTAATCATTGACCAGACTGGGCCTGTTCTGAGATCCAGTTGGCTTTTAGAAAAGCTGGACACTGCCATAGTGGATGTAGGAACCATCTGCAACTGCCTGACCAGCTGGCTGTCCTACTGGGAACTCTCTCATTCATCCATTCAGTGTTCTCAGACTCACTAGCCAGTCTGGCTTCATATTTACATGACTGACAAAGTGAAAGGTTGTGAAGTCTATATTTGCTTTTTAGAGCAATTCAGAACTATTTATGGCACATTGAAAACATTCATTTGTTATATTTATCCTAAAGAGAAACCAGTGCAAACAATTTCTTTCAGAACTCTCGTAGTTAGCAAATAGAGTCCACCTGAGTGTAATTTCATCTAAATCCAGTTCTGTGAATGTCCCAGAGGTTAGTTTAAACAACAACTGTAAACAAACAGCAATCCTAAAAAACTTAGAGCCTACAAAAGACTTCAGACTGGGGCAAAGGTTCACCTTCCAACAGGACAATGACCCTAAACATACCATCAAAGCTAGAATGCTGAGGTTTCGATCAAACCACATGTTAAAAGGACACAAAGACCAGGCCTCATTAAATTTGTGGATAGACTTAGTCTGATCTTTACCAACACTGTCTGGAACAGAGAAGAGCGGAAAAAGATTTCAGTGTACGGACGTGCAAAACTGATGACCTGCAGCTGTAATTGTAGCAAAAGCAGAATCTACAAAGTACTAACTTAGTGCGGATGAATACAAATGCACACCACACCTTTTTAGATTTTGATCATTTACAGTTTGGCAGAGTCAATTAAAATATGTGGATTTAATGTAGTAGGTTTAAATCAAACTGGTTTAAAGTTTGACTCTGTTGTCATTAGCATTAAACAGGTGAGTGAGATTTGCATTTTTATCGAGTTTCTCTGGCCTTCTCTTGCCCTTAACTCTCTTTGAATAGGAGAAACTGCAGATAGGGATGTTAATTAAGGACTAAAAGATTCACAATGGGAATGATATCAATGAGTGTATTGTGTTATCCAAGATAGGATTAAATTGAATTATGGAGCAAACTATGAAAGCTGCAGTGGGGAGAAATGCAGAACACGGTGGCTCTTTTAAAACCCCAAATAAAGCCAGAAATGTTCAATAATTTATAAATTTTTACACATTATCAAATTCGTTTTGGGGGAGAAATAAGGTCACAAGCCAAGGTTATAAATATTAGAATCATAAAAAGCACAAAAGTTTGACCAAAATACAGTTTTATGATACATTTATTTTAACCCATTTTTCAAATAATACCTGGATCTTTAAAAAGATACTCCATAGATGATTATGTAAAAAGCTTAATCTATAATATTGACTCTCTTTGTCAAGGCAGTAATACATTATCATATCCCACTGCAAATAGTTGCAATGCCTATTATGAATGAGTAACTAAACACAGTGGATAGCAAGTGTTCAAGAGTGACAGCATGAATAGATCTATGTCCTGCATCAACATGTTTTGATGCCTAATCTACTTTTGAAACTTTTCTAGAGGTATCCACTGGGTCACAGAAGAGAATCCCAGGAATGTTCTAAAAGTATAATTTGGGTCTCTCCAAAATATCAGAATCATTGCATTTATTTATTTATGACTGAAATAAACAAGTGTAAGGGTACAGTGTTCAGAAGGGGTATTTGATACAACAAAAAGGCAGTCAGTTGCACTCTAAGTTTTCTACTCACAAAAGGTTAGAGATATTCGGCTTTAGAGTGAAGAACCTAAAATGCACTATAACCTTTACAGGTGGATGGGACCACCTCTAAACCTTTGAATAAACATGTCCAACTGTTCAATATTTTAGTACTTCTTGCACAACTTGCTGTTCTCTAACAAGGAGATTGATGGCACAATTCACAACAGGAATTTCATCCATGAATTGATCTAAAAATTTACTGACTCAATCAGAACTGGTATTTAAACGGTCCTCCTCATCATGCTGTTCACATTTTGACATCATGAGACCAAGACGACACTTAACGACACCATAACAAGGCTTTAGACAAGATGTTCCAAACATTATGTGGTCACAGTGTCACAGAGTGTCATCAGCAGGTTGCAACAGAAATATGGAGAGACTGCAAGAGTCACAGAAAGGCATAGAAGTGGACGTCCTTAAGTGAAATCCCACACTAATGACCGCTTTATTGTGAACAGTACTCTGCTGAACCAAATGATACATGCCACTCAAGTTTAGGCACATTTAAGGGAGGTGAGAGGCACCCAAATGTCACCTCAAACCATTCGAAAATGTTTATATCAACTTGGTCTGTGTGCTAGATGACCCGCAAGGGTACCTGACCACACCTCCAGGCACAGGTATTATTGTCTTGCATGGGCCACGGAGCAATTACCCTGGACGATGAACCAGTTGGCCCTGTGAGCCGCAGTGCTGTTCCTCTGAAGAAAACCGTTTCACACTGAGTAGAAATGATGGCCGCCAACAATGTTGGAGAGCGCTATGCACAAGCCACTGTTGTCACCAGGTGAGCCTTTTGTGGTGGTCTTACAGTGTGGGCAAAAGTGTCTAGTCAGTATAGAACTGCCATACACTTTGTGAATGGTACAGTGACAAGCTCACACTACCTGATTAACATCATGAATCTAGCTATTGTGCACCTGCATGAACAACACAGGTCTAATTTCATCTTCATGGACGACAATGCTCCAGCTCATTGAGGTTGCTTCTTTAAGGAACGGCTGCTGGGGTACCTCGAATGGAGTGGCCTGCACTTTCTCCTAACCTGAATCCCATAGAAAATCTATGGGATTAGCTAAATCGTCATTTAGAAACGTATAACTCTGAACCCCCCTAAACATCCCCCGAAGGCCAAAAATCCCCAATATTTTGTGAGTAGTGCATATATGAGTAAGAAAATGTCAATGTGAATTTATAAGTCAATTTAAAAACCATGCTAGCTGGACACAAGTGCTGTATATAAAAGGTGAAAATAAATCAAGAACTACAATACTAGAAAGAAAAGGCTCAATTTTATGGATTTGATATTGTGCATGTAGTTCAATAAATGCTGCAATGATTCCTCAGAACCCATTTTGAAAGGTAGTCAGATTTGTATGTCTTCCACAAAACAGTAAAAATAAATATTTTGTTCCCAAAGACAACATATACAATGAGAACAGGACTGGGCCCAGGATAAACACTTGAGGAGCTCCACAGGTATGTGGAGCTGCAGCCAAAGAGTGTCCATTCATCTGGACAGAGAAAGCCATTTCTGTTTAAGCAGGATCATAACCACCCAAAAGCAGACTCTTAATGCCTACACACTATTGGAGTCTCAATAGGAGAAGAGGAGAGAAGAGGATGACCCAAGGTGTCAAAGGCAGCACTAAGGTCTAAAAGCACTAGACCCCCAAGGTGTAAGGATACACAGCTTGGCAAAAAATATTTAATAAACAATCTTGAAGCATGCTAAATCCTTTCAATAGGCACTGAAGAAAAAGTAAAAAAAATCTAACTTGAGCTTTGTATAAGATTCCTCAAAAATTAAATGACATTTTGAATTATTGCCACTTTTCAGATTAAGCATAGGGAAAATATCAGGACTGAAATCACTCAAATGTTGTTCTGAGTGAAGAAAATGCAAAAAAAAAAAAACAGTGTGGAAAAAAATATACTTTCCCATTTAGCTCTGTCTAAAATGTGGGGTAAGGACAAAAATTAGAAAAGCTGTAAAAAGGAAACATCCATGTAGACCAAGGAAGATCAAAGCATTAGGACAGAAAGGTTAAAATAATCTACCTTGAAAATCAGAAAACTCAATAAAATAAATGAAAGACAAATGGGGAGACACATGAGTCATTATTTCTAAAGAACAGTAAAAAATGAAGAAATGTGATTAGGATACAAGAGAAGCCAAACTAGATCCAGCAATAACACCTAAAAAGAAAAAAAACAGGGTTATGTGGGCTAAACAGAAACAGCAATGGTCTGCAGTTCATTGGATGAATGTCTGATTCTGTAATGAATCCTGAATCTAAATTAGCCATACAGATAAGGCTGGAACAGAGCAGACAAATGTAAACAGTAGAAAACTGCTTAGAGTGCAAATGACATGACTGGCACCACCCCAAGTCCTGCTACCCTGGGTAGAAAACCATATCTCCCATATCAAAAAGGAACATTGCTTTTGCTATATGATAATGTTGGAACTGGACTGATGAAGAAAGCTGCTTTTTATTAGTGCATTTTGTGCTTCTAAAAATTCAAAATGTCATAAAGCCAATGATTACAAAATATATGTATATATATATATATATATATATATATATATATATATATATATATATATATATATATATATATTTGTTTTTTCTTTTTAAAGATAGTTAAAATACAAAATAAAACAGGTGGAACATATTCCAGTGTAATACCATATTTATTTTTATTTTGTCTGTTTTTGGGTGTAAAAACATATTAAAGTCACAAAATATCCACACAGAGCCCAGATGAAGCCAAATCCCATTACCATAGACAAAAATAATGCAGACTACAGCAAAAAGATAACCACTGGGCCCCTGCAGTCATAGAAGAACAAGGATTCCCGCAGGATGACAGAAAAGAAAAAGGATTACATACATAAACAACACAATGGTACCACTACAGTTTATGCCCTCTTTACTCCTCTTCCTCAGTCTAGCATCTCTGCTTTATTACCAATTCCACACCAATTGTCACCACATCTGCACTCACTCCTCACCATTTTTTTTTTGCTCATCTCTCCATTCCTGGCACAGCCAGACGGTGAAATGCTCTCATGCATGGATAAAGACATTAATTTCTCTTTGTCAGCAGTTTACAACACCCAGAGTATAAGAGAAACATCCTTAACGGAAGTAAGAAATGACTCAGTTCCTTGAATAAAATCAAAGTGACATGATGCTCAGTTGGAATCAAGAGCAAAAAGAATGATAGGTAATGTTGCCGACAGCTTCTACAGCAGGCGGTGCAGCAGATAAGAAAACTTGGCAAAGCAGAAATAAAATGGCAAACAGTGCCACAGCATGATTTTTGTTCTTGCTTAGCCAATAAAGACAAAAAGAAGCAAAATTCCAAGGCTACGGCATGTATGAATCAAAACTGCTCACAGTGGTCTTGATTCAGATAATGTGCAATCTTTTATAGAAATACACACCAAACATTTTCAAGTCTTTTCATTTCAGATGTGGTTCAGTTCTTTAAAGTGCAATAAAAGATATTATCCCCTTAAAGATTTCTTCTGTTTTTGCTTTGTCCATGTAAATATTTCAGATCAAACTAATTTTAATATTTAACAAAGATAAACATAGTAAATACAAAACACAGCCTTCAAATGATGATTTTATTAATTAGGCAACGCAAGTTTATTTGTACATAAACTTTGACAATTCAAAGTGCCTTTAAATGATGACAGAAACATGACAACGGAATGATAAAGGAAAGTAAAGAAAAGAAAAATTGGACTACAGATTAAAATGAATGACCATAACTTTCTTTTAAAATCGTAAGGTTAACGAACCCCTTGCAGGAAAGTTTAAATCTTTAATCCATTTATTGATGCACTCTGTGCTTTTTGGTCCATGTTTTTTCACCATAAAATCAAATCAAGGAAAAATGCAATCCAAACCAATAAAATTGCCCTCTTTATAAAATGATAAAGTAACTGATTAAACATTTTTAGCTTTTCAAAAATTGCTCCAAGAGTCAATCCACAAATCATCCAGGAGGTCATAATATAACCCAGGACATCATCTAAAGCACCGCATGGCTCCCTTGGCCAAGTTAAAATCAGAGTTCTTTAAGAAAGAGAGCAGGCAAAAATGCCAAAACAACTCAAGGACTTCCTGTGACGTCACTGTGCAAATAAAAGCACTGCTCTTGCTACATCCTGCCTCTTCCACCCGGACGCCGTGCGAGGCGGCACGCTAATGTCTCTTTGCTGGCAAACAGACATAAACTCTTCAAACTGGATCCAAGGTGTCATACAATCATCGATCATATGTACTAAGTTAAGTACGGATGATACCTTGTTTGTGTACAAGGTATTCATTCATAAAAAGGGGAAATTAAGGTATAAGCATTGCTTTACTTTCTCTCTGAGGCCTGCAGAAGCAAACTGTGTTCTAGAGAAGTCCCCAGTAGAGACGCTGTCTCTACGAAGCCGAGTGGAGCGGTTTTTCCCGGTCCGAAAGAACGACAACAGGAGCCGCATCACCGTGGTAACGTGCAGTGTGGTCAGCAGACAGAACGGGCCGTCTAGCTACTGCTCCGGAGGTTAGCCCTTTGTTCAGAGCTTTCTTCAAACTTCGTCGTCACCTGGACAACTCCTCAGTATGGTTCATACGAGGTTAGGGTTTGGGCAGAGTAATGGAGAAAGATTTATGATCTGAACGTTTTTCAGTTTATGAAGTTTGGTTTTGTTTGTGTTTAACTCAGCTATCTTAGTGCTAGCAGGCTATCTGCAGCACACGTGCTCCGTTTTGTATTCTGTGTTTGTGTGTTTTTAAAGTTAAGACAAACTTTACTTGAAGGGTGATTTTAAACACAGAAGATTGATCATAACGCGCCGTCCACGCTTATGCATTTTAACACTTTTTATTAACGATATTTTTAAAGATGTGTGTTTGATTCTGGTGATAAGCTATCAGCTTCTTTTGTTAGCTTTAACTGCTGACAGCTAATGAAACACCATTAATCCACAATTTCTCCAGAAAGATTTGTCTCTTTTCCAAAATATTCCCTTAATAATATTTCTTTAAATATTATTTTAATATATAAAGGCAGCTAATGAGACACCGTTGAGAATTAGTCACCTAGAAGGTTGGTTTTATTCAGCAGATCATTATTTAAAACATTATTTTATTAAAATAATATTTTATCTGATCTTGCATAGTGAATGGTTGTCTAAGCTGGTTCCAAGACTAACTTAACTTCATTTCCAGATTCTTCAAGATAATCCTTGGTTCTCAAACATAAACATTGCATAGTAATGTTGCATCACTCCTTCGGTCATGATTTCCAATCATCTTTAATCATAATTTGTTTATATTGTACATAACTCATTAGTCTTGGTTATTTTTTAATTCTGCTTGGTAGTTTAGTTGGATTGTTTTTAGCATAGTAAAGAGTTTGTTGATTGAAATATGTTTGACTTTGAGTTGACTTATTTTTGTTAATAAATTCTTGTGTTTTAAGAAATTGTGTGAATTCATTCCATATATGTGCAGAGTTTATGCTGTTCAATAATGTCAGAGCTCGTCTCACACCTTTCTATTTTGTACTAATACCATCGCCTTACTGGGCTGGTATTCACAGACCGAAATGTTATTTGATAAAATATTTAAATATTAATATTAAATAATATTCTCAGATTCATAGTCACAACATGAGACATCTGCATGAAATCCAAAATATTTTGAAAAAATTATATGGACAGAACAGAAACTCTACATCTGGATTAAAATTTAAATTTTTCATAAATGAGCAGAAAATATTTTAAACTTGAACAACCTTTAATCCTTTTTTCACATAAATACATTAGACTTCAGTGTCTATAAGCACGCTAACCATCCAACACAAAAGCTCTGCCTTAAATTTTACCAGATTAAAAGTAATATTGGACACATATATTTGGCTGATGGATTTATGATCTCAATCTGCATGGTTTCTTACATATTCTTTATCAAGTAAGTGTTGCATATTTTCTGGATAAATAACACTGAAAAGGCTAAAACCAAAGCATAAATAATCAACAAATGATGTTGATCAAATACCAAATCATCAATTACATAAGCTGACCAAGCAATTAAATAGTCGGTACTTGGATCTTTTGGCTTCAATGGTTTTTTGTTTTTTTTTAGGTCTGAGGCAATTTATTTGTGTGTTGCAGAGAAGATGCAAGTCACAACTCTGTTTAATGGATGCATCTGCTTTACAAATTCACAGGAAGCATTACACATTCATCAGAATTCAATGACATTTTATAATACCTTTGTTTTAGATTCAGTTGAATAAGGAACCATAGCAAGTACAATCAGACTTATTCTTCAAGTAAGCAAGCAAACAATTTTGTAACAATCTCTTGTGCTGCTCTCCCACACATATGACAAGTGGGACCAGCATAAATGATTTACTCATTTTTTTTTCAAATGGGAAAAAGTAAAAGCACATATTTTTATCT